>NC_086320.1:37961639-38287548 GCF_036172605.1 Pelobates fuscus
GAGGGAAACAGGAGCAATAAAGCTTTCGGTGATAGTGATCATGGTGTGAAGTGGATTATTTTGGTACAGTAAATAACTGGATGGTTTTATGGCATGGGTGGCAGGGTCATTATAATACTATATATTACACGCCAAATATAACCTTATGTAGACAGTAGCATAAATCGAGATTCTATCGCTTTGTATTCTTGGTAAATACGTGGATTTTGAAACCAGTAAAGAGGCATCTAGGGAGTTATACATTTTACAATTCAATAGTGAATTAGGTTACAAATAATCAGAGAACATAAATAAATAAATGTGAAAAAAATGTTTTTGATGAAACTAACAAGCTGATAAAATGTAACTAAATTTCCACTAAATAGAATTGTATAGATGGTGCAACTCATGAAAAGGCTTGACTGTAAGGAACGTATCTGTGGTAGTTTCAAATTATGATTACTTCTGCTAACATTATCTCCTTGTTTTTACTCACATTGTAGAATTGAAAATTTTGGGGATTTGCATAATGTATCAAAATCATTGTATCTAATGTAGAGGAAATGTCATTCTATATTAAAAAAACTATTGTATGTTGGATTATTTGTTTTGATCATTCTTCAATAAAATCCAAATTTAAGAAATGTAAACAGGCCGAAAACATGTCTCAGTATAAGGCCTTCATAAATATGAAAGGGGGAGGATATAAGGGGCAAATAAAAGATAAAAAAAACAATAAATATAAATCCTAACCAGAAGCTTATATAGAACAAGTTATGTAATGTTGAGCTATGTAAGATAAGAGTATGCATATTTATGTAGAAGTGTATGTACATGTATATGTAACAGTATGTTGTATATGTAAATGTTTTATGTTTATTATATTCTCTGAAAGAGAAAATATGTATTTTGATAACATTTGAGAAGTAAAAGATTATTAAAAAAAAATCAAAATTTAACAGAAAACAGTACAATTGAAAATATATGTGGAAATAGCTGCACTAATAATCTTTACATAAATAGGTATAATTAACTATCAAAAGGCAGAGCAACAAATAAATAAACATATGGGGTATATCAACATTCTCTGTTACTCTTTATTATGGCAAATTATGGATATTTCTGTAAATAGTATTAGAACAGCCACTTTCATATTTATTTTTCAAATGATCACAAAACCGACAAGATTGCAAAATATTAACATCTCCACCGTGTTAAGAAAATGTTTTGTTTTAGTTTTCTGGCATAGAATGCATTTACAGGTGTTTTATAGCACATTGCTCACGTTCTAGATTGAAGAGGTGGGTCATGAAATGGAAACAATCAGTATAATTATGAACAATTCTGAATATATTATATCCTTTATCATTTTTGTGCAGTTTCCTATACAAATTCATTAGTTGCTTCTATGCATCAAGTCTGCTTCCCTCTCTCGTGCATTTATTTGCCACCCAATAGTTCTCCTTTACAAATTTTCCGCTTTTTTTTTTTGCTCTCCATGTATGGGATTAAGATTAATGTCTGAACACTTTGGCTACTGGCCAAGCGCCAGCAAATCCAATAGGGTCATTTTACATAGCCTTAAGTGTCTCATTACGTCTCCACTTCCCAGCTGAACCAGATGAGTCTCCCAGAAATCTCTGTTAGTGACTGATGAAGATGACTTCAATGTTCTGGCTTGGTACCTGTAGAAAAAACTCAGCATGAGAGAGAATTAAGATTTATTACTGGTCATGGAGTCCAAGCAAATGAAAGCACTTAGCACTTTTATAAAACGGAGGCTCAGTGTAGGTTCTTTCCTTATTTTTCGTTACTGTTCGCACCGAATGGTAACATGACCTAAGCACAATTTGTACTCCTGTTGGTAACTATACCAATGCAGTATATTCGCTCTTTGCTTTGCTGATAATTCCTTGTAATAAGATGATGACATTTTAGGATTTCTCTTTTTCCCTTTCCTTTAGTCAGTTCATGGAATTTTGTAGGGTGCTTTTTGTATATCTTGGACTCTGTCCTAAACAGTAGACTCTGTTCTAGTGGGTGGTCCAGGTTAACTTATCTTTAGCAAGACACACACATCTAATGGTACTCTTGGGTTAATCTTTGCATATGTTGCAAGATTAGTTATTAAATGGCCTGAAACAGCTGTTATATGAATTCACTTTTAAAATCAGATTCCTAAAGTGCACCGAACAAATTCCAACATTCTACTCTCTAGGAATACGTCTTTAATTACAAATTTATTGCTGTTTTTAAAAAAGATGTATATATTTTACTAAAATATATTCCTCGATTCTCCAAATCTTTTTAACATTTGAATTACTAATGTGGGAGATACATTTCATCTGTCTGATTAAACTAGTTATTATTATGACGGTAACTAGATAATAATGAGTCTGAATTTTATATCAAATTAAATTTCTTGATGGTGCTTAAAAGTCACCAGGTTAAGACATTAAATTCCAAGGAGTACCAGAAGCAGATAGATTGTGTAAAGGACCGTTTCAGCAGACAAGGGGTTAAAATCCGTTTAAGAGATAATCCCCTTTTCAAAGACAGGCACAGTGTAGCGTTACTCACCTTTCCCAGGGGCCGGCCGCGGTCCTCTCTTCAAGCCGCGCGCGGTCCTGCGGCTCATCCGACGCTTCAGACAGGAAGGCGGGCAGTGACCGCGAGATGCGGTCACATGTCCCGCCTGAATCTAAGAGCGCGCCGCGAGTCTCGGGTGCGCTCTTAAAGAGACAGTGGGAGCCTAAATTGCCTTAAGGCTCCCATTGGCCCCTGTCATCCCACATACCCCATACACTTACCTTTTGGGGGTGTGGAAGTGACAGGAGCCAATCACATTAGTTTTGAACCTATTTATACTTACCCTTTTCCCTTAGTTCCTTGCCCTATCGTGGTTTCTGCTACAGTTGCCTTTAGCGCTTGTTGTGTTCAGTTGTGTTCCTCCGTACTTGACCTTGGCTTTGTATTCTGACTTCGTTTTCGCTTTATCCTTGTCTGTTCTGTTTGCCGGCTTGCTGTTTCCTGTGTACCAGACCCCGGCTTGTCCTCGTTTACGCTGTCTCTTTGTGCCCTTGACCTCGGATTGTTCCTGACTCTGTACTTCTCCTATATACGTCGAGTCTGGTCATTCTAAAGGTCCGGTAGACGTATCTCTCCTCTGTTCTGCCTTCTGTTTAGCTGGATCCTGCGTGTAGGGGTATATTTTCGTTACATTACGATAGGGCCATGGACCCGGCAGATTTAGCTCAACAGATGGCGTCTCATGAGGCTAGATTTGTAGAGCAGGATCACCGAATGGATCAGATAGCCCAGGCTCTCCAGACGCTCTTAGCTAGAACCATTCCAGCAACCACACCTAACCCTCCTACACCCCTTCTTCCTGAAGTATCGACTGTGCCTAATGCTACGGCCCATTTAACACCTCCTCCTAGGTATGGAGGGGATTCTAAGACATGCAGAGGGTTCATTAACCAAATAGAGTTTCACTTTGAGATGTATCCACGTTCATTTCCCACAGAGAGGTCTAAGGTTGGGTTCTTTATGCACCAACTTACCGACAAAGCACTTGAATGGGCAAATCCTATTTGGGAAGCTAATGGACCTATGGTGCATGACTTTCACAGTTTTCTTACAGCATTTCGCAGAACTTTTGACACTATGAAAAGGTCTAAAAATGCAGCAAGAGCATTAATGAGAGTTAAACAGGGTTCTAGGTCTGTGGCTGATTACGCTATTCAGTTTCGTACTCTTGCCTCACAGGTAGATTGGACCAACAATGGGTTAACTACTGCCTTCATGGAAGGCTTATCAGACTCTATATTGGATGAGGTAGCAGCTAAGGAGCTTCCTGTTGCTTTAGAGGACCTTATTGACTACCTCATTGATATAGATAATAGGATTCGTGACAGGCTCTATACCAAGAACAGAAATAGACGTTTTGTTACACCTATTCACCCCAGAGTTAATACACCGGAGAGTGTTAAAGTATCTGAAGAGGAACCTATGCAATTAGGGGTTGCCAAACTCTCTGATAATGAAAAATTACATAGGAGAAGGGAGGGACTCTGCCTATATTGTGGTAGGAGAGACCATATGGTAAAGGAATGTCCTTTGCTCCCGGAAAACTCTCGCACCTAAGACCTTATAGGAGACTGGCCTTGGGTGTGATTTCTAAGTCTCCTACATTGCCTCCTAACCGACTGCTTCTCCCTGTTTCTTTACATATGGGAGAGAGTTGTATAGTTGAAAATATATACGCCTTGGTTGACTCAGGGGCAGCTGAGAATTTTATAGACTCTGGTTTTGTAAAGAAAAACAACATTCCCATCAGGGAGAAGGAGATACCCTTGGCCGTTGAGGCCATAGATGGTAGACCATTGATATCTCCAGTTGTTACTCATGAGACTGCACCGTTACACATGTACACAGGGGTTTTACACTATGAAACCATTCGGTTCCAGGTCATCACCTCTCCCTCTTCACAGTTAGTGTTAGGCTATCCATGGTTACGTGCCCACAATCCCATTTTTGACTGGGAGACAGGGCAGATAAAATCATGGAGTGAGGCCTGCCATGAGTCATGTACTATTGAAGTCACGCCTGTGAATTCTATTAATGTTCCTACCACTCCTCCTTTGTCTACGGCTATACCCTCTCAGTAGTTATCTTTAAAGACTGTCTTTGATAAAAGAGAGGCTGACAAATTACCGCCTCACAGACCCTACGATTGTGCTATTGACTTGTTGCCTGGCACTATACCTCCAAAGGGCAGGGTGTACCCCTTATCGGTTCAAGAAAACCGTGTCATGGAGGAATATATTAAAGAATCATTAGACAAGGGATTTATTAGGAGATCCTCTTCTCCGGCTGGAGCGGGGTTCTTCTTTGTATCGAAGAAAGAAGGTGATTTAAGACCTTGCATTGATTATAGAGGTCTTAAAAAAATCACCATCAAAAATGCTTACCCTATACCATTAATAACAGAATTGTTTGACAGGCTCAAACGTGCTACGGTATTCACCAAATTGGATCTTAGAGGAGCATACAATTTGATACGTATAAAAAAGGACCACAAATGGAAGACAGCCTTCAACACTAGGTCAGGTCAGTATGAGTATACCGTCATGCCATTTGGGCTTTGCAATGCCCCAGCAGTATTCCAAGAATTTATTAATGATGTCTTAAGAGACTTTATTCACTCATTTGTTATTGTGTACTTGGACGACATTTTAATATATTCTACAGACTTACACACTCATCACAGACATGTTACGACCGTTCTGAAGACCCTTCTTGCTAATGGTCTTTATTGTAAATTAGAAAAATGTCTATTCGACCAATCCGAAGTCCAGTTTTTGGGGTATTTGATTTCCGCTAAGGGTTTTCGTATGGATCCCCGGAAGCTCGCTGCTGTCATAGAATGGCCTCTGCCGCAAGGTCTAAAAGCCATCCAGCGTTTTCTGGGTTTCTCTAATTATTATAGACGTTTTATCAAAGGTTTTTCGTCTATTGTAGCACCTATTACTCGTATGACAAAAAAGGATGGCAATACTCGTGTCTGGTCTACCGAGGCACTTCAAGCTTTTGACTTCCTTAAGACTACGTTCGCCTCTGCACCTATTTTACAGCATCCTGTCCCCTCATTGCCCTATATACTTGAAGTTGATGCTTCAGATATCGGGGTAGGTGCTGTTTTATCTCAAAGAGAGTCTCCTGAAAAGCCATTGCATCCTTGTGGCTTCTTTTCTAAACAAATGTCCAAAGCAGAGAAGAATTATGATGTGGGTAATCGCGAACTCCTTGCTATCATTTTAGCACTCAAAGAATGGAGACATTTGTTAGAAGGCACTAAGGATCCCATCCTCATATTTACGGATCATAAGAACCTGTCCTACCTTAGCAAAGCTAAAAGATTGTCTTCCAGGCAGGCTAGGTGGTCACTGTTCTTTTCCCATTTCAATTATATAATCACCTATAGGCCAGGTGATCGGAACACTAAAGCGGACGCTCTGTCCAGACAGTTTGAAACTATTGACAAACAGGAGATTGATGTTACTCCTGTCATTCCCCCAGAGAGGATAATAGCAACTACTGTATTGTCTATTTCCTCGTCCCTCTTGCAGGCCATACAAGCGAAACAAAGCATGGCACCTAGCGAGAGGCCTAATGATTGTTCGTTGACGTTCCCGAGAGACGGGATATTCTGTCACTATATCACGATACTAAGACTGCTGGACATCCTGGTATTTCCAAAACAGTGTCAGCTGTTTCTCCGTATTTTTGGTGGGATTCCTTACGAAAGGATGTCACTGACTATATAAGTGCTTGTACTACTTGTGCCTGTATGAAATCCTCTCGCAGAGTTCCTTGTGGGCTGTTGCATCCGTTACCCGTTCCCGAGAGACCTTGGTCCAACCTATCTATGGATTTTATTGTTGAATTACCCCTTCGAATGGTAACACAGTCATCCTAATGATAGTTGACTGGTTTTCCAAAATGGCTCACTTTGTGTCTCTTCGCAAGTTGCCCACATCCAAGGAACTGGCCCTTATCTTCGCTAGAGAAGTATTTCGGTTACATGGCATTCCCTTATCTATTGTGTCCGATAGGAGTAGCCAATTTATTTCCAGGTTCTGGAAAGCCTTTTGTACAGAAATGAGTATTTCTCTCTCGTTTTCTTCCGCTTACCATCCCCAGTCTAATGGAGCTGCTGAACGTGCCAACCAGTCTCTGGAGCAGTACCTCCGTTGTTTTGTGTCTCACCATCAGGACAATTGGTCTGACCTGCTTCCTTGGGCTGAATTTGCTCGGAATAACGCCACTCATGATTCTTCCGGCAAAAGCCCTTTTTACGTCGTCTATGGCCAGCATCCCGTTGTTCTCCCGGCTGCATTCTCCTCACAGGGCATGCCAGTTCTGGATGAGCATTTGGCTGGTTTGCGTAATACTTGGGAGCAGGTTCAGCGTTCTTTGGTTGACTCTGCTGCTCGCCAGAAGGCTCAGGCTGACAAGCATCGCAGAGCGGCTCCTTCCTATGTTGTGGGGGACAGAGTTTTGCTTTCCACGCGGAATATTCGCCTCCGGGTGCCTTCTATGAAATTGGCTCTCCGCTTCATTGGTCCTTATCGTATTATACATAAGGTTAATCCCGTTTCTTATGCCTTGGGTCTGCCTAAGAATCTGCGCATACCTAATGTTTTTCACACCTCGTTGTTGAAGCCTTACGTGCGCAACCGCTATACCCGGCATGCTCCTCCTCCTCCTCCTGTCTCTGTGGAGGGTCATGAGGAATTCAAAGTGTCTGCTGTTCTTGACTCTTGTTTCCTTAGGGGTCGGCTTCAGTACTTGGTACATTGGAAGGGTTATGGGCCTGAGGAGCGCAGTTGGATTTCTGCTGATGCTGTTCATGCTCCCCGCCTTGTGCGTTCTTTCCATTCACGTTTTCCTGCCCGACCTAGTCCTGCCCGCCCGGAGGGCGTGTCCTCAGGGGGTGGTACTGTAGCGTTACTCACCTTTCCCAGGGGCCGGCCGCGGTCCTCTCTTCAAGCCGCGCGCGGTCCTGCGGCTGCACGAGCCGCGCGCGGCTCATCCGACGCTTCAGACAGGAAGGTGGGCAGTGACCGCGAGATGCGGTCACATGTCCCGCCTGAATCTAAGAGCGCGCCGCGAGTCTCGGGCGCGCTCTTAAAGAGACAGTGGGAGCCTAAATTGCCAAAAGGCCCCTGTCATCCCACACACCCCATACACTTACCTTTTGGGGGTGTGGAAGTGACAGGAGCCAATCACATTAGTTTTGAACCTATTTATGCTTACCCTTTTCCCTTAGTTCCTTGCCCTATCGTGGTTTCTGCTACAGTTCCCTTTAGCGCTTGTTGTGTTCAGTTGTGTTCCTCCGTGCTTGACCTTGGCTTTGTATTCTGACTTTGTTTTCGCATTATCCTTGTCTGTTCTGTTTGCCGGCTTGCTGTTTCCTGTGTACCAGACCCCGGCTTGTCCTCGTTTACGCTGTCTCTTTGTGCCCTTGACCTCAGATTGTTCCTGACTCTGTACTTCTCCTATATACGTCGAGTCCGGCCATTCTAAGGTCCGGTAGACGTATCTCTCCTCTGTTCTGCCTTCTGTTTAGCTGGATCCTGCGTGTAGGGGTATATTCTCGTTACACACAGCTACTGTAGAATCACCAAAACACACGAATTGGATATAAGTGAATACACCAAACTCCCGAACTGCATACAAGGGAATAAGGTAGCACTCCAAACTCCCGAACTGGAACCTCACGAATAGCTGCTAGCAGACGAACAGGAAAAGCTCCCAAGCGGCTTACACTCCTGGCAGTCAGTCCCTATCAGCATACAGTGAATCACCCCAAGAACGAGACAAGGCTCCGTGTTGAGGTTCAAGCAGAGGTCTGTTTATTGAGGGCTACCTGCCCCTGTATTTATGCAGGTCTCCCACCTGGTGGACACTCCCCTAGGGGACCAAATGGAAGACTGTAACACAGACAGACATGTATCACATTACAGAAGCAAAACATCCCCACAATGCATCCTGGCTTCCTCCCTTCTGCCCTGGAGATAATTGGAGAAGTAATCCAATTATCTCCCAGGACAAAGGCAAAACTCCATTACACACGTGGGGACCCAAATACAGTAATATGCTTTCAAATACATAAAGTTACTTTTTATACATTAAACATAGACATGTCACATATCCCCAGGTAGCTCAGGTCTGAGTGCACATTATTAGGTGAATGGCACTCAGACCACATGAATACAGTTTAATCACCATGGAGCCAAAGTCTTTAATCACACGAATAGGCTCCATGGCATAGCTATCTGGGTTACCACAAATTCACATAAAACAAAATACTGAATGAACGGCTGTTCGGCTACATCCCCACGAATAGGAACCAGGAGACGGACGGCTCAGCGGTGTTCGTGCAAATAAGTGTCCGTTTATAGTTCCATAGTTTAAGTGCCGAACACCGCTGGCTGTAGGGGACTTGTAAAATGGCCGCCCTACGTGTTCAGTTGACGGACAAAGACCACCCTGCCTTCGTCAATTAAGCTGCGGTTAACCGCAGCTTCAGGGTGGTCAATTGGCGGCACACTCCAGCTCCCAGGTGGTCGCGCAATCGTTAGTTTGTTCGGTAGATAAAATCTACCGAACACCCCGGCAGAAAAGGCACGAGTAAGCCTTTCGGTAGGGAAAATAAGTATTTTAAAATCTGGTCCATAGTCCAAAGGCAGCAGGCGGGCAACCAGGCTCCTCCAATGCAATGTGGCGAGATTGGTCTTGTCACATCTCTCCCCCTTTCCAAACAGACTAACAGGGTACCTGACCTCCTGCCGGTCAGTGCCCTTGTTAGTCCAGCAGCCCACCCACAAAGCAGAAAAAAACAGTACAGCCCACCCACAATAAATGGTTACTACACCTGGGTAAGGGAGAATCTTGTCCATGTCCAGGTGCCTCACCACGGCTGTGTGGGGGACTGGTAGGCTGCCTTGGTGAGTTGCTGAGTGGGCAGAGACCAGCGGTACTCTGTCCTGGTGCCAGTACTACCACCGGAGTAGTCTGGTTGGAGCCTAGTTGCTGGAGACTGACTGTCTCCCCCTTAGGTGCATAGCTCTGCTGCGGAATGGGGAGACCGGCTGTCTCCCCCTTGGATACACAGCTCTGTCGTGGGGGGGGGGTAGGACTGACCGTCCCTACCCCCTGCGTGGTAAGTGCAGAGACCACTGTCCCATCTGCACAGTGGTGGGGCTTACAGTCTCCCCCTGGTACGTTAAGCTGCCGCTGGGGAGAGGTGGTAACAAGCTCCTCTCCCAATAGAACACTCTGCCGCTGGGGAAAGGAGACTGAGCTCTCTATTCCCTGCCCATTAATGATCCGAGAGGTGGTAATAAGCTCCTCTCCCATACATACTTCCAGTCTTTGTGGAGGGAGACCGACTGTCTCTCCTCCCCATACAGAGTTCTTCTGCTGGGGAAAGGAGACTGGGCTCTCTATTCCCTGCTGGATACTCTGCCGCTGGGGACTGGAGACTGGGCTCCCAATTCCCGGCACATCACTCGGCCGCTGGGGAAACGGGCAACCAGGCTCCTCCAATGCAATGTGGCGAGATTGTTCTCGTCACAGATTGTATTTGAAATTAAAGAGGAAACACATTTATGAAAAGTCTTATATATATCAAAGCAAATTATACAACGTTAAAGGACCACTATAGGCACCCAGACTACTTCAGCTTAATGAAGTGGTCTGGTTGCCAGGTTCAGCTAGGATGAACCCTTTTTTTCTATAAACATAGCAGTTTCAGAGAAACTGCTATGTTTACATATGGGTTAATCCAGCCTCTAGTGGCTGTCTCATTAACAGCCGCTAGAGGCGCTTCCGCGCTTCTTACTATGATTTTCACAGTGGTGTAGTGCTGTAGTGGTCCTTTAATAAAAATAATTACTAATGCCTTTAAATTCAGAAATACAGGGTTTCCAACCTAGGAAATATATTAAAATACCAGGTGAAAGTGATATCCAAAAATTTCAGATACAATCTAAACATGTATACCTTTAAATATCAGCCGAGAAATAGAAATCTGAACACACAATGATTGACAGCTGTATATTTAAAGGGACACTTAATGACAAGGAACACTCAATATGTGCAGGGCTCAATATGTCAAGGTCTATTCTACTAGCCAGACCTACATGTTACTTGCCATTACAAACGTATTGCATGGCACCAGCACACACACAGTCTCCCTGCCTCCATATGACTCTACAGCATCTGACAGTTCCTAGAATGTGAGTTTAAGGGCACCTTGCATTGCTGCCTCTGCACAATATGTATTCTTTATAACTGTATATAAAGGAAATAATTGATTAACCGACTTAATATGATAAACACATCACTGTTTAGTAGATATACTCCCAATGAAAACATGCATGCATTTAAGAATGATTTATTTCGTTGGGGATTTATCTAAAATAGCTTGCAAAAGCTGCAGCTCTTTTGTCTGCAGCCTCCGCAAGCCCTCCCCTTCTATCCCCACCCACAGACATACTGTGGATGTCCAATCACAGACTTCCTAATACAACTCAGTGAGAAGTCTTTATAATACAGGTGCTCTGACCAATTGATGCCTCTTGAGTTTAGCTTCACTGAGCTAAACAAACCAGGAAGTAACAGGCCCAGCTGTCTGCTAGAAAGACAGGAGGTGTAACCAGATAATTTATCAAAGTGTCAATTTCTATGGAACTCTGCACTTTTTGTAAAATGGAAAAAGAGGATACACACTTTATATATATATATATATATATAAAGCATCTCAGTACAATAAACTGTGTTAGGGATCTGGATTGTCCCTTAAGTGTCCCTGCACATCTAGATGTAAGAGAAGGAGAGAAAATGTTACTTGTGACTTCTCTTCATAATAATTATGGTAGCTGGCCTGGATGGTGGGTGTTTGACCAGCAGACTTCAACGCATACTGCAGATGTTCAAACTACTGGTTACATGTACCCAGTACCTAGGCCTCAATTTAATTTTGATGGATATGCTTTTCAAATGATTCAATATTCTTGTGCCACTATTAATAAAATGATAAGCCCAAATTCAAGAGATATTTTTATGGGCCCATGCAAATTTAATATATTGTTTTATACCTGTGACAGACCGCCTGGCACCCTGACTGGGTACCTCTGTCAAACGCTGCTTCCTAGTACTTGTGAACACCATAGGCACTGTACTGGAACACCATACCAACCTGGACGCATGACCAGGATCCAGCTTCCAGTGGGTAGACCTCTCCTAGTCTAGAGAGCGTAGCAGGAACAGCTCTTTTAAGAGCTAGTGATTATACTCAGGGGAGTATTGTGATATAGCAATCCCCAGAGTGAATGTAGTTCTCCAATCCCACAAACAGGAGCCAAGACTTCATGAAGGGGTAAACAAATCTCTCTTTAATAGGAGCCACACTGGCCTTTTATGCAAGTCCTAAAGCAAGGTGTAAGCCAACATGGACCTTGTTGGGGACAGGGAAACCAACTTACAAATCAATAATAACACATTTACAATGTAAGGCACTCCCACACATAGCATACAACCCCTCCCCTCTGCTTGGGAGACAATTGGATCAGTAACTGTACTAATTGTAATCCAATTATCTCCAAGCACAGAAAAAACATACTTTTTTAAAACACCCCAAAAGTAAAACCCCTAAAAATACATAAAACCCCTGATAGCCCTGATCTGGGTGACCAAGATATCCAAAAATCACTCAGTTCAGGGGTTCAGGAATTTCCTGGGAGTCTTATTTTTGACAGACCGTGCACATGGTCCCATGCCCAAAAGAGTTCTAGAGAATTAGTGCTAACGGTCGGTCTCTCTGTCTGGAGTACAAAAGTACATATTTCACATGAACAGAGCCTTTTAAAGAATTTTAGACAGGTCTATTGCAGGGGCCATAGTCACAGGGTAAGAGGCTGACCAGCAGGCTCCTCCAAGAACCAATGACGAGGTTCAGATCGTCACAATACTAATCTTGTTTTAAAGAAAAAATAAATAAATAAAAATATATACATACAGCCACGGGAAAAGGAAAGTACACCATCTTTGAATTCTATGGTTTTACATATGAGAACATAATAACAATTATATGTTTCCTAGCATGTCTTAAAATTAGGTGACTACAACCTCAGATGAACAACTGTACATGACATATTACACTGTGCCATGATAAATGTATAAAAAACTAAGTACACCCGTTCTGCTTCCATAGGAAGTAAAAGGCTAAGCTTCAGACAGGTGCTGCTGATCAAATGCCCTTGATTAATTAATCAGTAAGTGTGACCACCTCTATAAAAGCCAAAGTTTTAGCAATTTGCTAACACAATGCCAAGGAGGAAAGACATCAGCAATGATCTTAGAGAAGCAATTGTTGCCCATCAAGCTGGGAAGGGTCATACGTCCATCATTCTACAGTGAGAAAGATTTGTCAAAAGTGCAAAACATTGAAGACAGTAGTCAGTCACAGCAAATTAACCCTAATGTCAGACCATGCGATGTTTAGAGAAACTGCAAAAAAAACAAGAGTTACATCTCAGACTCTACAGGCCTCAGCTAGCATGTTAAATGTTACAGTTCATGACAGTACAATTAAAAAAAAAAAGACTGAACAAGTATGGTTTGTTTAGATGGGTTGCCAGGAGAAAGTATCTTCTCTCTAAAAAGAACTTTGCAAAGTTAGGTTTGCAAAGTTGCATCTGAACAAACCACAAGACTTCTGGAACAATGTCCTTTTGTTAGACAAGGCCAAAAGGGATATCTTTGGCCATAATGCGCAGCACCATGTTTCTGGAAAACCAAGCACAGTATATCAGTACAAACATTTCATGCCAACTATCAAGCATGGTGGTGAAGGTGTGATGATTTGGGGTTGTTTTGCAACAACAGCACCTGGGAAGCTTGCAGTAATTACGTTGACCATGAGCTCCTCTCTATACCAAAGTATTCTAGAGTCAAATACGAGACCATTTGCCGACAGCTCAAACTTGGCCGAAATTGTGTCATGCAACAGGACAATGATCCCAAGCACACCAGCATATCTAAAACAGAATGGAAAGGAAAGCAAATGAAAAAGACAAAAAAATCAAGGTGTTGCAATGCCTCAGTCCAAGTCTAGACCTCAACCTAATTGAAATTCTGTGGCAAGACCTCAAGAGAGCTGTGCATAAATAAATGCCAACAAACCTCAATGAACTGAAGCAACGTTGTAAAAAAGAGTGGGCCAAAATTCCACCACAACGATATGAGAGACTGATAAATACATACAGAAAACATTTTTGTCAAGTTATTGTTGCAAATGGTGGTTCTACGAGCTATTGAATCACAAGGTGTACTTAGTTTGTCATACATGACTTCTCCATTATGGCTTTATTTTTGTTAGATAAATCATAACACCGTGCAACACATCATGTGTTGTTGTTTATCTGAGGTTGTAGTTACCTCATTTTAAGACCTGCTAAGGAACAGATGCATGTTATTATGTCCTGATATGTAAAACCATAGAATTAAAAAATGGTGTACTTTCTTTTCTCCATGACTGTACATAGATAGATAGATAAATAGATAGATGTACACATTAGGTCATGACATTGGTCATGCAACAGCATTTTTTATAATAAGGAAATTAGTGACATATTTGACCTTGTGCGTCTGGAGCTATGGGATTAATTATTACACTCTATTTTTCACTTTCATTGTATTTCTCACTCATTTTTTTCTCATGTTATCTTAATCCATGGAGATCATTTTAGCAAAGATCCCAAATAAGTCAAATTGCAAAAAGGTTGGTTGGCTTTTCCCAGAGAGTAATTCAGAACAGATACATTCATGAGAACAGACGGGTTCTATATCTCCACTTCCACAGGGAATATCAAACTTTTGCTAAAAAGCTATGGGAATTGGAATAAATGAATGAAGGTACGGTAAATGCTTCTAAAGTGAGTTACCTTGTCTTCACTGATTGACTGTTACAACTATCAAGCATGTTTGACCGAGTATTTGCCAGTAGATATATCTCTAACTGGGCAGATTGTGGCAATTCTACACTCAAGGAAAGACCTCAAGTTCAGTGAATTTTAATAGCACGTGAACCTTTCAAAAAAGGTTGTATAATCGTAAACCAGTTTGATGAGGTCAGTTTAAGTCTTCAAATTGCTTAGTACTAAGCTTAGTTCAAATTGCTTAGTACTAAGTGTCTGACAGTACAGTAGAAATATATTAAAATACAAAAAGTGATTGACAGATACTGATTATATAACTGTTTTATCATAAACATTTAATCTGGGTTGCTGACAACTGGAAATAGTTTTAACAGCAATTTACACCAGTAAGTAAGTGTGTGGGGGGTAATGAATATTTGACTATTCTTACATCCTCTTTTTCATATGACTGAGTAATATACTGAAGAGACACACACCATGTTCCATTTTTTATTGTTTATATTCAAGATATTCCTGAATTGTTTATGTGTTTTATAGGCATTATAGGTATGAAATATGTTTTGCTGACATTGTTCTGAATTGACAATGGATTTTTAAGCATAACCCATTTTTTTTTTCGTAAGAGTGTATCATTTTTTTTTTAAATTAACAAATAGAGTTAATGTAATCTAGATAGTAATGTATATTTATATTTTGAGTACCAAGCCAGAAGGTTCTCACATGTGAATATGTGACTTAGGAACTATAAAATATGGGATGTAAGGAATAGGCAGATGTATTCACCAACTCCTGCTCTGTATTATTACCGCGCCTCACTCACAGAAATAAGGAAGAAGTTAACTTTTTTGGGTTGAAGGTCCCAGTTTCAGGCTCTCTTGATTATTAGGGTATACTGATGATTGTGAACATTTGTTTTAAATAGAAAACCAATCACAAACCCACCCATGAATCGTTCCTTCCCTTTCCTTTTTCCTTTCCTTTTCTTTCATCTCCTCTCCTTCTTCTTTTCCTTTCCTTTCCTTTCCTTTCATCTCCTCTCCTCTCCTTTTTCATTTCCTTTCCTTTCCTCTCATTTTTCCTTTCCTTTCATTTCCTCTCCTTTTCCCTTTCCTTTCCTTTCCTTTCCTCTCCTTTTTCCTTTCCTTTCATTTCCTCTCCTTTTCCCTTTCCTTTCCTTTCCTTTCCTCTCCTTTTTCCTTTCCTTTCCTTCCTCCAATCAAACATTGTTACTTTAATAAAACACTGTTTTTGGATTGGAGTAATCCTTTAAAATGGGAACATGGAAAGCAGTGGATTGGGTACAGAAAGACAACATTCTGGATGAGTTGCCATTTCATATTCAGAAGGACCATAGTTTGTTTGTTTGTATATCAGGATTGTTATAGATTATTAAAGTCTACTCATGCACTAGTAGTGTTCTAATAAGTCCTTGAGATTTTTCAATTTATAGCAGTTTAGTTAATAGCAAGTTAACCTCTAAATAACCCAAGGTGACTCAAGCAGGGATATCCTTGAAATTTGGCCAGAAATGTATATAGCTGAAAGCATCTTTATTCCACCAAAATGACGTGACTTGTTCCTTCATTCTATCATCACTAAGTCTGCCTTTCCCAATATAGAACAAAAGACACCTTTGTATATTGGTGCAGGGCTGTCAGAAACTGTGTTTATCTGAATGATATGCTTGTCTGGCAAATAGCCGAGTCGTAGAACTTAGGAATCAGTGGTGCACACATATAACGAGGTGTAATGCAACATTGTCATTACGCATTATGTGTTTCCCCCTTTAAAATATAGAATTACTCAGTATTCCTAAACATACACTGGATACTCTAAGTTAATAAAGAATTAAATGCTTGCATTGTTAATTCTCACAATATTTTTTATATTTTTAATATGTATTTTAAAGTTCGATATTAAGGAACAGGTTTAATACTTAACCAAAACAAGCATTTTGTTTAAGATTACCCAGATATGACTTTCTTTATCAAGATGATATGTTTTTTTATGCATTTTGTCCTTAAATCATTATCAAAAGCATGTGTTCAGTAGATTAAAACAACAGTCAGAGTCTCTTTAGTTAGACAAATGGACACCTTTCTTAGAATGGCCCCAACCAGTTTTGTATACAATACCATGGCAATCATTTTCTGAGAAATAATGAAGTCATGTATTCACTAGATTTTCAACTTAAGAAACCAACAGAGCAGAACATCCCACCAACCTCTCAACAGTTTGGACATTGTTTGACTACTTACTGGTGGACAGTGTCAGAGATCTCACAGAAATCATGACAACCACAGTACACCATGGTAATGGTGCCTAGACTAAATCTTTAAATATACTCCCTCTGATCTGAGATTATTGGTTAATTACCCTTCCTCCAGTGTGAGCTGTCGTGACCCCCGAGAATTCTACAGACAGCAGTTGGTCTGTCTAACTGTTTGTGTCAATCGCAGCAGTCTAACATGCACTGCAAAGAGGGAAGGAACTGACATTTATTTATGATGAGACCTCCATAGAAAACCAAAAGGTATTTTACACCTTGTAATAATAACAACGTAAAAGAAAACTAGACATTAAATATTGGCTACATTTAGCCCTAGTAGTGATTTACTAAGTAAATTAGAACTTTGAAAGCTCAATGACTGACAAAACATTAAAGAAAATACGTGGTAATATTCTCTTTTAACACTTTTTTTGTACCAGTGATATTTATTATTTTATTTGATATTAATTACACTAGTGCAATTATTACTTCAAGGTTGTTTAACACCCTATTACATTTTCCAATTTTTTTAACATTTTGACAAGCTAGTATTCGTCACCTTAGACGGTTATCTGCCATTGAAACTTTGTAAAAACACAAATTTAAGTTGTGTATTTTGATATTTTTGGGCATATATGTTTGACCATGTATTATTGATGAAGAGGAATTCAAAATTGCACAACACTCATTATGTATTTGCTATCAATAAATAATGGTGGCCCTATTTACCTGTAAACCATACAAATCATACATTTGCACACCATTATTATTATTTTTTTTAATTTTTATTTGAATAGTAGGGAAGGAGAAAAACAATGAATTTCAGTTAGTTCAGTTTATTTAGTAATCAACTGAAACTAAAGACAAATTTACAAAAGGAATGAACAATATCAACCTGCTGGGTCCTATTGGTGAGAAAAGCTTATCTCTCGTCAATTAATAATACTTTTCCAACTGACATTAATGGAAAAATTGCTATTCCATTACAAGACAATAAGCTTATCTCATCTAAAATGCAATCTAACCATGGACCTCATTGTAGTTAGTCAAACTGGATTTTAGACCATACCTGAAGCCTGCAGCTTCTTTTAGCTCTCCAGGACTAGCTCAGTGGCCAAAAATGGCTGTACCACCGGACTTAGCTCAGCCACATAGCTTCCAGTGAGAGAGGATCCTTATACGAAAAATGAAAACAAAAGAAAGAATACAAATACAACATAACAAATTAAAATAAGCCACTCTTCCACCTTTCAAACTCTTAAAGATATCCATCTGGTCAAACTTTTCAAAACGTATGTATTAAAACACTGTCCATATCTCGGTGGCAATTAAACAAGCTGATCCAACGGACTAGATGCAATTCGATAACTTTCATCTTTTCTAAGCAGTTTTGTCAAAGACTCAAGAGGAAAAGCTATTATTTATTGACAAAAGATAGGATTATTTCATCTGGTAGAATCTAGTCCAAAAGCACGAGAAAAAAAGTAGGGATTTCTAATGTGAAAGATGAACTTTGTTCCAGGAAAAAAAAAATAGAACTGAAACATTTAAGCAGAAGATTGCTCTAGTCACATCAGTGAATTGTATGGAACATGAGCGGAGGAGACACTAGAGGTGCCGGCTTCATGAGGAAGTGTTTTTATATTATGAACAAAAAGGATTACAAAAATAAATAAATAGACAATATAGATACTTTAATGGAACACTCTAATTATTATATATATATATATCTATATAAATTAAAACATTTATTTTATCACCCCTCTTGGGTGGTATGTTTTATTCCTCATTCTCAGGCCCTCTACCAGAGGCCTTGGATCTTGAGGCTTCTGTGCAGTATCTAAGCTGTTCCTTGTACTGCACTCTTCTGGACAGCAATCTTTCCACATCCTTTCTAGCTCTTCTTTCAGTCCTTGGTATTTTTCAATCTTCAAATTTTCTTTCTTCCTGATGTTATAGTCACTGGGTATTGTCTTCCGTTCTTTCATTTATATATATTTATATATACACATTAAAATTAGTGTTCCGTTAAAGAAACAATATAGGGTCAGGAACACAAACATGTATTCCTGACCCTATAATGTTAAAATCACTATTTAGCCTCTTGCCTCCCCCTTACCCTTCCTAAATAGGCTGGAAAACCCTTATTTCCAGCACTGGCATTTGTCTCTGCCCCTGATCTCCCATATGAAAGCATGCAATTGGCTGAGATTGCTAAGGAGGTGGGCTGGGGATGTGGCTAAACGCCAGCTGGCCAATCATCATCTCTTCATAGAGATGAATTAAATCAATGCATCTCTGTGAGGAAAGTTCAGTATCTGCATGCAGAGGGAAGTGTCTGCATTGCAGTCACACTGTGCAGCACTACCCCAGGAAGCACCTCTAGCAGTCATCTGAGGAGTGGCCAGTGAAGTTATCTCTAAGCTGTAGCGTAAACACTGCATTTTCTCTGAAAAGACCGTGTTTACAGCAAAACGCCTGCAGAGGGTGATTATACTCACCAGAACAAATACAATAAGCTGTCGTTGTTCTGGTGACTATAGTGTCCATTTAACGTAAACATTAATTGAGCACAATTTTACATGTTTAACTATATGTTTCATTTGCACGGTATAGTGCCCTAGTCACAGTTTAACCCCTTAGGGACACATGACATGTGTGACATGTCATGATTCCCTTTTATTCCAGAAGATTGGTCCTTAAGGGGTTAAGTGACCGGGCCAGCACTGCCAGGTTAGTGAGTATTGTGAGGAAAAATGTACTTGGCAATGGAATTGAAGCTTATTTAAGTTCCACCCTTTGTCAAGAATTGTCAGGCATAGGGAAAATAAACAAGACAAAGTAGCCTCCACTTTGTCTTATGTTTTTAAATAAAATTAGATAAGAAATTAGGAAAAGAAGAAATTATGAGAGGAAGAGAAGAGGAAAGTATTGGATTAAGGTATGTTTAGCATGGCAGAGCCCCTCTAAGTGTCACTCTCTAAGTTATATATTTTACATAGAAGTGCCTGCTTTAGCATAAAATTCTAAAATAGTATATATTTTATGCATGACATTTATAATTCTCTAATCTCTTGAAAAATACTCATTTAAAACTTACCTTTGGCAGCTTACGCCTTTCGCACCGTCCATTTAATAATAATAATTTAAAAATAATTTAAGGAGATTTTACATACGTCATGACATTTTAATTTTGCAAATTGCGCCTTTGTGATTTACATTTCATGACGTGATATTAACAAGGAAGCCAGTTGAATAAGTTAGCACATTTTCGTTTTCACGCCTAAAAAACATGGGAATATTTGATTTGATTATAAAAGATTTCCTGGACACCTCTCTAAAAAAGTCTTGAAGGAAAAGGGAAGTATGAAAAAAATGAACTGGGAACAATAAATTTAACTTCATTGTTCCATGACCTGTAAAAAAAAAACAAAAAAAACAATACAAAATGTGGAAGACCTGTTTCTTAAAGTACTGATTCCTCTTATATTAAACCTGCTGATAAACTGAAGTATCTGCTCAGTTGGGCTACATAGCTGATGCCCAAAAGACATCAAATGGAGCTGAGGACAGAACGACTTGAAGCAGAAGCTCCTTCCCAATTAGGAGAGTTATCTTTAAGAAGGATAAAAAAAGGGCCTAGCAGGGGGTGTATGCTGATCTCGATAGATGTCAAAAATCATTAAATGTACCTTTTAAAAGCTGCTGTGCAGGCATTGGTGATGTAAGCCCCCATCAGGAGGTCCGCAATACAGCTAAATTATTCACCCCACTCTGTTTTACACCTAAGAAGTGATTGCATTTTAAGTAGGCCTAATTCTTTTCAAAGGATTCACATGTGCATGGCTGAATAGGCCTCATATTTCACAATCAGTTGTTCGGACCCCTCTTAATTAATGTATGTTATTATTTTTGCATCCATTTAATCTCTCATTTTGAGGTACTTTCCACAGCACAAAGTAAAATAAAATTGCTCTATTCCCTGCAAGAACAAAGCCTGCAGTCAGTCACGTTGGCCGTCAGCCCAGAAATCGGTGCCATTTATTACCACACATGAGACTTAAGGCCTTTAGTCTCCCCTGTTGATTTTGGGAAGGCTTTTTTTTTTTCTAAGTCAGGAAATGAGCTAACTCTGCAGTGGCCTTTCTTATATCTCAGGGGCAAACACTGCTCCGAGAAGCAGTTTATAGATCTATACTACCTCGCTTTCTGTTCTTCTCACGTGACTTAAAAGGAAACCTCAATATCTGGAAGTACAGACGTGCACGATTCATAATGAAGTGAAAACGGTAATGAAGAAAATGATACAAATGACTTTCATGAACACTTAATGAGAGACTCATGTCTCTTAAGGCATGTCTAGAATTTACAATGAGCTTGTTTCTTGTTCATTCTTATACAGATAGTGTATGGATGTCAAGACAATCTGAAGCTGACTTCGAACATTAAAACAGGAAGCACATCCAATAAACATCGGTTCACTCTCCGAATGTCACATGAAATAAATGATTTTATCGATGAATACCTAAGTGCGGTTTCTTCCACTGTATACAAAAAAAATGTAAATTTAGGTTCCTTCATACTAACTGACATCATTGGTGAGATTTAAGGAATGTGCGCAATTTATAGAGCTGCATCTGTTAACTATGTTACATCTACTTAGTTATTAGAAACACATTATATTTGAAAACCAAAGAAAAAAACAAACCCCAAAAACGAACATTTGGTATATCTTTCCACATGAAAAACTATGCAATTATGTGGATATTTTTTTTCTAGTGCAAAGATATATTTATATTTTAATCCCCAAAGCCACCGCAGTCGTTAAAACATTATACAGCCCAATATGGCTGGAGCTGGGGCATGGGATTAAGCAGTTATAGAGCAGCATTGGGATAATGACATGTGACCTGGCTGAGACTGATGGGAGTCACAACCATTATTTACACTTGCCATCATAATAATTCTCTGTGTGTGTGTGTCTGTGTGTGAAT
Organism: Pelobates fuscus; assembly: GCF_036172605.1. Taxonomy (NCBI): domain Eukaryota; kingdom Metazoa; phylum Chordata; class Amphibia; order Anura; family Pelobatidae; genus Pelobates; species Pelobates fuscus. The sequence continues at coordinate 37,983,392 of NC_086320.1, forward strand.
ATTTGTATGTCCGTGTATATGTGTACACCTAACCATAGCCTGGCAAATAAAACAATTCTTTGGGATTATTTCTAAAGTATCCACTAAGCAATGAGCTGTAATTAGAAGCAAACTTGCAATAATGTATGCTAAATGTTACAAGGTCCTTAATAAACCTTTTCTTGTTGGATTTATTGTAGTTTAATGGATTGAATGAAGTTTATTAAAGCACAAACATCAGTAATATATGAGATTAGCTGATACTAAATAATCAACGCATATTTCTCAAATGCATATTTATTTCAATATATGGTAATATGTTACTGTTTTTTGAGAAAACACTCAATAGATGTTTAAATGCCCTCAAAAATTATTATTTTGTATTAATAATTTTTTATGTGTTTTACCAACGTATGTATGATTACCTTTTTTCAGTATCTTTATTTACATGTTTTAATTAATGTCCCACCACCTGTGTTATTATATTTTCATATATATGAGTGACTTTCAATCTATGGGCACACGATCCTATTACTACACCATAAAGTCGCCAGGAAACAAGATGCCGATACGAAAACCGGAAGTGACCAAAGGACGTAACGTCACTTCCGGCAACCCAATGAACACAACCAGCTGGTAATAGAAGATTAAGAGACACAACGGAACAGATTGGACAAAGAAAATGTGAACGGACGAATAAGGCAACATCAGGGGATGTAAATAGAAGGAGTAAACAAAGATGGTTTAACTTCAATTGAAAAAGCCCACGCAAAGGGCGAAACGCGTCTTGAAGGGGTCTGCAGTATCCGGACATTTATTGTTTTCAAATACATTTATTTGTTACTTTTTAAAGATGCTACCTCCATCTACCTCCAAAGAAGGTGTACCCCCCTTAGTGGGTAATAAGCTGTTTTAACCCAGAGCCAGGTCTACTAGGCTCTGGAAATGGTGAGCAAGATATTATTTGATATACCTATATGCTTGACATCTGCTCTTATATACTTCACCAGGAAGATATTCCTTTTTATGCATTTTATTTTGAGCTTTCAAAAAAGAAAAATAGAGAGGGAAGGTGTTTCCCTATATACACCACAACCAATGAGATCTGAGCCAGTCCTATATTTTTCTCTCCACTTGTGAGTTTAAATTACTACCATTTACACTCCCTATGTATTAAATGTGATATACTTCACCATTGAGTATATTTTTCTTCTTTTTTCCACATATTCAACCCTATTGGAATTACCTGATACCCCTAAGCGAGGGGTAAGTACTCTTTAGCGCTTCACTTAAAGGGGTTGAATAGTGGGTTTCTCTTTGGGATTTGCCCCCACAAATGACCATTTTTTATTATTTTATCAAAATGTACACTAAACATGTTTACAAACATATTTTATACCATATCATACACACAACAAATTGCAATGTCATTCTATTTTTTTCTTAAAGGTGTGTAGAACAAGTGCCTATTTAAACCTCCCTTAGCACTGTCCACATTGCAGTAACTGATAATGCAATACTGACCTATTAGAAAAACATCTCCAAGTACCCACAGGGATGTATCTACTAATTAGTGAATTAGGTGGTGATGAAATCCTGAAAAAAATAAATCAAATTCCAACTTATTTATTGACGCCTAGTTTATTTCATTTGGATTAGAATTCATTATTGCTCAATGAATGTGAATATCCCTGATATTCTAACGATTCTAGAACATCGTTACCACATTTGACACATTGACATCGAGCTATTTTCAGATTTCTGCTATTTCTAATGACTTAAAAAATACTCAGCTGGTGACTACCGCAGGGCATAGGTCAGTAGGTTAATGTGCCTACTATTCAGACTTAGACTAGAAGGAAAATAATCATTTTGACTAATTAAAATGAAAGATTGCACATAGTACAGCACCAGTATGTATGATGTGTGTATAATTTCTAAGTAGAGAAATCTTTCTCGATTAATCACCATGGCAACATTAACTAATATATTAGCTCCTCCATTAATATCAGTAAAGGGACAAAACATTGAAATTATTATTGATAGATCTTTCCTCCCTATCAGGTAGTATTTTTCTTGTCATTCACGGCCGTTAGGAGAGAGCTTGCTTTAGCAGCAAAGTTTCTATTTTATGCTTACTGGGCCACATGGTTCCTGGCTTGGCCAGGGCTTAGTCTTTTTTCCCCAGAGTAAGCAACATCCATGTTAGGTTACTCCTCAGGTGTAGCCCTTTAAGTGACCAGGGGACTGCACCAACCCTCTCTACAAGAATATGACAATGGTATTGTCAGGGTTTCTTTGCTATTTTAAACAGCAACCCTTTTCTGTTTCAGTGATTGAGTTTCAGCTGCAATCACTATGAACTCCTTCTGCTTGTTGCCACGGTTACTCACCTGTGAGTAGTAATCAACCCTGCTGCTAATCAGTTCTGCCTATTTAAGCAGCTAAGCCCAGAACCTCCTTGCCCTTGCGTGGTTTCCTGTTCCCCAGAAGTCTCCTTGTTCCTGTGTTTCCTGTTTGCTCCTGGTTCCTGACTCCGGCCTTGTTCCTGACTCCGCTGCTCTCCGTGCTCCTGATCCTGGCTTGTCTGACTATCCGCTCTGGTGACTGACCCCTGCTTGATTCCTGGACTTTGCTTTTGTTATTTATTTGTTATTTATTAATAAAGGTGTGTTTGCATCTACTTCTGTCTCTGTCTGGTTCCTGGTCCCTGACAGGTATATGGGGTGTACAAGGAAGCTTCCCATTCCACCTTGAATCCGCCATCTTTAATCATGATAGATGTGTGATTTTTATAGATCCAAATAAAGTATCAATAGTCTGAAAGGTGTGCTTCTGACAGCTTTGTTACCCTATTTTATCTGTTCAGAGTAAAGAGGAAGGATTTTCCCATCTGTTTAGCAGCAACAATCAGTCATTTCTTGATAATCCGCAATACTTTTAGAATTTGCATTTTAATTTGCATTCTTTTTATTCCTCCCCCACCTTTTTTAATATATATGTCTTCACTGTCTATACCCCATTTATATAGTATTCTGCCATCTGCGTTTAGTTTTCATCTCAGGTAATTGCATCAGTAAACATTGGGGTTTTATACTGGTTTATTACAACCATCCTGAATTTTTTTTTTTTTGAGGCATCCTTATCATTGGCTATATTTATGATGCTATTGGTGCACATCTAGGTGGATCTAGTATTAGAGCTGGGCAAAAGTGCTGCTAAGAAGGACAGAGAGAGGCCAAAACCAAGGCTAATTGTTATACTTCATGGTTAGTCTGCCTGTATACTACAGATCTGAGGACAGAGGAAAAGCCAAAACGAATGCTAATACTTCATGGGAAGTGTGGCGGACCGCCTGGCACCCCAACTGGGTGCCTCCGCCGATCGATGCTTCTTAGTGCTCACCGAGTACTCCAAGCACTCCACCAGACACCATAACCACCGTAAACCCAGCAGTCAGCGTTACAGCTCACTGTCCTTTACCCACCCTGGACCCAAGACCAGGATCCAGCTTTCAGTGGGTAGACCTCTCCCAATCCAGAGAGTAAAGCAGGATAGTTCTTAGAAGAGCTAGTGATTATAATCCAGTCCCCAGAGTGAATATAGCTGTTCCCTTCACACATGAAACAAGGCTCTATGTTGAGGGTGAAGAGGAACTGTTTAATGGCAGCCACAACTGGCCTTATATACAGGTCCCCATGCAAGGGGTTTCCTAATACATATTGCAGGCGTATTCTCCACTGAATCTGAGAGGGAACTATGACAAAGTGCACACTGTAATGACTGGCTCTCAGGTCCAGTCCCACACAAAATAGGATAATCCCTCCCCTGTGTCTGAGAGATAATTGAGTCAGGAACTGTACTAAACTCAATTAGCTCCAGGAAAAGAAAACATACATTTTACAATATCCCCAAAGTACCCCCAAAACACATGGAAACCCTACAAAAGTCATATCCCCTGATAGCCCTGATCTGGAGGACCAACATATCCAAAAATCACCCAGATCGATTCAGGAGTTTGGGATTTTAATGGAAGTCATAATTTTGACCTCTCTTTCTGGAGTGCAAAAGTACATAAATCACATAAGTTTTTAAAGGGCCCATAGTCTTTTGGCAGGAGGCTGGCAAGCAGGCCCCTCCAAGAACCAGTGACAGAGTTATTTCTGCCACAGTGTTAGGATACTAGTTGATCCAGCACGCAGAACTGTATCACACCTAGGACTATAGGTAACAACTTCATCCGAAGTCAAAATTAAGCCAAAGTCAATAACCAGAAATAAACGCTCAGGCACACACTCTCGGATAACCTACTAAGGGAAACCATGACAGGGCAATGAGGAAAAGTAAAAATGAATTTAAATAAGCCTCCTTTAGACCCGATTGGCCGTACCCGGCCTTTGACCCCAGAACGTGCGTGCGCGTACTTTGCATGACGTCACACGCACGTTGACATCGTCAATACCATGGGTGGACATGGGGTTACAAATTGGTATGGATCCGCAGTGGCCGGCGTCATTCAACATGCCGCAGGAGTTAGATACACTGGCACAGGTCTGCTGAGTAGCATCTCCATCAATGCCAGGAAGGTAGTTGCCATCTAAGACACCCTGAGGTGAGGATAAACATGTGACACACAGGAAGTGTTGGAAATATGAATAAAAGTGTTGACATGAGACATTTGTATCAAGAAGTGCTTTGCACTGAGCTTTTTCTATTATAAGCTACATCAGTCTATCCAGGATAGATTTATGATTTTAAATGAATCTGTGAACTTGAGGTTAGTAGTATTCACTTATAAGAGTTTAGCAAATTAATCATACAGTGAGGGGAAAAAGTATTTGATCCCCTGCTGATTTTGAACCTTTGCCCACTGACAATAATGGTAGGTGTATTTTAACAGTGAGAGACAAAATAACAAAAAATAAATCCAGAAAAACGCATGTCGAAAAATTTATAAATTGATTTGCATGTCAATGATTGAACTAAGTATTTGATCCCCTATCAATCAGCAAGATTTCTGGCTCCCAGGTGTCTTTTATACTGGTAATGAGCTTAGATTAGAAGAACTCTCTTAAAGGGAGTGCTCCTAATCTCAGCTTGTTACCTGTATAAAAGACACCTGTCCACAGAAGTAATCAATCAATAAATCAATCAGATTCCAAACTTTCCACCATGGCCAAGATCAAAGAGCTGTCCAAGGATGTCAGGGACAAGATTGTAGACCTACACAAGGCTGGAATGGGCTACAAGACCATCGCCAAGCAGCTTGGTGAGAAGGTGACAACAGTTTTGCAATTATTCGCAAATGAAAGAAACGCAACATAACTGTCAGTCTCCCTTGGTCTGGTGCTCCATTTCCCATAGAAAATCTGTGGAGACAGCTGAAGGCTTGCATTGCCAAGCGTCAGCCTTAAAACCTTAATGACTTGGAGAGGATCTGCAAAGAGGAGTGGGACAAAATCCCTCCTGAGATTTGTGCAAACCTGGTGGCCAACTACAAGAAGCCTCTGTGATTGCCAACAAGGGTTTTGCCACCAAGTACTAAGTCGAAGGGGTCAAATACTTATTTTACTCATTGACATGCAAATCAATTTATAACTTTTTTGACATGCGTTTTTCTGTTTTTTTCTGTTTGTTATTCTGTCTCTCACCGTTACAATACACCTACCATTAAAATTATAGACTGATCATTCCTTTCTCAGTGGGCAAAAGTTTAAAGTCAGCAGGGAATTAAATACTTTGTTCCCTCACTCTAAATGTTACTGTGTAGTAAAAATGTTTCTGCACATTTTTGGTAGCATGATAATACTCATAGCCCAGGAAGTACTCTCTGGAAGCATAATATTTAATGGAACAATCTAAACATATTCATTCATAACATTAGGGTGTTCCTTTTCATTGATTATTATTATTTTTTATTATTATTATATTGACCCCCCCGGCAATGCAAAAAAAGAAGCTAAATCTCAGCTGTCATTCTGCCTGCTGTGAGATCATCACTTGTGATAATCTCGGTCCAATCAAAACGCAGCACCAATTACAGAAATGCTACTCTAAGAGAATAGTTGCCCGTGTACAGAGCCTCATGCTGGGCGTAATGAGTCAAAATTTTTATAATTTTGAAAAAAACACATGAATTAATCGTGCATCAGCTTCTATTAACCGACAGCAACATTTAAGCCCAAATATTTGAGCTAGAAAATCAACTTGGTTGAGTTAGCACATGTTTTTTCAATTTAGGTTTTTTGGTTTGCAATTCCTGATGGTACCGTAAACAGTGATCTGGTAGAAACAGCAGATTTCATTGTCCTTCACCCTCCTAGAATCTACAGTACATGGGTATAATTATCAGAACTTTAACAGAGGAAATATTGCAATAAAATGTAGATAATGGGCACCATATTACTAAAATGTTATATTTCATACCACATTAGTACGCCTACTAGATTTATCCTATTACATCATATTAATTGTACATATTATTAATATATACTATACATATGTCATAGCATTGGTATTATTATTTTAACAAATATATAGTACTCAATAAAACCCACATTTTATATAATTTTTAATTCTACTCATACAGATCGAAAGATTTGTTTGGAGATCAAGGCATATCATTGTAGTTGATGAGATAATAGACATGTCTGCATATCTATTCTAGATAGAAAAGGATTTTCATTGTAGTCCCAAAGACTATGCTTTTTTTTCTTTCTGCAATCAGATGCAGACCACTTACGGGTAGAACGCTATAACATAAATAATAAAAGGCAATTTAAAAACAATTCCCTCCTGAGAATGACCCTAATGAACTCAAACAAATTACCTTGAAGGAGAAGAGGACCCTGCTGCCAGATAATGAACCATAATGAAGATGAAGAAGTACCCCACCAGCATTACTTCAATTATTATCTAAAGATATATTTTATTTTTCAATGTAAGTAATTTGACTTTAAATAATACATCTTTATTAGATGCCAGTCTTATTTAATCAATATTATAAATTGCAGATAATATTCTCGAATAAATAATTCTAAATTATATGAAATTATAAACATACGTACATATGCTGTATTATTGGTATGGTTTATATACTATTGCCTCTATTAAATCGGTGACTATACAGAACCACTTTCGTATAAGATGCAGTTAGTTTGTATTATATTGGGGGGATCACTCCTTTTTGGCATCATTAATGTGTTCTTTGTTCTTGCTCAAGGTAATAACAGAATTAAATAATATAGTGTGTAATAGTTATAAAATATTATGTTATTGCTGAAAGTCTAAATCATGTTTATCGTGTTTATATACAAATAAAGAAATTAGGCCGTGTAATAATAAAAACGGATTCAATTGATTCTACTGTAAACTTCAGCAGAACTGCAGATTAGAAATTTGGAAAATAATTTCAAGCCTGGCCGAAATCTTTCATTGGTGATTTTTTTTTTGGTAATTACAATTAGTGTGCCACTACAAGTAACATAGGGCGGTTGAAAAACAGATATATATAAATAAGAAAGAAATATAACAATTTCTGCGTGCATCACTGTTAATTGATGTCTGCAATATTGAGGAAAGTGATTGCATTTTTTTGAACTATCTTACAGTGAAATAATGGTGAAAAATCTCAATAGTTTGCGGAATATTTTGCACCTGAATAAAAGAAGGTCTATTGTGCTGGAGGAGAGGATGGCTAGCCTGTTGGAGGAGGTGTTAAACTAGGAGTTGGGAGAAGGGACGCAGGAGGATAAATGTGGTAGGTAGTAAAAAGGGGATGAAATTCCGCTGAAGTAGATGGGAGGTTGGTAAGATTAGCAGTCTGAGTAAGAGAATACTAAATGCATGTTTTTCAAATAAAGTTACAAAAACACTTTATTGGGTTATTAATATATATGGATATACAATATTTGGAAGAATATGAAAAGTAGGAAATATGGGGTATATACCATATAGACATATACCATATGTCTATATACCAAATACAATTTAAAGCCCAGTACTAAAGAAATGGCACGTGAGGATACTGGTGAGGATGTGGAAGCCTTATGGGTGGAAATGTGTTGAGTAGGAATCAGGGGACATTCATTAATAGTAGGAATATGTTACAGACCCCCAAAGATTTATACTGATGGGGAAGAGAAACTGAACATCTGGGTAATTTGTTAATCACAGAAGATTTTAATTATTCAGACACTGATGTGGCCAGAGGGACTAGTAACACAGTTAAGAGAAACAGGTTTCTGGAACTGTTAAATGACACTGTCATGTCTCAATTAGTGGACACACCAACTAGAATAGATGATTATCTGGATCTTGTAATAACTGACAAAATGTATCTATTTGCAAACATTCAATTTGGGGAGTAGTTGGGAAATTGTGACCATAATATGATATAATTTGAGATTAACTAAAAAAAAACTAATTTGTGTTGGATTTACAAAAAAGAATAGTTTAAAAAAAAAACAATTTAAATATTATAAGGCAATCTTTACAACAGTTTGGCTGGCAGGAATTATTCAATAGCAAAAGCACAGAGGTTAAATGGAGGGTCTTTAACACATTCTACAGAAGTACATTTTTTTTGCTTTTTTTTCTTTTTTTTTTCTTTTTCTTTTTTTTTATTTAAAAAAAAAAGTACATTTATTAATGCATATCATTTGGGAACAAATGGAATTAAGCAAATTAGAACTATGGCTTAGTACAGGGGTGGACAAACCATTTTCAAAGAGGGCCAGATTTGATGAAGTGAACATGCACGAGGGACGACCATTTTGCCTGACATTCTTTGAACCATTAACATTAAATGCAAATTAACTATTTTATGCAAAGTTTATTGCTAACGGCATACTTTTCATTTCATCACTTATTATCATATTCTGTCTAAAATCTCTTTATGCTGTCTCAAATCTCTTTATTCTGTTTCAGATCTCTTTATTCTGTCACCATACAGATCTCTTTATTCTGTCACCATACAGATCTCTTTATTCTGTCCCTTCTCTCCTAATTCTGCCTCTTCTCTCTTAATTCTGCCTCTTCTCTCTTAATTCTGCCTCTTCGCTCGTTATTCTGTCTCTTCTCTTTCTGTCCCAGCAGGGAGAAGGAATGCTCCAAATCCTGCGATGTCGACGAGATCGTGCGACGTCCAAGAGATCGCAAGAACGCAGACTGAAAAGGAAAGATAAGAAGCTCAGTTTTATAGAGACTATGTTTTAGAAAGCAGGAGAATATCCAATCAGAGATGGAAGAGAGGCAACAGGTGACACTTTTTAGAACCACTGGGGAGAGATCAGGGAGGAGAGATATTTCTGCGTGAATTTGCTATACAGGTGGTATTGGAATCTAAAGGAATTCATACTTTGTCAAGAGAGGCAGTGTAAAGAGAAAACAGAAGGGGATTGAGAACAAAACGTTGGGGTCTCCAACTGAGACAGGGCAAGGGGAGGAGGTGTCATTTGAAAAAGAGATACTGAAAGAACATTGGGGCACATAGGATGAGAACCAAGAAAGGACAGTGTTATAGAGACCGAGGGAGGGAAGAGTTTGCAGAAGAAGAACATGATCCACAGTCTCAAAGGCTGCAGAGAGATCTAGAAGAATCAGCATAGAGAATGTCTTAGATTGTTAGTTACTCTAATCATAGCATAGAGCCGCAATTAGATTGTTGGTTGCTTTAATCAGAACAGTCTCAGTAGAATGGAGGGGGCAGAAGCAAGATTCAATAGGGTCAAGAAGAGAAGTGGAGTTGAGAAAGCATACCAGAAGGGTAAAGATGAGGCATTCCAGAATCGTTGAGGAGAAGGGAGCAGAGATATGGGATGGTAGCTAGAAAAGAAAGATGGGTAAAGAGATATATTTTTTAGGATAGGTAAGACAGTAGCAGAAATAGAAATAGTTTAACATGGTTTTATCAAAGACACGTCATGCCAAAACAACTTAATTGCGTAATATGAAGAAGTTAGTTGAAATATAGATTGGGGTGTTCCTCTGGATGTGATCTCCTTGGATTTCCCTATGGTATTTGTTACAGTTCCACACAAAAGATTATTATTAAAACTGAGATCAGTTTGTTTAGATGAAAAAATTTGTTTTTGGATAGAACATTTGCTTAAAAATAGAAAGTAGAGAGTAGTTGTAAATGGACAATTGCCAAGTGCTAAGTTGAGTACATCAGGGTCCACTCCTCTTTAATCTATTTTTAAATGAACTTGAGTTGTCGGTGTTTGCAGATAACACAAACCTAGGTAAGATAATACAGTCTTAACGTGATATAACAGAGGTATTTGGACAAGTTGGGAGACTGGGAAGGAAAGTAGCAAAGCCAAGCATTGTGGAATAAGAAACCCACATGCCACTTATACGTTTAACATGGTTGTATTAGAAAAAACATTGAAAACATTAAATGAAAAAGACTTGGAAACAATTATAGATAACAAACTAGGTGACAATGTGCAATGTTGTTCTGCCTTTGCAAAGGCTAGTAAGGTACTGTCATGTATAAAAAGGGTACCAATTCACGTGAACAAAATATAATTTTGCTTCTTTGTAAATCATTGGTAAGACCTCACCTTGAATATGTGATGCAATTTTGGACACCAGTTTTAATGAAAGATTACAGAACAGTGAAAAGTGCAGAGGCAAGCTACAATTAATAAGGGCATTGAAAGCCATAATAACGAAGAAAGGCTCCGAAAATGGGTCCATCGCATCTGCTAGCAAATGCTAGTATGCAAGCATGGCTTGCAAAAAAAAAAAAAAACAATTTAGTTAATATTAGGTTATCCAGGGGTAGGGTTAAGGATAATGGTTAGGGGTAGGGTTAGGGTTATGGTTAAGGTTATGGTTAGGGTAGGAGTAGCGGTAGGGTTAGAGTTATGGAATTCCTGTAGTGCCTAAGTCCCAGATTTTGGAAGTGCCAAAGCGCTGAATTACCGAAATCCCGAATTTCAGAAGTGCCGAACCGAACTGAAGTGCCTAGGTCCCGAATTTCAGAAGTGCTGTCATTGAAGCTAGCACGCAGAGGAGATAGGAGGTAAAGGAAGGAAAGGAACTTCTGCAACAGGCATAAAACAGTTGTGAGATTATGGTATTCCACATCTTGCAATATTTAATTGTAAATATTCTAGTCCTTTGTAAAGAACCTTTTTTTTTTTATCTCTTATAGGTTTTCTTATACAACTCAATGGATTTTTCAACTAATACAATTCCTCTGAGCAAATAATATTCACAGGTTGTAGAACTTAATAGCATTGAAACACTAGATGGCAGAAACACATAAAAGTCTAGAATGCCAAGTATCACAATCAGTTAGAACAATGGATATCTCTGAGATTCCCAGGCTAGCATAATCCAGCTCATAATATCAACATGGAGTGAAAGTACCGAGACTGTACCACAATGTCATAATATATGGAGGTTTATCCTTCCAAAAACATATCTGCAAAACAATGCTATTTTAACACAACAAAATGTTTCTAAGAGAGTCCATTATTGAATGGAATCACACACAATGTGATGTTTCTATATCTTATAAGTGTATTTTTATTACAATTCCAGTGTAAACATAAACAGCGTTGTTTAAGGCTATTTAATACTGATTTATAATGAATCTACCATCCTCAAATAATATATATATATATAAAATATTTTTCTAATCAACTTAAATGGTAAATGTTAAAGGTGTATTATTGTCATGAAAATTAGCAAAATATGAGGCTGAGGGGGGAATTAGCAAGAAAAAAAAAAGCAAATTTTTGCCTCCAAGCACGATTTACAAGAATCACCTTTGAAGCTGATCAACCTTTACTGCATTAACAAAGACCACTACCAATCTGCATAAATAGCACCTTCATAGACCGGAACTTGACCTTGCTGTAGCAAATCGGGCACCCAGAAAACAAATGTACTTCCCTGCATTAACCCCTTCACTACCAAGCAAAACATGACACGCAGAATATTTTTTTTTTTTAGGGAGGGGATAGTAGTTGTGTGTAAAATTATCATCAAGTCAGTAGAAATACTAATATTATAACTTTCTTTTTTTACATAGAAACATAGAATGTGATGGAAGATAAGAGTCATTCGGACCATCTACTCTACGGAAAGTAAAAGTAGAAAACCAGAGTAATAGGGAACTTAGAAATCTGAATTTAAATAAAGTGTTGAATATGTCCTATTTTGCCATTTGTCTGCCATCTTACACCATGTATAATTACACTGCCACCACGTTACTTTACCTGTTGCCTCCACTGTGCTCACATGCTTTCAGCAAGTTGGATACAGAGAAGGTTGACCTCTCTCTCTCTCTCTCTCTCTCTCTATGTATATTTATATATAAACATGTTGGAGATCATACTTGCAATGCTACTTAATTGTCAGGATCGCGAGGGGAGGCTGCAGTCCCCTTCCTGCCATGTGTTCGGCGGGCGGCATCCTCCCAGCCACGGATGCCGCCCGCGTCTTCCTCCAAGGCCCCCAGCGGCAGCATGCATGACGCTGCATGCTGGGAGACCGCCCAATTTGTTACACGCCGGGGTCAGTCACCTGACCCGGCGTTAAAGGCACAGTGCCTCAATCACAGTGGGAGGTTTAGATATCTCCCACGTGTGATTGTTAATTCTGATTGGAAATTATCCAATCAGAATTAACCTTCTGGTTTAAATACTTACCTTTCCTGTTCCTCCCTGCCCTGTTGTGGTCTTTGCTTTATAGTATTGATTCTGAACGTGTGCTTTCTGGTTACGTACTCTCTGGCTTGTTATACTGACTTTGTGACTTTCTCCTACCCTTTGACCTCGGCTTGTTTCTCGTTATTCTGTTTTCTGGTTCCCCTTACTCGGCTTGTCTCCTGACTATTCTGTGTGTGCTCAACCCGGCCACTCTAAGGACCGGTACTGCACACTTTCTGTGTGTGTGTCTGTGTGTGTGTTAGCATGTTGGGTTCCCCGAATCGTGACATTACAACAGGGCCATAATGGAACCTGCTGACATACCACAGCTCCTAGTTAATCAGGAGGCTAGAATGGATGGCTTGGACCAACGTATGGATCCGTTTGCTCAAGCTTTGCAAACCATACTGGCTCGTACTGCACACTTGCAGCCTGTCATTCAGGAGGCTGCTGCTGCTGTGCCCAAGCCCATTCCCACTTCGGTACCAGTTCCTGCTCATGTAGTGCATATGACGCCGCCACAGCGCTACAGCGGTGACCCAGCATTGTGTCGTGGTTTCCTCAACCAAATCGACATCCATTTGGTGATGAATCCACGGTCCTATCCCACTGACAGATCTAAAATGGCCTTTTTGATAAACCACTTGTCAGGGAGAGCTTTAGCATGGGCTAATCCCATGTGGGAGAATGCTTCCCCAATGTCCTTTGCAGACTTTTTGACCGCTTTCAAATGCACATTTGATCAACCCGGTAGGGTTGCTTCTGCTGGCAAAGCTCTGCTTAGGGTCCGACAGGGTAATAGATCTGTAGCGGATTACACTATCGAATTCCGCACTCTAGCAGCTGAAGTGGTTTGGAACAATGACGCCCTCGTAACAGCCTTTCAGGAGGGTTTGACCGCTTACATACTGGATGAAATAGCATCCAGGGAATTGCCTGTTCTTTTGGATGATGTTATAGACTATGTGATCCTTATTGATAACCGTATTAGAGAGAGGCGTAGTCAAAGACGGCTGGATACATGGGTGTTACCTGCTCTACCCAGTAATGCATTACTAGCACTACCTGCTCCTAGGCCACCATCCCCTGAACCCATGCAATTGGGCGCTACGGGGTTAACTGAGGCTTAAAGAGCGTACCGTAGAAGGGAGGGGTTATGCCTTTATTGTGGAAAGAGGGGGCACCACTGTAATGCCTGCCCTAAGGTACAGGGAAACTACAGCACCTAAGGCCTAGAGAGGGGTCGGCCTTGGGTGTTCTGACTTTTTCCCCTCATGTGTCCATCTCCAGACCGTTTATTACGGTTTCTCTTTTGGTCAAACCACCATAACAACACCTTGATCGATTCAGGTGCGGCAGACAACCTTATGGATGAGAACTTTGCCAAAACCGCAGCCTTAACTTTGATCCAAAAGACCACACCCTTGGCCGTTGAGGCCATAGATGGTAGACTGCTTGAGAAACCTCTGGTAACCCATGAAACCCAAGAGATCGTTATGTCTGTGGGTGCTTTGCACAAGGAAAGGTTAACCTTCCAAATAATTGACTCCCCTACTGCTTCCATCGTTCTGGGTTTTCCCTGGTTAGTTAAGCACAACCCGGTACTTGACTGGGGTTGTTTAGATATACTCTCCTGGGGGGAATCTTGTCAACGAGACTGTATGGCTCATGTACGTCCTGTTCACTCAATGTGCCCACGGCTAAACCACTTTCTGTTTCTGTCCCTTCTGTATATGCAGACCTTGCATTGGTTTTTGAAAAAAGGGAGGCAGATAAGCTACCCCCACATCGGGAGTATGACTGTGCCATAAACCTGTTACCGGGTACTATGCATCCTAGGAGTAAGGTCTACCCTCTTTCTGAGGAAGAAAACCAGATCATGGAGGAGTACATACAGGAATCCTTAAGTAAAGGTTTTATTAGAAGGTCCTCCTCTCCTGCTGGTGCTGGTTTCTTTTTTGTGGCAAAGAAGGAGGGCGACTTGAGGCCATGTATAGACTACAGGGATCTGAACAACATAACGATTAAAATCGCCTACCCTATCCCCCTCATCACTGAGTTGTTTGATCGTGTGAAAGGTTCTAAGTTCTTCACCAAATTAGACCTCAGGGGGGCTTATAACCTCGTCCGTATAAAGGAGAATGACGAGTGGAAAACAGCGTTTAATACGCGCAGTGGGCATTACGAATATCTGGTCATGCCTTTTGGACTGTGTAATGCCCCTGCCGTGTTTCAGGACCTCATAAATGATGTCCTTAGGGATATTTTGCATGTCTGTGCCGTGGTGTACCTTGACGACATACTTCCCTGATTTGAAGTCACACCATAATCATGTTAGGATGGTGCTCAAGAAATTATTACAGAACGGACTCTACTGTAAGTTAGAAACATGTTTGTTCGATCAAACCTGTGCAATTCCTTGGATATATAATTACTGAACAGGGTTTCAGTATGGATCCTGCTAAATTGGAAGCCATGCTGTCCTGGCCACTTCCCCAAGGACTTAAGGCTATCCAGCATTTTATAGGATTTGCCAACTATTATAGGAAATTTATAAAGAACTTTTCACCCCTTATCTCTCCTATAACGAAGCTGACTAAAAAAGGTCTACACCCTAGGGTTTGGACTCCCGAAGCCCTTAAGGCCTTCAAAACTCTCAAGAAGGCATTTGCCTCTGCTCCAGTACTGCACCACCCTAATCCTTCTCTTCCCTTTGTTATGGAAGTAGACGCTTCTGAATCGGGTGTGGGAGCAGTACTGTCACAGAGGTTATCGCATGACGAACCCCTCCATCCCTGTTGTTTCTTTTCAAAAAGGTTGTCCGATCCAGAAAAGAATTACGATGTTGGGAACAGGGAACTATTAGCTATTGTGTTAGCTTTTAAGGAATGGAGGTACTTATTAGAGGGTTCTAGACACAAAATCATGGTTATTACTGATCATAAAAACCTCTCCTATATAGCTGACGCTAGAAGGTTATCTGCCCGGCAGGCTAGATGGTCCCTATTTCTTTCACATTTCCAATACGTTATTACCTATAGACCTGGTTGACGTAATGCCAAAGCTGACGCTATCTCCCGACAGCATTAACCTTTAGAATTTGTTAACCCGACTCCTGTACCTATTGTTCCTGCGTCTCAGATAATAGCTGCTACCCGTTTGGTTGTTTCGTCTCCTTTTCTTGATAGTATTAAGACATACCAAACCCAAGCACCCCCTGAGATGCCGGCTGGTAAACTATATATTAAAACAAAGGACAGAAAAAAGCTGTTGACTTTATTTCACACCGCCAAAACTGCTGGTCATCCGGGGGTAACCAAAACCTATAAGGGCCTCCTTCAACAGTTCTGGTGGCCTTCACTTAAGCAGGACGTAGTAGATTTTGTACAGGCTTGTCGGGTCTGTACGCAGTGTAAGTCCCCTAATGTGAGACCCCAGGGTCTACTCTTGCCTCTGTCTATACCAAAGAAACCATGGACCCACTTATCCATGGATTTCATTGTAGACCTTCCTCTTTCTGATGGTCAGACAGTGATATTGACTGTGACGGATAGGTTCTCTAAAATGGCGCACTTTATTCCGCTTAGAAAGCTTCCTTCTGCGATTCAGTTGGCTCAGGTGTTTGCCAAAGAAGTGTTCCGCTTGCATGGGGTTCCTCAGGATATCGTGTCTGACAGGGGTCCTCAATTTGTCTCTCGGTTTTGGAGGGTTTCGGCCTTCTGTCCTTCCCGGTGCGTTCTCCGACAAGGGAATGCCCGCCTTGGACCAGCACCTCGCCTCTTTGCGGAAGATGTGGGATCAGGTCCATGTTGCGCTGTCTCGTTCAGCAGCTGCTCAGAAAAGGTTTGCTGATCGCCGTAGGGTTGCGGCCCCTTCTTATGTTCCGGGTGATAGGGTATGGTTGTCCTCCAGGAACCTCCGTTCCCTCGATGAAATTTGCTCCCAGATTTCTTGGTCCCTACAAGGTGTTACGTAGGGTTAACCCCGTTTCCTACTCCCTTGACCTGCCTCCTTCCATGCGTATTCCGAACACGTTTCACGTCTCGCTTTTGAAACCCTTGCTGTGTAACCGGTTCTCTCGTCCCCTCAGGCGGCCCGTTTCCCCTTGCGCGGTCCCCAGTGACGTGTACGAGGTGGCTGCCCTTCTTGGCTCTCGTGTTTCTAGGGGTCGGCTGCAATATCTGGTGGATTGGAAGGGGTACGGCCCTGAGGAGCGGTCTTGGGTTTCGAGCTCTGATTTGCACGCTCCCTCTTTGGTCCGCTCCTTTCATGCCCGGTTTCCTTTGAAGCCTTCTGCTTCCCGCCCTCCGGGCGGTCTTCGAGGGGGGGGTAATGTCAGGATCCCGCGGGCGGCTGCGAGGGGAGGCTGCAGTCCGCTCGCGGCACTCACCCTCCAGCCGTCCGCGGTCCCCTTCCTGCCATGTGTTCGGCGGGCGGCATCCTCCCAGCCACGGATGCCGCCTGCGTCTTCCTCCAAGTCCCCCAGCGGCAGCATGCATGACGCTGCATGCTGGGAGACCGCCCAATTTGTTACACGCCGGGGTCAGTCACCTGACCCGGCGTTAAAGGCACAGTGCCTCAATCACAGTGGGAGGTTTAGATATCTCCCACGTGTGATTGTTAATTCTGATTGGAAATTATCCAATCAGAATTAACCTTCTGGTTTAAATACTTACCTTTCCTGTTCCTCCCTGCCCTGTTGTGGTCTTTGCTTTATAGTATTGATTCTGAACGTGTGCTTTCTGGTTACGTACTCTCTGGCTTGTTATACTGACTTTGTGACTTTCTCCTACCCTTTGACCTCGGCTTGTTTCTCGCTATTCTGTTTTCTGGTTCCCCTTACTCGGCTTGTCTCCTGACTATTCTGTGTGTGCTCAACCCGGCCACTCTAAGGACCGGTACTGCACACTTTCTGTGTGTGTGTCTGTGTGTGTGTTAGCATGTTGGTTTCCCCGAATCGTGACATTAAGTGACCATGGTCTCCAGCTGTGAGTCCAGTAGCATTCTGGACACAAAGAGACATTCTGCAGCTGATATTCCATTGAGGTCTCTTAAAAGCATATTATACAGACAAAATGCTCTTCTAATAAATTGATTTCTTTTTAAAGGGTGCCACCCATGCATACATGGCACAGGGACAAGTTGACACACCACTTATACTGACAGATACATGTATTTGGCAGCAGAGGGTTGAAAATCTCCAGCTGCTGTTAATCCTGATCTGTGGCAGTTTGTCTGCTTCTGTAGTTACATTGTTTTGTGATTTGGAATATTTAAGTTTTTTACCTTGGCTGGGATGAAATTATATGTTCTACTCCCTTTCATCTGAAATGATTCCAGGTCTGAAATACAATGCCATTTGAATAAATTGCCCCCTATAGGTTTCAACATAATGCTAATTTAAAATGAATTTTGGATATAATAGAAAATACATTTTCCTTTCTGACCTTTGCGACTAGATTCAGGTGATGTATATAGGTACCTATCTGCTATATAAAATAATTCTAGTATACATACTCTATCTGTCTCTGGCTTTGGTTACAAACGGACTAAAAATTTGGAGACTTCACGAACTCGGATGATCCTAGTTTATACTAAGACCATAGTGCTGTCTCCTCCGTACTACTTTCAATATTATTATTAGATAATTTGTATCATCTTGATTTTGTATATGCTAACCAAATACCAACGTGTTAACTCGCTATACCAAATGTATTTTTTCTATGTATAAACTACAAAACAATAAAAAGATAAAATTTAATTATAAAAAAAAAAGTTTATATTAAACATCCCATAGTAACACTCCAATCTATAAAGAAAAAAACTAATTGTAAAAGCTTATTGTGATCAAAGCAAGCAAATGGATAACTGTAGTTACATCAATACTCCCTGCAGTGGGTAGTAAGTCACATATGCGTATCACCAGCCCAGTTTGGTTTAGCACATTGATTTTTGCTATTTTGGGCAAAGCTTTCTTTTGCACCTATAATTTTCTGGGTTACCACCTTTAAAAATGTCCTTAGTATGTTAGTTCACTTCCGTAACCATGTTACAGCAAAAAAAAAAGAAAAAGAATGAAAACACTAAAAGCATAGCTTGGAGTGCAACATACGGACAAATGAGAAAATGCAGAAGGGAACTGATACAGAAATAACCTACGGCAGTTTTCATGTCTTGGTCTAGGTCAGGGGTAGGCAACCTTCCGCACTCCAGATGTTGTGGAGTACATCTCTCCTGATGTCTTGCCAACATTATGGTTGTAAGAGCATCATGGCATATGTAGTCAACAATATCTGGAGTGTCGAAGGTTAAAAATCTGGTACTTAGGCATATGCGATACACATAAAGTAATCATGGGTTAAAACAAGTGACAATCAAAAACCTATTAATATAGGGATGTATTCACAGATCACTTTCGTAATTTCTCCTTCTTTTTTTCAACCCAACATGAGGCCTTGTTAAATGGTTACTCCAACCACCATGACCTCTTCTGCTGTTAGTGGTCATGGTGCAAGCAAACTGTATGTAAAGCATTTTAGCTTCAAACACTTTTAGCTAAAGTGACTTTTATACTGTTTTGTTATGTACTATTAATACTTTTTTAAGCTGTCTATTTTCATTGGTGAATTGGCCATTGTGGGTCATGTGACCAATGACATAATTTTACCGCAAATTTTAAATATTTTTTTGTCCTATAAATCCAAGAGTGTCTTAACTCTCTATAATATACTTGAAAAACCCTGTGTAGGGAAGGGAGGGGAGAGGGGATCTGTGCAGGAGAGGGAGGGGGATAGGCAATCTGTGCAGGGGAGAGAGGGGATCTGTACATGGGGAAGCAGGGGGAGAGGAGTATGTAGAGGGTATGGGGGGACTGTCAGGTCACAGGGGTGGCAGAGAGAGAGGGGATCTGTGCAGGGGATTGAAATGGAGAAGGGATCTGTGCAGGGTAGAAAGTGGGAAAGAGCATGTGTGCAGGGGATGAAGGGGACTGTCAGGGGGTAGGGGTAGAGGGGATCTGTGCAGGGAGGGGGACTGTCAGGGAGGGAGGGGGAGAGGGGATGTATGCAGGGAGGGAGGGGGACTGTCAAGGAGGCAGGAGGGGAGGAGATTTGTGCAGGGGAGGCAGGGGGAGAGGGCATCTGTGCAGGGGAGAGTGGATCTATGCAAGAGGGGGAGAGGGAATCTGTGCAGTAAGGGGGGATGTCAGGGAGGCACGGGGAGAGTGGATCCATGCAGGAAGGGGGACTGTCAGGGAGGCTATATCTAAGCAGTAGGTACCCTGTGTGGCGGAACCTACCTCGCCACTGGGCATTGGAGGGGCCTGGCTGCCTGCCTCTTACCTGCTGACTATGGCCCCTGGAAAATTGGTACAGTTAAAGATTTATATTTGGGCATATTGTACTGTATATTGCTGCTACTGGCCCTTTTAACAGCATCTATGGACACATTGGGACTTTTGGGACTACTGTCCCTTTAAGACTGTGAAGCATGTTCTAGTGTGCTGCCTGTAATATTGTATATGTATTCATGTGTTAAGTTTAACCTGTGTGATATGTATGCAGCATTCATCTGATTGTTCGGTAGAATCACTCCATTCATTATATTGAGTGAAACTACCGAACAACCAGACCACCCAGGAATAAGTGTGCCTCCAATTACAGTTTGCAACAATGTTGCAAACGGGTAATTGGCAATCAGTGTAATGTGTTCTTTGTCCTCTGGGTGGCCGCCATTCGGGAAACAAACACGTGGCGGCGGCCATCTTAAACTACCGAACAGCAGTGTTTTGCCGTCGAGTGTCTGGAACTAAAATCGGACACTTGACTAGGCAAACACCGCTGAGACCTCCATACTTCCAGGAATTCGTATAGAAACTACCGAATGACCCGCCGTTCGGTAGAAAGAACCCCACAAACAAGGGAATTCATTCAAACCCTCTCTAGGCTCTATAACACAGGCAATTCGTCTGTTTTCATTCCCTTGTTTGTGACCGACTGCAGGGCCAAAATGCATGGAACTGTTTTCGGATACTTTACCCATGCGTCGGTCAAATCTTTGGAAACCCATATCTGCCGAACTGTTCATCCGAATGACTTGAATTTTGGATATGTTTCCCCCCTGAATAAGGGCTATCCAGCGATGCTGGATTTAAAGGTGTACCCCCTGTTTTTGGGGTACATCCAGAAACTTGGCTGGAAAAGTGTACCGGATAATTGGGTTTAATGTTATCTGAGGGGAGGGGATGTGTGGGCTGAACCATGTATGTGATTGGTTATTTTATGCCTCCCCCTGGGTGTGGCCTGTATGTGGATTATTGTAATAAAAGCCAGGCTGGATGAGCCAGTCCAGAGTTCCTGTTTTAACCTCAAAGTGATGTGTCGTCTCATTATTGGGGGAAGGATTTATTGTATGCTGTTCCAGTTGACTGCTAGGGGTACAAGCCTATTCGTATGGTTCCTATTCATTGGTCTACAGCATTCATACGCTTGGGAGAATTTAAAGGTTTCTCGGATTCGGTGATTATGGTGTCTGCCAGAGTGCTTGGAGTCCTCAGGAAGCACTAGGAGCATCCATTAACGGAGGTACCAAGTCTGGGTGCCAGGTGATCCGTTACATTGGTGGCAAGCGGTGGGATGGCGTCCTGGTGTGAGAGGAACAACACCCTGGAGACACAGGAATTATTATGGAGTGGCATAGAACCAGCGAGTCCCTGGACAGTGCTCCAGGTGGAAGAGGAGTTTAACCGGAGGTTACAGAACCTCTTAGCACCACTGGTAAATTCAATAGTAGAGGCAACCAGGTTGGACTGCAGTGAGAGCGCACGACAAGAGATGTGGGAAGAAACCCTAGAGGGTGTCCAGCGTTGGCGAGGGGAGCGTCTTCCCAGCAAGGAGCAGCGGTTACAAGGTAGAGTGGCCCTACGGATACCTATGCTGGGAGAACAGGCTCAGGAGGAATGGGTGATGCAACTTGATTCACTGGCATGGAGAGAACTGGGTCTCGAGGACGCATACCAAGCACTACGTTGGTACGCGGTTCAGCGGGTGCCTGGAATGGCCAAATTTGGCAAACCCGAGGGCGAGGATTATAATGGCCCTGGCTTATTATGGGGGACATTTGCAGAACCAGAATTTGGGAGTGCGGCAGAGTCACGGCTTTGGGACATATTTGACTACAGAGAAGCCGTGCTGGATCTCCCTATGGCCGAGGACCTAAGGCCAGACTTGACTGAACTGGCTGTCCAGGAATGGGAGCTGGAGCAGGATTACCAACACCTGTTCAGCGCCAGTCAGTTACCATATACCCCACAAGTACCACCAGAGCAGTGGGAGATCGAACAGAATTATGCGGACTTATATGATCCAGTGACACCGCCTGTCTCTAACCTGATGGGGCTTCTGGACTGTACACCATTGGGAGCGGTGAGTTTTGTTCCCCCTCCCCAACAACTAAGCCCGCCAGTAGGAGACCTGCATTTAGTACCTCCTACTGCCCAACCAGCCCCAGAAATGGGGGACCTTATCGACTGGTCCTGGGAAGACCCACAGATGGCAGGTGGAGATGGGACCGTGGTCTCTCTGCCGGCCCTACAGGGAGGCTGGGCAGTTGGCCCAGATCCCCAGCGGCAGTGTGTATTCCAGGGGGCTGAAGGTGCCATCCTTGCTCCCCAGCGGCAGCCTAACACACCAAGGGGAGACAGTAAGCCCCACACCAGCACAGATGGGACCGTGGTCTCTGTGCCCAAGCTACAGGGAGCTGAAGGAGATGTTCTTGCTCCCCAGCGGCAGTCTACGGTTCAGGGAGAGGGGTTTGTTGTTTCCTCTCCCCAGCGGCAGCACAGCTCACCAAGGGGAGACAGTAAGCCCCTCACCAGCAAAGATGGGACCGTGGTCTATGTGCCCAAGTTACAGGGAGCTGAAGGAGCCGTCCTAGCTCCCCAGCGGCAGTCTACGGTTCAGGGAGAGGAGTTTGTCATTCCCTCTCCCCAGCGGCAGCACAGCTCACCAAGGGGAGACAGTAAGCCCCACAACCATGCAGATGGGACCGTAGTCTCTGCACCTACACCACTGGGGATAGGGACAGTCGGCCCTGGTCCCCAACAGCCAGACAAAATATCGGAAGGGGAGACAGTCGTTTTTCCCCAACCACCGCTTTGTTCAACCAGAGGAGAGGACACTCTGGGTACTTTTTCCCCAAGCCTTGGACCTACAACTGGACACAAGTGGCAGGGGGCCATCTGGACAACTACCCCCTGTGAGAAAGGCCAGCCGACTATCAGAGCCCCAGACCGACTGGAGGTCTGGAGTCTGGATAGTCTAAATGGGAAAGGGGAGAAATGTGGCGGAACCTACCTCGCCACTGGGCATTGGAGGGGCCTGGCTGCCTGCCTCTTACCTGCTGACTATGGCCCCTGGAAAATTGGTACAGTTAAAGATTTATATTTGGGCATATTGTACTGTATATTGCTGCTACTGGCCCTTTTAACAGCATCTATGGACACATTGGGACTTTTGGGACTACTGTCCCTTTAAGACTGTGAAGCATGTTCTAGTGTGCTGCCTGTAATATTGTATATGTATTCATGTGTTAAGTTTAACCTGGGTGATATGTATGCAGCATTCATCTGATTGTTCGGTAGAATCACTCCATTTATTATATTGAGTGAAACTACCGAACAACCAGACCACCCAGGAATAAGTGTGCCTCCAATTACAGTTTGCAACAATGTTGCAAACGGGTAATTGGCAATCAGTGTAATGTGTTCTTTGTCCTCTGGGTGGCCGCCATTCGGGAAACAAACACGTGGCGGCGGCCATCTTAAACTACCGAACAGCGGTGTTTTGCCGTCGAGTGTCTGGAACTAAAATCGGACACTTGACTAGGCAAACACCGCTGAGACCTCCATACTTCCAGGAATTCGTATAGAAACTACCGAATGACCCGCCGTTCGGTAGAAAGAACCCCACAAACAAGGGAATTCATTCAAACCCTCTCTAGGCTCTATAACACAGGCAATTCGTCTGTTTTCATTCCCTTGTTTGTGACCGACTGCAGGGCCAAAATGCATGGAACTGTTTTCGGATACTTTACCCATGCGTCGGTCAAATCTTTGGAAACCCATATCTGCCGAACTGTTCATCCGAATGACTTGAATTTTGGATATGTTTCCCCCCTGAATAAGGGCTATCCAGCGATGCTGGATTTAAAGGTGTACCCCCTATTTTTGGGGTACATCCAGAAACTTGGCTGGAAAAGTGTACCGGATAATTGGGTTTAATGTTATCTGAGGGGAGGGGATGTGTGGGCTGAACCATGTATGTGATTGGTTATTTTATGCCTCCCCCTGGGTGTGGCCTGTATGTGGATTATTGTAATAAAAGCCAGGCTGGATGAGCCAGTCCAGAGTTCCTGTTTTAACCTCAAAGTGATGTGTCGTCTCATTATTGGGGGAAGGATTTATTGTATGCTGTTCCAGTTGACTGCTAGGGGTACAAGCCTATTCGTATGGTTCCTATTCAATGGTCTACAGCATTCATACGCTTGGGAGAATTTAAAGGTTTCTCGGATTCGGTGATTATGGTGTCTGCCAGAGTGCTTGGAGTCCTCAGGAAGCACTAGGAGCATCCATTAACGGAGGTACCAAGTCTGGGTGCCAGGTGATCCGTTACACCCTGTTTCTGGAATCCATTCATACAAACATAAAATCACTCTAAGCTAATTGTGAGCTGTGTTCTTGAATAAAAGCATTGTATATACATTTTTTTTTTTTAATTGTTCCTCAAAATGTCCAATCTGGATTTCTCATTAGTTTCCACTGCCCTCGAATCACCTGTTTCAGTTTAAGTTAGAAAGTAGGTGCAAGTGTGCTTAGCTATTCCTGTAACAACATTGACATGTTATTGCATCTGGGAGTTATGTAGTTATTATCCATGAATATCTGTGTGCGGTAACCACTCGAACAAACCATGCTGTCTCTTTGAGCAGTTTAATTTTGCATGAAAATATACACTAATATGGAAAATACAATAAGGTTTTAATTCACGGCATATTTTAAGCACCTAAATGACCAGTAAATGAACACATGGAAAAAAAAAAAAGATATCGCTCTAGCAGATATGCACATAAAATACCTAAAGAAAATGAACTTTCAAAAATGACTTTTTATCAGATGGTTGCATTTTTGTATTTAAGGACTTTTCACTTTTTCTATAAGTTGATCTAAAATTTTAATTCCAGTCCAGCGTGGCCTTGGATAAGTTCGGGAAAAAGGTAAGAGTATAGTCCTCAAACCAGCGGGGTGACTTAGTGCGGTCAGCCGCCATAAAGTTAGTTCAGTCTGTGCCCAGCTGGAAGCGGAGGAGTACGTCTCTGCTTGTTCTCTGAGCTCCAGTGGAAGGTCTGGTAACATGGTACTAACCATCCAGGGTGATAGATTTTGCTTGTTTAGCTGGGAACAGCATGGTGAGCAGTCTCTGGAAAAAGTGCAGGAACTCCGCTGCTGCGATGGTGTCAGGTAGGCCACGTAGCTTAATATTATATTCTTCCAGCGCCGCTTATGTTCTAGAACAGCAATGTGATCCTGGTTCTGCTTATGAGACCTCTGTATAGTGGATAGTTGCTGCTCCAGGGCGGCAATGCAAGTCTCGTGGGCTGCTGTGTCCAGCTCTGTGTTGTGGAGTCGGGCTGAGACTCACTTGATTTCCTTCTGGAACTGGCCAATGTCGGACGTGATATTGCGGCATATTTTGTATAAGAGGCTCCGCAGAGTGTCTTCAGTCATCTGGGGTTTGTTGACTGGTTTTGTAGATATGTTATTTAATTTTGCTGTTTAGGTTTTTGGTGCTGTTTGGGATTGGTTCCCTGTGATCATGTGATTCAGCAAATTAATTCACATGTTTATATATTTATATGTTTATTAGTCCCTTGAAACTCTATACATGAATGGAACTACAGCCTGAACATGGTAATTATTTGTTGCTTAACCTTATCATGGGTCAAAAAAAAAGTTTTTCAAGTGCACAATAATTGTATAGCCCTTCAATATGTCTGGGTTTGTGTTACTAATAGTGATGTCGCGAACACAAAATTTTCGGTTCGCGAACGGTGGACGCGAACTTCCACAAACGTTCGCGAACCGGCGAACCAGGCGAACCGCCATTGACTTCAATGGGCAGGTGAATTTTAAAACCCACAGGGACTCTTTCTGGCCACAATAGTGATGGAAATGTTGTTTCAAGGGGACTAACACCTGGACTGTGGCATGCCGGAGGGAGATCCATGGCAACTCCCATGGAAAATTACACAGTTGATGCAGAGTCTGGTTTTAATCCATAAAGGGCATAAATCACCTAACACTCCTAAATCACAATGGATATGGATTGACACATGACATATGACATATTGACACCTTGACATATGGATTGACACCTGTCCTCAGAGACCCTGATACACACTGACACAGAGCAGAATTGGGACTGTTCCCCATACATAGGGTCACTTGGCAGATATGGATTGACACCTATCCTAATGATCCCTGATACACACTGACACAGAGCAGAATAGGGACTGTTCCCCCTACATAGGGTCACTTGGCAGATATGGATTGACACCTATCCTAATGATCCCTGATACACACTGACACAGAGCAGAATAGGGACTGTTCCCCATACATAGGGTCACTTGGCATATATGGATTGACACCTGTCCTCAGGGACCCTGATACACACTGACACAGAGCAGAATAGGGACTGTTCCTCCTACATAGGGTCACTTGGCAGATATGGATTGACACCTGTCCTCAGAGACCCTGATACACACTGAAACAGAGCAGAATACGGACTGTTCCCCCTACATAGGGTCACTTGGCAGATATGGATTGACAAATATCCTAATGATCCCTGATACACACTGACACAGAGCAGAATAGGGACTGTTCCCCCTACATAGGGTCACTTGGCAGATATGGATTGACACCTATCCTAATGATCTCTGATACACACTGACACAGAGCAGAATAGGGACTGTTCCCCCTACATAGGGTCACTTGGCAGATATGGATTGACACCTATCCTAATGATCCCTGATACAGACTGAAACAGAGCAGAATAGGGACTGTTCCTCCTACATAGGGCCACCATTTTTAGCCCAAGGCAGCTCATCTCATCAGGCCTTTTTAAGTCGAATGTATCAGTGGGTCAGTCCCTTCAGGATTCATCCCTCATTCATCTTGATAAAGGTGAGGTAATCTAGACTTTTTTGACCTAGGCGACTTCTCTTCTCAGTGACAATACCTCCTGCTGCACTGAAGGTCCTTTCTGACAGGACACTTGAAGCGGGGCAGGCCAGACGTTTTATCACAAATTGGGATAGCTCAGGCCACAGTTCAAGCCTGCACACCCAGTAGTCAAGGGGTTCATCGCTCATCAGAGTGTCGATATCTGCAGTTAAGGCGAGGTAGTCTGCTACCTGTCGGTTGAGTCGTTCTCTGAGGGTGGATCCCGAAGGGCTGTGGCGATGCGTAGGACTTAAAAAGCTCTGCATGTCCTCCATCAACAACACGTCTTTAAAGCGTCCTGTCCTTGCCGGCGTGGTTGTGGGAGGAGGAGGATGACTTTCACCTCTTCCCCTGTTAGATTCCCGTTGTGCTGTGACATCACCCTTATACGCTGTGTAAAGCATATTTTTTTATTTATTTTGGAACTGCTGCATCCTTTCCGACTTGCTGTAATTCGGTAACATTTCAGGCACTTTCTGCTTATACCGGGGGTCTAGTAGCGTGGACACCCAGTACAGGTCGTTCTCCTTCAGCCTTTTTATACGAGGGTTCCTCAACAGGCACGACAGCATAAAAGACCCCATTTGCACAAGGTTGGATGCCGAGCTACTCATGTCCCGTTCCTCGTCCTCGTCCTCAGTGATCTCACTGAAGGTATGTTCTTCAGCGACATACAACACCACAGGTACCAGATAGGTGTCAACAAGCACCCTGGGACGCCTGTTGTGGTTGGTCTTCCTTCTCCTCCTCAAAGCCACATTCCTCCTCTGACTCCTCTTCCTCACAATCCTCTTCCAGCGTTGCCGCAGGTCCAGCAAGCGATGCTGATAAGGCTGTTTCTGGTAGTGATGGTGACCACAACTCTTCCTCTTCCTCTTCACGCTCATTTACGGCCTGATCCAGCACTCTTCGCAGGGCACGCTCCAGGAAGAAAACAAATGGCATGATGTCGCTGATGGTGCCTTCGGTGCGACTGACTAGGTTTGTTTACTCTTGCTACTTTATATTGTTCAACTACATCTCTCTAATTCTTCTACTGTGTGTCTCATCAATGTCTCATTAAACCCAGGGCGTTCTATGCCATCCTTAAGGAAGCGGCTCTAAATGCCGCAGGGTGGCATAGAACGCCCTGCAATCTTATGTACTTACCTGGTCGCCGGCGATCCCACGCCAGCGATTGCGGTATGGGTACTCACCTGGGAGACCAGGGAGTCCCCCTCCTTCCTCTTCGGCCACTCTGGGCCATGTGATCGTGAGGTCCTTGCAAGGACCTCACGATCACATGCCAGCAGGGGGAGTGCCTGTAATGACAGGTACTCCCCCTGCTGCCTGGAAATAAAATTAAATAAAGTTAAAACAGTGTAAAATGAAATAATATATACTTAGATCATATATATATTTGTACACACATATACACAAATACACATAAATACACATACACTCAAAGTGTATTTTAATATTAATATATATATATATATATATATATATATATATATATAATTATATATAGAAAATAGAGATATCCCCTGCACTCACGCTTAAAGACAGTCCAATGCCGGGCGCACCACCAGAGCTCCAAATAATGTAGAAAAATAGAAGGGAAGGCTGCTCTCCGGACTTTAAAACATCAAAATTTTATTCAGAAATGGTTAAAAACGACCAACGTTTCGGTCCCCGCTCGGGACCTTCCTCAGGGTCAAAAAATAGAACAGCAGATTGTTCTGCTGTTCTATTTTTTGACCCTGAGGAAGGTCCCGAGCGGGGACCGAAACGTTGGTCGTTTTTAACCATTTCTGAATAAAATTTTGATGTTTTAAAGTCCGGAGAGCAGCCTTCCCTTCTATTTTTATAATTATATATATATATATATATATATATATATATATATATATATATATATATATTCATATCAAAGTACACCTACAATGATATTGACTAAATATATATATATATATATATATATATATATATATATATCATTATCATTCTATATATATTTATATATAATATAAAATAAACAAATATGTAAATACTTTAAAAAATAAAATTAAAAAATAATAATAAATAAATAATATATATACATGTGTAATTTCGTTCTATCTGTATTTTAAAATTAATATATATATATATATAGATATCAAAATACATGTAGAACGAAATAATATATATATATATATATATATACATAAATATATACGTATATATCACTATATATATATACCTATATATAAATAAAAATAATTTAAAAAAATTATATACACTTATATAAATGCACAAGTATATCTATAATAATTCTATGTATATATTTATGTAATAATTTTACATAATTTGTTCATTTTATTAATTACAAGTTGCGGGACCTGCCTGACAACCCAGGCCGAAAGTTCAGGGAATTTTATTTGCTAGCACTATATTTAGCCCTAACACCATAAAACCTGTACATGGGGGTACCGCTTTACTCGGGAGACTTCGCTGAACACAAATATTAGTGTTTCAAAACAGTAAAATGTATTACAACTACGATATCGTCAGTGGAAGTGACATTTTTTGCATTTTTCACACACAACTGGCACTTACACTGACAATATTATTGTTGTGATATGTTTTACTGTTTTGAAACACTAATATTTGTGTTCAGTGAAGTCTCCTGAGTATAACAGTACCCCTCATGTACAGATTTTATGGTGTTTTCAAAAGTTACAGAGTCAAATTTAAGGCTTCCGTTTCAGTTTTTTCACATTGAAATTCGCCAGGTTGGTTATTTTGCCTTTGAGACCGTACGGTAGCCCTGGAATGGAAATTACCCCCATGGTGGCATACCATTTGCAATAGTAGACAACCCAAGGTATTGCAAATGGGGTATGTTCAATCTTTTTTAGTAGCCAATTAGTCACAAACACTGGCCAAAAATGGCGTTCAAATTAGTTTTTTGCATTTTAAAATATTAACACTAACTTTGGCCAGTGTTTGTGACCAAGTGACTACTAAAAAAGACTGGACATACCCCATTTGCAATACCTTGGGTTGTCTACTTTTGCAAATAGTATGCCATCATGAGGGTAATTCTCCTTCCTAGGCTGCCATACGGTCTGAAAGGCAACGTAACCAAACTGGCGAATTTCAATGTGAAAAAACTGAAAAATTTAACACGCTATATTTGACCCTGTAACTTCCCCAAACAACATAAAACCTGTACATAGGGGATACTGTTTTACACGTGAGACATCGCTGAATACAAATATGTGTGTTTTATTGCAGTAAAAGCAAACAGTATTTTGACATTCACAGTTAAAATGTCAAGTAGAACTAAGAAGATTTTAAAAAATCTTTTCTCCCAATTTTTTATATTTTTTGTTCATATTAAATTATGTTCCATACCTAAATATTTGATACTAAATGAAAGCCCTGAATAAAATGATATATAAGAAGTTATGTTTTTACGTTTTACGTTTTACGTTTTGTTTTGATCACAACTTGTACATTTGGCTGCGATCTTAAAGGGTTAAGAAAAACCTGGTTGACAAAAATATATAAATAAATAAATAATATGCTGGAACGGAACCACAAGGACTGCAAGAGGTTTAGAAATGGACAAAAAGTCAAATGAATTCCAACAAGAAATCTGATTGCGATTATGAAGCCAAGAAGGATTTTCTTTTGTGGCACAACTGGCTATCTTTTGAACTCGATGGACTTGAGTCTTTTTGCCAACCGAGACTACCGTATATACTCGAGTATAAGCCGACCCGAATATAAGCCGAGGCCCCTAATTTTACCCCCCAAAACTGGGAAAAATTGAATATTTATTTACAGTGTGTGTATATAATGAATGCAGTGTGTGTGTGTGTGAATGCAGTGCGTGTGTATGAATGCAGTGTGTGTATGAGTGCAGCGTGTGTGTATGAATGCAGTGTGTGTATGAGTGCAGTGTGTGTGTATGAGTGCAGTGTGTGTGTATGAGTGCAGTGTGTATGAGTGCAGTGTGTGTGTATGAGTGCAGCGTGTGTGTATGAGTGCAGTGTGTGTGTGTGTGTTGCAGAGCCTTGGTGGGGGTGGGCAATTTTATTATTATTTTTTTTAATAATTTTTTTTTTTTTAATTCTTTATTTTTCTTGTGCATATGATTACATAACATAGAGACCTGTAGTGCCACAACAGCGTGTACAGGCATTTCAATGGAAAACATTGTCATGGCAGGAATAAACAGCACATTTTTTGTTTGTGAGAAATAACAGGGTAGTAATACTTGTTGCTAGGGTATGTGCGTCAGATTATTGCATGCTGTGGTCTAAGTTTAATTATTTTAATATTTCTTTATTATTATTTTTATTATTATTTTTTATTTTATTTAATTATTATTTTTTATTATTTTTTATTTTATTTTATTATTATTTAATTTTTTTTCGCCCCCCCCCCTCCCTGTTTGATACATGCAGGGAGGGGGCTCTCACTCCCTGGTGGTCCAGTGGATGGGCTGTGTAGGAGGGGGCTGGCAGAGCTGTTACTTACCTCTCCTGCAGCTCCTGTCAGCTCCCTCCTCCTCCGCGCCGGTCCGTGCAGCTCCTCTGTCAGCTCACACTGTAAGTCTTGCGAGAGCCGCACTATGACCCCGCGGCTCTCGCGAGACTTATAGTGTGAGCTGACAGGGGAGCTGACCGGACCGGCGCGGAGGAGAAGGGAGCTGACAGGAGCTGCAGGAGAGGTAAGTAAACGCTCTGCAGCCCCCGCAGCCCCCTGTCTGTATTATGGCAATATAAATTGCCATAATACAGACAATTGACTCGAGTATAAGCAGAGTTGGGGTTTTTCAGCACAAAAAATGTGCTGAAAAACTCGGCTTATACTCGAGTATATATGGTATGTACTGTAGAAATATTTCTGTATATTAGATTAGAGAATAAGAACTACTTTGCATTGCTAAAAAAACTTTTTGAGGTCTTGGTCTGGCATTTCACATTTCATTGGTTATTGCTAATATACAAAACATTTTCATACAATTGAGAAAATTAAAATAATATAAAATTTTATTATCCAAAATAATAACATAACATTTTTAAAGAGGTTGTTTTTAATCATTCCGCTAAAAACTGCACAATTATAGGTTCTGGAGCCAGCAAAATTGCAAGATTTTGGAATAAACCTGAAAAAAATGCATAATTTTAGCTACTTACTAACCTGCTCACATATTCAGTCGATGTAATGTGTTCTGACAGTTATTGTTAAACTATTACTTACTGTAGTTGCCAATGCCTATTAAGAATGAGCATAGAAAAGCCACGAGCTGCATTTGCTTTTGCCAGTTTATAGAAAGTTTTTTTGATTAGCCCAGATTATAGAGAGTGCCGAGACAGGCTGACTGCAACAATAACCTTGTTCTCAGCAACCAATTTTCAAGGACTTTATTTACTATACAATGACTTATGTTGATTGTTTTCACAAATTGGTTGCCAACTTACCACATTTCACTCTACGGGGAATAAAATCCCTATATAAAAACAGTTTAAGAAAAAAATCTATATAAGAACTGTTAAATTTACAAAATAGAATCAAACGTTATTTATTTTCAAAAAATGTTAAATAAATAAAATAAAATCTAACGTTATCTTTTTTTTTTACCCCCCAAAACAATGAGCACATTAAAGGCAATTAATCCATAAATGTTACCCTATTATCTCTTAGTGAAATGTGTTGACAATAGTAGAGAAATGCGTAAACAGGTAATAGTTTACAGTTCATATTTTGCGTTTATTTACAAAAGTGAGAATTCAAAGTGAAGATCAAATTTAAGGAAAAACTAACCGAGTAGGAAGCATAGCTGGCATACAGAATTGTTCAACTACTTTGGCCTTAAATGTAAAATTCCCTGTGAAATCACTTTGAAGTGAATTTTAGCGAATAACCCTGTAGGAGTTATATTAACTTGATGTGGCTTTGAGAACTGCAGTGGAAATACATGAAAATGTATAAAAACATGTAAAAACATTAAGGTTAGTATAAGTGTTTTTAAGACCTGGGACAGCACTGTGACATGCATGTCTTGGCCAGGTTTAGATTAGTGTGAACCACTCCTGGCTGAGAGCTGTTATTTCAGACTGCTGACCTTAATTCACCTCCTTTGCCATTAGAGACATGCTGGAGAGGAGCAGGGGAGAAAGAATTGTGTCTGTCTCCCCAGCCTTCCTCACTGCATATCATTGGTTGAGGAATAAAATGCAAATATTGGTCACTAGACTGAAAACCATACAAGAAAAAATATTGAAAATTAAAAAGGTGGTTACCTTTTCAATAAATATTCACAGATAGGTCCTTTTTGTAGTAAAATCAATTAACTGTTGACCCTGTGTCTACAAAAGGAATATCTGTGAATATTTATTGAAAAGGTAAAATGCAATCTGAGTTTGCGCTATCACCATTTTTATTTTTTATTTTATCTGCATGTATGAAGTGTATGAATTGAGGTGGTTTTTAGCTGTACTGGGTTATATTTCGTGATCTTATCGCCCTTATCTCCCTTTTTACATTTTTGCATGAGAAAAAATTATGAATCCACTGGTACCTCTATCATATATACTGAGTGCATCCAATGTAGATCACGACTGTATAAGGTTATTTATCGTCAACTGACTACTTGGTGCATAGTGAGCTATTTAGGTAAGAGGTCTGTCCTGCATGCCCCCCTCTTTGTAAATACATGTTATGTGTTTGTCCACTGTCTTCCTGAATTTTAAATATGATATATAATTTTTCATAATAATAATAATAAATTATATTGTTCCACTTTTTAGCAATACAGAGCATTAATGTTTTTCATTCCGCTGGGCCTTTTTAACAATTGGAGGGCAGGTGTTAATTTTTATTTTATGCTCCTTTGACTGAAAAATCCTAAAACAATGTTATAGAGTTCTAACAATAGCTGCAAATGGACTCAGACGTAAGAGTACGAACAAAGGGCAGAGCGTAGGGACCTGGATGGGACATGCTTGAGTATTAGGGAGGATAGGTAGATAGGAGTAGTGTTATGTAGAGATTTGTAAGCAAACACCATCATTTTAATCTTCAAAAGATACTATAGTCACCAGGCCACTTCATATCGTTGAAGTGGCCTGTGTGCAGTGTCCCTGTCCCACTTTATCCTGTATATCATTGCAGTTTTAGTGAAACTGTAATAATAACCTTGCAGGACTAGAGGCAATTTCTGGATGCTAACTGACTCCAGGTCACCTAAATGACGCTGGACGTCTCCACGCTCTGCATGAGGAAGTCCAGCATCAGTGAAATTCGAATAGGAAAGCATTTAAGCAATGCTCTCCCATGGGGACGACCTAATGCACTTGTGGCTCCCGCTGTGCATGCGCATTATCCCCATGGGATGATGTCAGAGGAGGTGGTGGGCCAACCCAGCATCAAGGAAGATCAACGTTGGATTCTGGTGAGTAAATGAAGAGGGTTTTAATCCTTTACATGCTGGGGGGGGGGGGGGGAGGGGAGGGGGGCACAATGGGGAACAAAGGGCACGATAGTGTTAGGACTACAGATTTTGATTCACTGACAGAATATGTTACTTTACACACAGCCTAATAGTTGTAACGGTACTTACCCTTTCCAGGGGACGGCCGGGGTCCTCTGCGCGGCTCATCCGACGGCTGCAACAGGAAGGCGGGCAGTGACCGCAAGAAGCGGTCATGTGTCCTGCCTGACTCTAAGAGCGCGCCGCGGGTCTCGGGCGTGCTCTTAAAGGGACAGTGGGAGCCTAAATTGGCAAAGTCCTCCCATTGGTCCCTGTCATGCCCCACTCCCCATACACTTACCTTTTGGGGGCGTGGATGTGACAGGGACCAATCGAAATAGATGTTTAGGCATATATACTCACCTTTTTCCCTTAGTTCCTTGCCCTATCGTGGTTTCTGTTTCAGTTCCCTTTAGCGCTTGTTGTGTTCCGTTGTGTTCCTTCGTACTTGACCTTGGCTTTGTTTCTGACTACGTTATCTCTTTATCCTTATCTGTTCTGTTTGCCGGCTTGCTGTTTTCTGTGTAACAGACCCCGGCTAGTCCTAGTTTACGCTGTCTCTTTGTGCCCTTGACCTCAGATCACTCCAGACTCTGTTTATCTCTCCTTTACGTCGAGTCTGGCCACTCTAAGGTCCGGTAGACGTATCTCCCCTCTGTGTTGTCTTCGGTTTAGCTGAATTCTGCGTGTTGGGGTATATTTTCGTTACATTACAATAGGGCCATGGACCCCGAAGATTTAGCTCAGCAGATGGCGTCTCATGAGGCTAGATTTGTAGAGCAGGATGTCAGGATCGGGACAGGGATCCAACACGCAGGGTACAAAGAGTGGAAAGGTACGTATACCGGGCCTTAGAATGGCCGGACTAACGTACCGAGAGTAATAGAGAATAGTCAGAGACAAGCCGAGGTCGAGGAAACGAGAAGACAGATAAGCGAGAGACAAGCCGGGTCAAGGGATAACAGAGAAGCAGGGTAGTACAACAAGCCGAGTCAAAACCAAATAGAGCAAACTAGAATACCAGAGCACTGAGTGACTAGACAAGCTAGAACCACGACAGGGCAATGAGCTGAAGAGAGAAGTAAGCTTAAATACCCTGGCTCCGGATGGTAAGCACGCCTCTGACAAGTGCCGATTGGATATCGGACACTTGAGTGACAGGTCGCTCGTGATAGCGTCATGACGTCACGTATTGAGCGTCCTGCTAGAAAAGGATGTGGATTCCTCGCGGTCGGTGTTTAAGTGGCTGGATGAACCGCGAGGAACGGAGGAAACAGCTCGCCTGGACGGATAAACCACCAAGTCTCTCCCTCCCTTAGAGGTAGAGACCTCAGGTACCCTGACACAGGATCACCGTATGGATCAGATAGCCCAGGCTCTCCAGACGCTCTTATCTAGAACTATTCCAGCAACCACACCTAACCCTTCTACACCTCTTCTTCCTGAAGTATCTACTTTGCCTAATACTTCGGCCCATTTAACACCTCCTCCTAGGTATGGAGGGGACTCTAAGACATGCAGAGGTTTCATTAATCAAATAGAATTCCACTTTGAGATGTATCCACGTTCCTTTCCCACAGAAAGGTGGGGTTCCTTATGCACCAACTTACCGATAAAGCTCTTGAGTGGGCAAATCCTATTTGGGAGGCTAATGGACCTATGGTGCATGATTTCAATAGTTTCCTTACGGCTTTTCGTAGAACTTTTTGACACAACGAAAAGGTCAAAAAATGCCGCAAGATCATTAATGAGAATTAAGCAGGGTTCTAGGTCTGTAGCTGACTATGCCATTCAGTGTGGTACCCTTGCTTTACAGGTAGATTGGACCAACAATGGGTTAACTACTGCATTTATGGAAGGTTTATCTGACACTATATTGGATAAGGTAGCAGCTAGGAAGCTTCCTATTGCATTAGAGGACCTCATTGATATAGATAATAGGATTCGTGACAGGCTCTATACTAAAAACAGGAATAGACGTCTTGTTACACCTATTACCCCCAGAGTTGATAAACCTGAGAGTGTTAAAGTATCTGAGGAGGAACCCATGCAATTAGGGGTTGCCAAACTCTCTGATACTGAAAAATTACATAGGAGAAGGGACGGACTCTGCCTATACTGTGGTAGGAGAGACCATATGGTAAAGGAATGTCCTTTGCTTCCGGAAAACTCTCGCACCTAAGACTGGCCTTGGGTGTGATATCTAAGTCTCATAAATTGCCTCCTAACCGTTTGCTTCTCCCTGTTTCTTTGCATATGGGAGAGAGTTGCATAGCTGAGCACATACACGCACTGGTTGATTCCGGGGCAGCTGAAAATTTCATAGACTCTGGTTTTGTTAAGAAAAACAACATTCCCATCAGAGAGAAGGAGATACCCTTGGCCGTTGAGGCCATAGATGGTAGACCATTAAGTTCTCCAGTTATTACTCATGAAACTGTACCGTTACACATGTATACAGGGGTTTTACACTTTGAAACCATTCGGTTCCAGGTCATCACCTCTCCCTCTTCTCACGTCGTGTTAGGGTACCCATGGTTACGTGCTCACAATCCCATTTTCGACTGGGAGTCAGGGCAAATAAAATCATGGAGCGAAGCCTGCCACGAGTCTTGTACTATTGAAGTCACCCCTTTGAATTCTATTAATGTTCCTACTACTCCTCCTTTGTCTACTGTAATACCCCCTCAGTACTTATTTCTCTAGACTGTCTTCGATAAAAGGGAGGCTGACAAATTACCGCTTCACAGACCCTACGATTGTGCTATCGATTTATTGCCTGGCACGATACCTCCAAATGGCAGGGTGTACCCATTATCTGTTCAAGAAAACCGTGTTATGGAGGAGTATATTAAGGAATCACTAGAAAAGGGGTTTATTAGGAGATCCTCTTCTCCGGCTGGAGCGGGGTTCTTCTTTGTATCGAAGAAAGAAGGTGATTTAACACTGTGTATCGATTATAGAGGTCTAAATAAAATCACCATCAAAAATGCATACCCTATACCTTTTAATCACGGAATTATTTGACAGGCTAAAACATGCTACTGTATTCACTAAATTGGATCTGAGAGGTGCATACAATTTAATACGTATTAAGAAAGACCACGAATGGAAGACAGCATTCAACACTAGATCTGGCCATTACGAGTATACTGTTATGCCATTTGGTCTATGTAATGCCCCAGCAGTATTTCAAGAATTTATTAATGACGTCCTAAGAGACTTTATTCACACATTTGTAATTGTGTACTTGGACGACATATTAATATACTCTACAGATTTACACACTCATCACAGACATGTTACAACAGTTCTGAAGACCCTTCTTGCTAATGGTCTTTATTGTAAACTGGAAAAATGTCTATTTAACCAATCCGAAGTCCAGTTTTTGGGATATTTGATTTCCGCTAAAGGTTTTCGTATGGATCCCCAGAAGCTTTCTGCTGTCATGGAATGGTCTCTACCACAAGGTTTGAAAGCCATTCAGCGTTTTCTTGGTTTCTCTAACTATTACAGACGCTTTATTAAAGGTTTTTCCTCTATTGTAGCGCCTATCACTCATATGACAAAAAAGGATGGCAATACTCGTGTCTGGTCTCCCGAGGCACTTCAGGCTTTTGAATTTCTTAGAACTACGTTTGCATCTGCACCTATTTTACAGCATCCTGTCCCCTCACTGCCCTATATTCTTGAAGTTGATGCTTCCAATATCGCGGTAGGTGCTGTTTTATCCGAAAGAGAGTCGCCTGAAAAGCCATTGCATCCTTGTGGCTTCTTTTCTAAACAAATGTCCAAAGCAGAAAAGAATTATGATGTGGGTAATCGCGAACTCCTTGCTATTATTTTAGCACTCAAAGAATGGAGACATTTGTTAGAAGGAACTAAGGATCCCATCCTCATATTTACGGATCACAAGAACCTATCCTACCTTAGTGAGGCTAAAAGATTGTCTTCTAGGCAGGCTAGGTGGTCACTGTTTTTGTCCCATTTCAATTATATTATCACCTATAGGCCAGGTGATCGCAACACTAAAGCAGACGCTCTGTCCAGACAGTTCGAAACTGCTGACAAACAGGAGATTGATGTTACTCCTGTCATTCCCCCAGACAGGATAATAGCTACTACTATTTTGTCTATTTCCTTGTTCCTCTTGCAGACCATACAAGCAAAACAAAGCATGGCACCTAGCGAGAGGCCTACTGATAAACTATTCGTTGATATTCCCGAGAGACGGGATATTCTGTCGTTGTATCATGGCACTAAGACTGCTGGACATCCTGGTATTTCCAAAACAGTGTCAACTGTTTCTCGGTATTTTTGGTGGGATTTTTTGCGCAAGGATGTCACCGACTATATAGGTGCTTGTACTACTTGTGCCTGTATGAAATCTTCTCGTAGAGTTCCTTGTGGGCTGTTGCATCCATTAACCATTCCCGAGAGACCTTGGTCTAACCTGTCCATGGATTTTATTGTTGAATTGCCCCCTTCGAATGGTAACACTGTTATCCTAATGATAGTAGATCGGTTTTCCAAGATGGCTCACTTTGTGTCTCTTTGCAAGCTGCCCACGTCTAGGGAACTGGCACTTATCTTTGCTAGAGAGGTGTTTCGGTTGCATGGCATTCCCGTATCTATTGTATCCGATAGGGGTAGCCAATTTATTTCCAGGTTCTGGAAAGCTTTTTGTTCGGAAATGGGTATTACTCTCTCATTTTCTTCCGCTTACCACCCCCAGTCTAATGGAGCTGCTGAACGTGCCAATCAATCTCTGGAGCAGTACCTTCGTTGTTCCATATCCCACCATCAGAACAATTAGGCTGACCTTCTTCCTTGGGCTGAGTTTGCTCGGAATAACGCTACTCATGATTCTTCCGGCAAAAGTCCTTTTTACGTTGTCTATGGCCAGCATCCCGTTGTTCTTCTGGTTGCTTTCTCCTCACAGGGCATGCCAGTTCTGGATGAGCATTTGGCTGGTTTGCGTGATACTTGGGAGCAGGTTCAGCGTTCTCTCGCCAGAAGGTGCAGGCTGACAAGCATCGCAGGGCGGCTCCTTCTTATGTCGTGGGGGACAGGGTTTTGCTTTCCACGCGAAATATTCACCTCCGGGTGCCTTCTATGAAATTGGCTTCCCGCTTTATTGGTCCTTATCGTGTTTTGCATAAGGTTAATCCTGTTTCGTATGCCTAGGGTCTTCCTAAGAATCTGCGTATTCCTAATATCTTACATACTTCATTGTTGAAGCCTTACCTACGCAACCGCTATACCCGGCATACTCCTCCTCCCCCTCCTGTCTCTGTGGAGGGTCATGAGGAGTTTGAAGTTTCTGCTGTTCTTGACTCTCGTTTCCTTAGAGGTCGACTTTAATACCTGGTGCATTGGAAGGGCTATGGGCCTGAGGAGCACAGTTGGATTTCCGCTGATGCTGTTCACGCTCCTCGCCTTGTGCATTCCTTCCATTCTCGTTTTCCTGCCAGGCTTGACCCTTCCCGGCCCGGAGGGCGTGTCCTCAGGGGGGGGTACTGTAGCAGTACTTACCCTTTCCAGGGGCCGGCCGGGGTCCTCTGTTCAAGCCGCGCGCGGCTCATCCGACGGCTGCAACAGGAAGGCGGGCAGTGACCGCGAGAAGCGGTCACGTGTCCCGCCTGACTCTAAGAGCGCGCCGCGGGTCTCGGGCGCACTCTTAAAGGGACAGTGGGAGCCTAAATTGGCAAAGGCCTCCCCTTGGTCCCTGTCATGACACACTCCCCATACACTTACCTTTTGGGGGCATGGATGTGACAGGGACCAATCGAAATAGATGTTTAGGCATATATACTCACCTTTTTCCCTTAGTTCCTTGCCCTATCGTGGTTTCTGTTTCAGTTCCCTTTAGCGCTTGTTGTGTTCAGTTGTGTTCCTTCGTACTTGACCTTGGCTTTGTTTCTGACTACGTTATCTCTTTATCCTTATCTGTTCTGTTTGCCGGCTTGCTGTTTTCTGTGTACCAGACCCCAGCTTGTCCTAGTTTACGCTGTCGCTTTGTGCCCTTGACCTCGGATTGCTCCTGACTCTGTATATCTTTCCTTTACGTCGAGTACGGCCACTCTAAGGTCCGGTAGACGTATCTCCCCTCTGTGTTGTCTTCTGTTTAGTTTAATTCTGCGTGTTGGGGTATATTTTCATTACAATAGTCCAGCCTGATTGGTGCCATTTTAAACATAAAGTAGGGTGATATTCAGTAAATGGTGCTTTATTTAGGATTTTCTAGGTTATATGACTTGCCTGACAACTCTAATGTTCATACATACTCATAATGAGGTTGAGTTTTACACTGATTGATTGCATTAAATATACTTGTTTTGCCTGACTGTGTACACTTAGAGGGAACATGTACTGCTAGAATTACATTATTAACTAAGGGTCTTCCGATCATTGGCCAGAGACTCTTATGAAGGGAAGGTCCTTCTCCCTTTACATTTCCCAGAATTTTAAAGGTCACTGACTTGACACTATACTTGGTTCCCGCCAAAGGCGCTGTTTTGTGCCAAAACTAGTGTTGAACTTTTTTTTTGTTTCACTTGATGAGGGTGTTGCAAGGGGAAACCTTGGTGGAAACCTTAATGTGGTTAAAGTGGTGTGTGCAATATATTTGGCTATGCTCTGCTGGTTAGCTAATTTCTCAACTGATTTAGGGATATTGGATCTTCATGGCAGGGTAGTTTGAGGAGACTTTTTAAGTCTATCTAGGTGGTTAGTCTGAGCGCTGATGCTGTTCTATTAATTACTTATCATTAGTGTTGTCGCGAACCCGAAATTTTCGGTTCGCGAACGGCGAACGCGAACTTCCTCAAATGTTCGCAAACCCGCGAACCGCCATTGACTTCAATGGGCAGGCGAATTTTAAAACCAACAGGGACTCTTTCTGGCCACAAAAGTGATGGAAAAGTTGTTTCAAGGGGACTAACACCTGGACTGTGGCATGCCGGAGGGGGATCCATGGCAAAACTCCCATGGAAAATTACACAGTTGATGCAGAGTCTGCTTTTAATCCATAAAGGGCAGAAATCACCTAACATTGACACCTGTCCTCAAAGCCCCTGATACACACTGACACAGAGCAGAATAGAGACTGTTCCCCGTCCTCAGAGACCATGATACACACTGACACAGAGCAGAATAGAGACTGTTACCCCTACATAGGGTCACTTGGCAGATATGGCGGGGTCGTGGGAGGGGGAGGATGACTTTCACCTCTTCCCCTGTTAGATTCCCGTTGTGCTGTGACATGACCCTTATACGCTGTGTAAAGCATACTATTTAATTTGATCAGCATGGCCACTTGAGTTTTTATAGTTTTCACGCTGCTTGTAGTTTATATATGGTTCACAAAAATCAAACAAACGATAAAGTAAACATGTAAGGATTCAGAATATTCTTTCAAACCCTTACACATTGTGTGTACATACTTTTTGTCTTAAGTTTGTGGCTTTAAAGAGGTTCACGTTGTTTCTATGATGTGCATAACATGTTCTTGTAAATGTTTGTTAAATTTTTCCTGGAATTGTAATTTTTGAATCTGAATAAAGATAGTCAAATCCCTGATACACACTGACACAGAGCGGAATAGAGACTGTTCCCCCTACATAGGGTCACTTGGCAGATATGGATTGACACCTGTCCTCAAAACCCCTGATACACACTGACACAGAGCAGAATAGAGACTGTTCCCCCTACATAGGGTCACTTGGCAGATATGGATTGACACCTGTCCTCAGAGACCATGATACACACTGACACAGAGCAGAATAGAGACTGTTCCCCGTCCACAGAGACCATGATACACACTGACACAGAGCAGAATAGAGACTGTCCCCCCTACATAGGGTCACTTGGCAGGTATGGATTGACACCTGTCCTCAAAGCCCCTGATACACACTGACACAGAGCAGAATAGAGACTGTTCCCTGTCCACAGAGACCATGATACACACTGACACAGAGCAGAATAGAGACTGTTCACCGTCCACAGAGACCATGATACACACTGACACAGAGCAGAATAGAGACTGTTCCCCGTCCACAGAGACCATGATACACACTGACACAGAGCAGAATAGGGACTGTTCTCCCTACATAGGGTCACTTGGCAGGTATGGATTGACACCTGTCCTCAAAGCCCCTGATACACACTGACACAGAGCAGAATAGAGACTGTTCCCTGTCCACAGAGTCCATGATACACACTGACACAGAGCAAAATAGAGACTGTTCCCCGTCCACAGAGACCATGAAACACACTGACACAGAGCAGAATAGAGACTGTTCCCCGTCCACAGAGACCATGATACACACTGACACAGAGCAGAATAGGGACTGTTACCCCTACATAGGGTCACTTGGCAGGTATGGATTGACACCTGTCCTCAAAGCCCCTGATACACACTGACACAGAGCAGAATAGAGACTGTTCCCTGTCCACAGAGACCATGATACACACTGACACAGAGCAGAATAGAGACTGTTCACCGTCCACAGAGACCATGATACACACTGACACAGAGCAGAATAGAGACTGTTCCCCGTCCACAGAGACCATGATACACACTGACACAGAACAGAATAGGGACTGTTCTCCCTACATAGGGTCACTTGGCAGGTATGGATTGACACCTGTCCTCAAAGCCCCTGATACACACTGACACAGAGCAGAATAGAGACTGTTCCCTGTCCACAGAGTCCATGATACACACTGACACAGAGCAGAATAGAGACTGTTCCCCGTCCACAGAGACCATGAAACACACTGACACAGAGCAGAATAGAGACTGTTCCCCGTCCACAGAGACCATGATACACACTGACACAGAGCAGAATAGGGACTGTTACCCCTACATAGGGTCACTTGGCAGGTATGGATTGACACCTGTCCTCAAAGCCCCTGATACACACTGACACAGAGCAGAATAGAGACTGTTCCCTGTCCACAGAGACCATGATACACACTGACACAGAGCAGAATAGAGACTGTTCCCTGTCCACAGAGTCCATGATACACACTGACACAGAGCAGAATAGAGACTGTTCCCCGTCCACAGAGACCATGAAACACACTGACACAGAGCAGAATAGAGACTGTTCCCCGTCCACAGAGACCATGATACACACTGACACAGAGCAGAATAGGGACTGTTACCCCTACATAGGGTCACTTGGCAGGTATGGATTGACACCTGTCCTCAAAGCCCCTGATACACACTGACACAGAGCAGAATAGAGACTGTTCCCTGTCCACAGAGACCATGATACACACTGACACAGAGCAGAATAGAGACTGTTCACCGTCCACAGAGACCATGATACACACTGACACAGAGCAGAATAGAGACTGTTCCCCGTCCACAGAGACCATGATACACACTGACACAGAGCAGAATAGGGACTGTTCCCCCTACATAGGGTCACTTGGCAGGTATGGATTGACACCTGTCCTCAAAGCCCATGATGGGGGGAGCTACTGTCCTCCCCAACCACTGCACGGTGGGTGGGGGCCATAAATCACAATGGGGGGACCTACTGTCCTCCCCCCCTCGGCCCCCACCCCTGCGCGGTGGGTGGGGGCCATAAATCACAATGGGGGGCTACTTTCCTCCCCCCCGGCCCCCATCCCTGCACGGTGGGTGGGGGGCATAAATCACAATGGGAGGGACCTACAGATAGGAGTGGAGTATTGTTCATATCAGTTTAATACCTTCCGCGTCTCCTATCAGTGGACGTGCATATGGCAGCCATTTTAGGAACCGCACACCTGGGACCCGAGCAAGGTCACCTCTTTCAACAGGCGACATGATTTGGCCCTGTAAAACTATCCTGGATATTCTCTACAAGTTCTATGGATATGGGATTGATTTATGTAACAGGGAGTGAAGAAGATGCTTGGTCGGTCCTCTTACTTGAAATTTGTGGCACTGCGCGGGCAAACTAATGTGCCACCAGATAGGAGTGGTGAGTTTAGTATTGTTCATATCAGTTAAATACCTTCCGCGTCTCCTATCAGAGGACATGTATATGGCAGCCATTTTAGGAACCGCACAC
This sequence comes from Pelobates fuscus, assembly GCF_036172605.1. Classification (NCBI taxonomy): domain Eukaryota; kingdom Metazoa; phylum Chordata; class Amphibia; order Anura; family Pelobatidae; genus Pelobates; species Pelobates fuscus. The sequence continues at coordinate 38,027,891 of NC_086320.1, forward strand.
CTGGGACCCGAGCAAGGTCACCTCTTTCAACAGGCGACAAGATATGGCCCTGTAAAACTCTCCTGGATATTATGTACAATTTCTATGGATATGGCATTGATTTATGTATCAGGGAGATGGAAGAAGATGCTTGGTCGGTCCTCTTACTTGAAATTTGTGGCACTGCGCGGGCAAGCTAATGTGCCACCAGATAGGAGTGGTGAGTTTAGTATTGTTCATATCAGTTTAATACCTTCCGCGTCTCCTATCAGAGGACATGTATATGGCAGCCATTTTAGGAACCGCACACCTGGGACCCGAGCAAGGTCACCTCTTTCAACAGGCGACATGATTTGGCCCTGTAAAACTATCCTGGATATTCTCTACAAGTTCTATGGATATGGCATTGATTTATGTAACAGGGAGATGGAAGAAGATGCTTGGTCGGTCCTCTTACTTGAAATTTGTGGCACTGCGCGGGCAAGCTAATGTGCCACCAGATAGGAGTGGTGAGTTTAGTATTGTTCATATCAGTTTAATACCTTCCGCGTCTCCTATCAGTGGACGTGTAAATGGCAGAGATTTTTAATTGTTGAATCACCTCCCCTTTTTAGGCCAAGGTGGGAAGATGCTTAGACCACTGGTATATTGGTGCCATCTTGGAGGATTTTTTTTGGTTTGGTTTTTGAAGCCACAGTGCTGCACCACTGGGCCTAAAAATTAGGCATGTACACATGCCTGAAAAATTTGGTATTGTTGCAGCCGCTGCTGTAGCAGCGGCCAGAAAAATGGATGTTTTTTTTACAGGCAGAAAGTGCCCTAAAACATGGCGGATTGAACCCTAGTTGGTGGCGGATAAGTCACGCAAGTCAAATGTCATTCAGAGCTAAAATACAGCAGCGTGTGGACCATTTTTAGCCCAAGGCAGCTCATCTCATCAGGCCTTTTTTAATCGAATGTATCGCCCAGTGTCAGTCCCTTCGGGATCCATCCCTCATTCATCTTAATAAGGGTGAGGTAATCTAAACTTTTATGACCTAGGCGACTTCTCTTCTCAGTGACAATACCTCCTGCTGCACTGAAGGTCCTTTCTGACAGGACACTTGAAGCGGGGCAGGCCAGAAGTTCTATCGCAAATTGGGATAGCTCAGGCCACAGGTCAAGCCTGCACACCCAGTAGTCAAGGGGTTCATCGCTCCTCAGAGTGTCGATATCTGCAGTTAAGGCGAGGTAGTCTGCTACCTGTCGGTCGAGTCGCTCTCTGAGGGTGGATCCCGAAGGGCTGTGGCGATGCATAGGACTTAAAAAGGTCCGCATGTCCTCCATCAACAACAACAACAGCGTCCTGCCCTTGCCGGCGTGGTCGTGGGAGGAGGAGGAGGATGACTTCCACCTCTCCCCCTGTTAGATTCCCGTTGTGCTGTAACATCACCCTTATACGCTGTTTAAAGCATACTTTTTAATTTATTTTGCAAATGCTGCATCCTTTCAGACTTGTTGTAATTCGGTAACATTTCCACCACTTTCTGCTTATACCGGGGGTCTAGTAGCATGGACACCCAGTACAGGTCGTTCTCCTTCAGCCTTTTTATATGAGGGTCCCTCAACAGGCAGGACAGCATGAAAGACCCCATTTGCACAAGGTTGGTGCCGAGCTACTCATTTCCCGTTCCTCCTCCTCACTGATGTCATTGAAGGTATGTTCTTCCCCCCAGCCACGTACAACACCACGGGTACCAGATAGGTGACAACGAGCACCCTGGGATGCCTGTTGTGTTTGGTCTTGCTCCTCCTCCTCCTCCTCCTCAAAGCTACATTCCTCCTCTGACTCCTCTTCCTCACAATCCTCTTCCAGCGTTGCCGCAGGTCCAGCAAGCGATGCTGATAAGGCTGTTTCTGGTGGTGATGGTGACCACAACTCTTCCTCTTCCTCTTCACGCTCATCTACAGCCTGATCCAACACTCTTCGCAGGGCACGCTCCAGGAAGAAAACAAATGGTATGATGTCGCTGATGGTGCCTTCGTTGCGACTGACTAGGTTTGTCACCTCCTCAAAAGGACGCATGAGCCTACAGGCATTGCGCATGAGCGTCCAGTAACGTGGCAAAAAAAGCTCCCCAGAGGCTGTCCTAGCACCCCGGTCATACAAATATTCATTAACAGCTTTTTCTTGTTGGAGCAGGCGGTCGAACATTAGGAGTGTGGAATTCCAACGTGTAGGGCTGTCGCAAATCAAGCGCCTCACTGGCATATTGTTTCGCCGCTGGATATCGGTAAAGTGAGCCATGGCCGTGTAGGAACGCCTGAAATGGCCACACACCTTCCTGGCCTGCTTCAGGATGTCCTGTAAGCCTGTGTACTTATGCACAAAGCGTTGTACGATCAGATTACACACTTGTGCCATGCACGGCACATGTGTCAACTTGCCCAACTTCAATGCCGCTATCAAATTCTTTCCGTTGTCACACACCGCTTTGCCGATATCCAGTTGCTGCGGAGTCAGCCACTTTTCCACCTGTGCGTTCAGGGCGGACAGGAGTGCTTGTCCGGTGTGACTCTCTGCTTTCAAGCAAGTCAAACCCAAGACGGCGTGACACTGCCGTATCCGGGATGTGGAATAGTACCTGGGGAGCTGGGAGGGTGCCGTTGATGTGGAGCAAGACGCAGCAGCACAAGAGGACTCAGCCGAGGAGGTTATGGAAGAGGATGGAGTAGGAGGAGTAGAGGAGGTGGCAGCAGGACTGCCTGCAATTCGTGGCGGTGTCACCAACTCCTCTGCAATGCCACGCATTCCTTGCTTGTCAGGCATCAGCAGGTTTACCCAATGCGCAGTGTAGGTGATATACCTGCCCTGACCATGCTTTGCAGACCAGGTATCAGTGGTCAGATGGACCCTTGCCCCAACACTGTGTGCCAGACATGCCATGACTTCCTTTTGCACAATCGAGTACAAGTTGGGGATTGCCTTTTGTGAAAAGAAATTCCGGCCGGGTACCTTCCACTGCGGTGTCCCAATAGCTACAAATTTTTTGAACGCCTCAGACTCAACCAGATTGTATGGTAAAAGCTGGCGGGCTAATAGTTCGGACAAGCCAGCTGTCAGACGCTGGGCAAGGGGGTGACTTGGTGACATTGGCTTCTTACGCTCAAACATGTCCTTGACAGACACATGACTGTGGGCAGATGAGCGGGAACTGCTCAAGGCGGGTGACGGAGTGGCGGATGGTTGAGAGGGGGCAAGAAGGACAGCAGTGGTTGACGTGGCTGAAGATGCTAGACCAGGAGGAGGATGGCGGCTTAGAGTAGGCGTGCTGCTTGTACTCATGTGTTGATCCCATAGGCGTTTGTGATGTGAGATCATGTGCCTACGCAAAGCAGTTGTACGTAGGTGGGTGTTGGACCTCCCACAACTCAGTTTCCTTTGGCACAGGTTGCAAATGGCATCGCTGTTGTCCGAGGCAGACACACAAAAAAAATGCCACACTGCTGAGCTCTGCAATGACGGCATTCTGGTGGTGGACACAGCATGCGTTGATTGGCGTGCTGTCGGGCTGACCCCGGGTGCCAATGCATGCTGTCTGACTGTGCCACTAGCTCCTTGCGACGACCCCCCCCTGCTTCCAACTCGTCTCCTCCTCCTCTCTGTCTCCCCATCTGAACTTTCGCCGTGTTCTTCTTCTTGCCGAGCGGGCACCCACGTGACATCCATGGACGCATCGTCATCATCAACCGCTTCGCTTGTATCTGACAACTCAGAAAAGGAAGCAGCAGCGGGTACAACATCATCATCATCACACCGTACCTCCATGTGTTTAATGCTGCCTGCCTGAGACATATCCCTGTTATCTACATCCTCTAGCAATAATGGTTGCGCATCACTCATTTCTTCAAACGGGTGTGTGAATAACTCCTCTGACATACCAAGTAAAGCGGCTGTGGTGCTAGTTTTGGTGGTGGCGGCAGGCGGGTGAGTGGTATCTTGAGAGGTGCCTGAAGCTAAGCTGGAGGAGGATGGTGCGTCAAGGTTCCGAGCGGAGGCTGTACAAGATTGGGTGTCCTGTGTTAGCCAGTCAACTATGTCCTCAGAACTTTTCAAGTTCAGGGTACGTGGCTTCTGAAAACTGGGCATTATTCTAGGGCAAAAGGGAATCACAGCACCACGACCACGACGGCCCCTGCGGGGTGGCCTGCCTCTGCCTGTCATTTTTTTTGGGATTAGTGGTACTATGCGTGCAAGCTACTGTGAGACCAGATATGATTGGCAATGTGAACTGTAAGAGTTCTGCAGAGCACACACTGTAGGCCTGAGACACCCACTTGAAGACAAGTAACTGCTATTCAATCTATAACAGTGAAAAACAAATTTTGGTTTTAAAAGCACGCTATAGAGACACCAGATATGATTGGCAATGTGCACTGGAACAGTTCTGAGGAGCACACACTGTAGGCCTGAGACACCCGCTTGAAGACAAGTAACTGCTATTCAATCTATAACAGTGAAAAACAAATTTTGGTTTTAAAAGCACGCTATAGAGACACCAGATATGATTGGCAATGTGCACTGGAACAGTTCTGCAGAGCACACACTGTAGGCCTGAGACACCCGCTTGAAGACAAGTAACTGCTATTCAATCTATAACAGTGAAAAACAAATTTTGGTTTTAAAAGCACGCTATAGAGACACCAGATATGATTGGCAATGTGCACTGGAACAGTTCTGCAGAGCACACACTGTAGGCCTGACACACCCCCTTGAAGACAAGTAACTGCTATTCAAACTATAACAGTGAAAAAAAAATTTTGGTTTTAAAAGCACGCTATAGAGACACCAGATATGATTGGCAATGTGCACTGGAACAGTTCTGGAGAGCACACGCTGAAGGAAGGACTGACAGAGCCGCTTGAAGGACACTGACTGGCTGCTATTAGCTTACACTAGAAACCTTTTTTCTTTGTAAAAGCACGCTAAAGAGACACCAAATATGATTGGCAACTGTCAAAGCACGCTGGAACAGGTCTACAGAGCACACGCTGAAGTAGGCCTGACACCCAGACCCTTGCAGACAATTAACTGCTCTTTTATTATAGTGAAAAAAAATTATTTCTTTTAAATCTAAAGCTTAAGCTATTGTAAAAACAGATATGAGTGGTGGCACTGGGCAAGAGGGCACAGTATCCACTGTGAACCTCACACAGAAGCTGTGCAGGCAGGCAACTGCTCTTCTATTACAGTGGAAACAAAATTTTGGTTGTAAAAGCACGCTATAGAGACACCAGATATGAGTGGCAACTGTCAAAGTACGCTAGCAGGGTTGTGCAGGGCACACGTTGAAGGAAGGCCTGACAGAGCCGCTTGAAGGACACTGACTGGCTGCTATTAGCTTACACTGGAAACCTTTTTTCTTTGAAAAAGCACGCTATAGAGACACCAGATATGAGTGGCAATTGTCAAAGTACGCTGGCAGGGTTGTGCAGGGCACACGCTGAGGAAGGCCTGACAGAGCCGCTTGAAGGACACTGACTGGCTGCTATTAGCTTACACTGGAAACCTTTTTTCTTTGTAAAAGCACGCTATAGAGACACCAGATATGAGTGCCAATTGTCAAAGTACGCTGGCAGGGTTGTGCAGGGCACACGCTGAAGGAAGGCCTGACAGAGCCGCTTGAAGGACACTGACTGGCTGCTATTAGCTTACACTGGAAACCTTTTTTCTTTGTAAAAGCACGCTAAAGAGACACCAGATATGATTGGCAACTGTCAAAGCACGCTGGCACAGGTGTGCAGAGCACACGCTGAAGTAGGCCTGACACCCAGACGCTTGCAGACAACTAACTGATCTTCTATTACAGTGAAAAAAAATGATTTCTTTAAAATCTAAAGCTTAAGCTATTGTTAAAACAGATATGAGTGGTGGCACTGACTGTGCAAATGGGCAAGGCATCCAACCTGACACAGAAGCTGGCAGGCAGGCAACTGCTCTTCTATTACAGTGAAAACAAATTATTTATTTTAAATCTAAAGCTTAACCAATTGTTAAAACAGATATGAGTGGTGGCACTGGGCAAGTAGGCACAGTATCCAATGTGAACCTCACACAGAAGCTGGCAGGCAGGCACCTGCAATTACATTACAAAGGGAAAAAAAAAGCAGCCTGATGTTATAGCCCTAAAAAGGGCTTTTTGGGGTGCTGTCCTTACAGCAGAGATCAGATGAGTCCTTCAGGATTGTAGTGGACACTGAATACCCTAGCCTAGCTATCAATTTCCCTATCTAATCAGCAGCAGCTAAACTTTCCCTCCTCTCACTAAGCATGCAGCTTCAGAATGAATCGAAATGGATGCCTGGAGGGAGGTTGGAGGGTGTGGAAGGGGGGGAGTGTGCTGATTGGCTGGAATGTGTCTGCTGACCGAGAGGCACAGGGTCAAAGTTTGCCCAATGATGACGAATAGGGGGCGGATCGAACCGCCCATGTGTTCGCCCGCGGCGGCGATCGCGAACACGCTAAGTTCGCCGGGAACTGTTCACCGGCGGACAGTTCGGTACATCACTACTTATCATCTATCTTTTTAACTACCCTTCCTAGATGTGCATTTTTAGATACTCTATCCATTAATTTCTACCCTGTGTAATTTAGTTAAAGGGACACTCCAGGCACCCAGACCACTTCTGCTCATTGGAGTGGTCTGGGTGCCAACTCCCACTACCCTTAACCCTGCAAGTGTAATTATTGCAGTTTTTCATAAACTGCAATATTTACATTGCAGGGTTAACTCCACCTCTAGTGGCTGTCTATTAGACAGCCACTAGAGGTCACTTCCTGGTTTCTAGCACAGGATTCCTGTGCTAGAGCGTCGCTGGACGTCCTCACGCTGTGTGAGGACCTCCAGCGTCGCTCAAAACCCCATAGGAAAGCATTGAAATGATTTTTCAATGCTTTCCTATGGGGAGACGTAATGCGCATGCGCGGCATTTCCGCGCATGCGCATTAGGTCTCCTCGGCCGGTGAGCGAGATTAGTCTCGCCCACCGGCCGACGTAATCATTAGGAGGAGCGTCGCGGAGGCGGAGACAGCGGCGAGGGACATCGCCGCTGTCCCAGGTAAGTGACTGAAGGGGTTTTCACCCCTTCAGTAATCGGGGATTGGTGGGTGGGAGGGAGAGGGACCCTCCAGTGCCAGAAAAACGGATCGTTTTTCTGGCACTGGAGTTTCCCTTTAATTCCCTTCGTATTTGGCCCCTACTCTTCATTAGACAAGACTCTGTCATTTATGTTTGGATATCCAGTAGTTAATGCTGCATGTGTGTAGGCAAGACACATCTTACAGCTAAATGGTCTATGATTAATTATGTTGTATCATTAATGTAATTCAGCTGGGCACAACAAATTAAGACTCCTAATATAGTCCTACTAGACCAAGTATGTGAAACTCGCTGCCCAAAATAAATATCTTTGCAGCCCAGCGATTCTCGAGTTTGACATGTTAAGGCAGAGTAGGAACCTGCTCTCCCCACATTACAGGTGCCTACTCTGCAAAAATATACCCGACCGGGAGGAGAGGTCGCTGGTGGCAGTGAGGGAGCTTAGTCTGTTCTTCCTGATCCTCACTGCTCTCTCGCGCGATCCCTCTGTATTGATGCCGGATGCCGGAATACGAGGTCATTCCGGCCCGGCATCACTAAACTGCGCTCGTGAGGGAGCAGTGAGGAGCAGGAAGGGAGATCCCAGGGAGAGGCCCCACACCAGCTCCCAAAGGTAGGGAGCAATAAATAAAATGATTTGTTAGTGTGTGTAGAAATGTGTAAATGTGTGTGTCTGTCAGTGTGTGTCTGCCAGTGGGTGTGTGTGTGTTGGTCAGTGAGTGTGCGTGTGTCTGTCAGTGTGTGTGTCTGCCACTGTGTGTGTGTGTGTCTGTCAGTGAGTGTGTGTGTCTGTGTGTCTATCAGTTGTGTCTGTCAGTGTGTGTCTGTCAGTGTGTGTGTGTCTGTCAGTGTGTGTGTGTGTCTGTCCGTGAGTGTGCGTTGGTCAGTGTTGCGATGGCCGCGGCTGGATAGTGGAGGACCTGAAGGTGCACGGAGGCACGCAACACCACGTCACATTCAGAAGTGACGTCAACGTGCAACATCTTAACAGGGTGCAGACGGCTCCATTGGGGGTATACCAGAGGCTTGTCTCTGGCATACTGGCAGCAGCAATGTGAGTGGAGTCTGTTTGTTGGCTAATTATTATTTTTTTTAAACAGGGGCCCTGGCTTAATGGAGGGGTTGCTGCGATTTAGTAGAGGGGGGTGCTGGGATTTAGTAGAGTGGGGGACTGGGATTTAATAGAGCGGGGGTGGCTTGGATTTAGTATAGAGGGGGCACTGGGGTTTAGAAGAGTGGGCTTTCCCAATCCCCACGTCATGTGTTATAAACAATATTTTATCCTCTGGCCACCATGAAATATTACACCGGTAAATGATTATATGTATTCCCAGTAAAATGATGGGAAACGTCTTGTAAATGATTTTGTAGAACAAACCTAGTTCTAACTACTGCCATATTTAATAGCATTACTAAAAAAATCCAAAATATAGAATTGGTTAAAAAAACTACTTCAAAGGATGTAAATAATTAGAGGTAATATTCTAGGTTGGTTAAAATAGCATGAATATATTTTATGTCAAACCATTCCTCTAAAATGATTTATTTTGAGCATTATTTAAAGTGCCCACTATGGGGTTGATGCTCTCTGATGAAAATAGCTTATTGTAGTTCTGGTCATACTACACTTAAAGGTGTTTTCTTATACGGCTATATTCTTTTAGCAGAATAAAAGGTTTCCTTTGCTTACTAAATAGCAATTCCTCCATTAAAGTCAATAGTAAAATTGCTATTCAATATGTTGAGTAAACCCTTACTCTGCTAAGAGAGCCCAGCCCATTGATAGTGTTCTCTTTTTGGATAATACCTTGTATTATCAGGAGTTATGATACCTGACCTTTACTGCACACTTTGATCAAAGATGTGATGTCTCTTCTGTGTTCTGATGCACATAAGATATCCCCCACTCCTCCTTATCTTCCTGGTGCCTCATTCGGACATAATTTATGACATGGACCCCTTCCATTGGTCTCCTTTTATATTGTCAGTTTCTAAGGCACTTTTTGATGATGTGTACACACTTGTGACATCACAGCCCTCTGTAACCAATCACAACCTAGTATAAAGTATATATACTCTCTGGTGTCCTTGCGTCCTTGTCCTGTTGTGGATCTTGTTACAGAGTATGTTTATACTATGTATTGGATTTACTGTTTTCTGACCTTGGCTTGTTTGACCATTCTTGTTGTCTGCTATCCTGACCTTGACTTGACTCTCAATTATGTGTATCTCTGTATCTCGACTTGTCTCTTGTTTACTCTCTGTCTGCTTGCAGACATTTCATTTATATGTCACTTGGCAGCCATTCCAAGGACTGGTGAGTATTCTGTTACTGTTTCATTTAGGTTTCGGTGTTAGGGTATCTCCTCCTGACATTGGGATCAAAGGACACAAATGTACCCCCCACACCTTGCAAGTACCCACAAGTATCCTATACTGAAGCACAGACACAAGCACACACAAATACATAGATATATAATCAAATACTTTCATATTTACTTAACAAGATAGCCACTTCTCCAACATGCACACCAAAAATTGAAAATTTGAAATTTGTCCGGATCTAAATTCGTACCAAAAAGAATTGCACATGTCTACCACTCACATAACTAGCCATCAAAATCTAATCATCCAGACACATATACTGTACATATATATCTAGCTACTTCACACATGTGATTAGCTTCATACATATAAACACATACATAATTAACCTCACACACAGATTGAATAAGCAACTCACATAAACATATACATGATTATTTATGCACTCGTACATAACTAACCATTTATGCACACAATATGCACATACATTATTATCCACATGCCTTTCAATGTGGCCAAGCATATGTTAAGAGTGTATTCTCTCCATAATTATAACTGTTTAAGATGTTTATTTTAAAAAAAAAGAAACTAGATAATTTGTTATACTCACTGCCTTCCTAAGTTTGTATATTTATACTATGATATATATCGTTCTTAAATGATAAATCCGATGCGAGTATGCATTACTTTATTAATGCTTTTCTTGCTTTATGGAAATATAAATATTTTACTATTTTTGCATATTTGAAGTGCAGCGTAATTAACTTATTTAAGTGTCAATTTTAGGCCAAAAAGTGACAAATTGGAAAAATTCTCCAGTGGATAGATTTTTTTATTACAGCAACCTAAAATTTGAAGTACCCCTTTCCAGGTCCTGGTTTTAGCAAATAAACCTCAGGGTCATTTTATGTACACCATTCCATATATTTTTTTTTTTTTATACTGATGCTTTCACTTAGTAAGGATGTCCACAATAAGGCTGGAAAAAAAAAAGCTTGATATATGAAACTTCAAATGGTAGTCAAATTCAGCCCAGATGAGAACAGGGGCATAGAATTTTCTGATTTTTTTTGCTTCATGTTTACAAGGCAATCAAGCAGCGTAAGCCAGATGTTACAGTACATAAAAGCACTTTTCTGCAGTGCAACACATATGGATATATTATACGAATGGTTCAAAACTAAGTTTCTAAATTATGGTTACGCGAACTTAGCCTCGGCAACACGTGTGTGCATTTTTTTTAATTATTATTATTTGTTCCTAGAATTTACCTTGATAACATTATATTTATTAGTTCCACATTTACGCAGCTCAGCGAGAGGCCGGTTTACCTGTCAGTTTTCTTAAGGATGTTAATAGCAGTGTTTTCATTTTTAGAACGGAAATATCCCTTCATATGATAATACATGCGGTATTGCACGCATCATAAAAGCCTTTGAACATGTGCATATGTAAAATGCTTTTTATTATTTAATGATGTTCTGAATAATGATAGTGTATGATTTTCCGTTTCACCTTTAAGTTTTTATTTTTTTTGCAACTGAGTCCATCAAGCTCAATGTGATATTACATATCCTCTTAAGCGAAACGCGTAAGGTTTCTGGATTCCTTTACTCATTTGTTTTATTTGTACTAAGTATTATGTGCTTATTTTTAAATGTCAAACATTTTCGCCAGTGAAGTACATTGGTTAAAAACATTACAGGTAAATGCTGACAAATTTATGGGTAAAATGGGTAAAAGCGAAACTCAAATTAGTCACAGTCTAAATAAATGCTCCACTAATAAAGTGTAGACTATCGAGTGCATTCACGATTGATAGATAAAAGAATAGGTATAGAATAAGAGTTACTGTGTTGCTTGTTGGGTGCTGGTTCTTATAATTTCTAGTTTATATTATCTGTCAATCATTTATTTAAAAAAAAAATCATATTCCAAAGTTGGGATGAGTCATTTTTCACAAATAAATAAAAGGACAACTGTCACATCAGAAACATTTTTTATATAATACTCATTTCATCAAGTATTTAAAGGAAATTGATTTTTTTTAAAGGAAATTGATTATTTTTTTTTTAAATGAACTATATGTACAGAGAAAAACTCCTTCCTGCCTTTTGTATATGACAGGATTCTTCCACCATATAAATGCACCTTATGTCAAACAGTGGTAGAATCTGTCTATTAGTCTCTATGGTCTTCCTTGCTTCACTCTCTGCACAGTGAAGTGTTGTCATCATGTGCAGTCTACTAAGCAGGAAGACTTTAAGATGATTGACAAACATAAAGAGCACATCCTAGTAATTTTATCCCCACGTGTCTTTTTACTGACCATTAGCTGATATTGGTCAACCAGTCAAACTAATGATGTCGTAGCACTTTGCAACGAGTGAAGCCGTTAGGACCATAGAGACTAAGTGTGTCAAGCAGTGTCCAACCCAAAGTGCATTTATATGGCTGAAGGATTATATACTGTCATATACTAAAGGTAGTGATTCATTTTTCTATTTTATCTTCTTTTTTTTTTTAACATATTCTTTATCAACTTTCAACACGTGATGAAAGGATTATATGTTAAAAAAACAAACATTTGAGGTGACCGTTTTCCTTTAAAGGTTTGTTTGGATCATTAGTTGAAATCAGAACCCTACATAAAAGACGGAGTTACTCTGGGTAAGTAATTAGTGTTACACTGCAATCGCATGGGTCAGTTGTGTCAACTTTAAGACTTTCCTTTGGGGGGGAAAAAAGCATTTTACTTTTCGAGTAATACATTTTCAGTGTAATTAATTAGCATTACCAATATGCTCTGTATGAGTTCATGATGGTTTTGGAACTCGGGTGTTCAGGTAATTAAAGGTTGTTGCTGCAATGCAGTAAAGGCCTGTCCCCAGTTAAGCACCAGGTGCTACATTGTTTTACAGACTTATCACCTGTAAATTCCCTGGCGTCACCGTGTATGGCAGATTTATTTCCAGCAAAGTCCGAGCGCTAATACATTCATCAACTTTCCTATGAATTACTGAGGGTGAGTTCACAATAGTATACAGTATAAACAAAGTTTTATTCAGGACCTGTTATTATCCATGGGACAGTCATCATGACTTTACAGCAAGACAAATATGAAATGAGTGCAATTACAGAGCTGGTTTACTCACTTGGATAAACAGAAAGAAGTAAATGAAGGTGGGGCCAAAACTTGAGGTTTTTACAGGAGCTACTCCATTTTGCGTCCATTCGGCCTGGTGGTCCGGCCCTGCCCCCTAGATGGTGATTTTAACCCTATAGGGTCAGGAATACATGGTTGTGTTCCTGACCCTATAGTGCTCCTTTAACAATCACAATGAACTGCAGATAGAGAACTTGTAATAATGTACCCAGCTTGGTTCTGGCTGCCACCTGGGTCTAACAACATAATAGAGGATGACAGAGCAGTGTAATCAGGTAATCTGAGAGCAGAGCTCAGCAGCAAGTACATTGATCAGATGCCATATCTAACAGTACAGGATTTGCACACTGTACGCTCAACAACCCTTAGGATACCCTGAGGACTATATGGAAATCAGGAAATAAGGTAGTCATGCAAGGATGAGAAACATAGACTGGAGTGTGTTTTAGCGCTGGATACATAAACAAAATTCCTTTTCTTTCAGCAAGTGAAGCTCAAGAAGAAAACAAGGAATTGTAGTTACTCAAGGTAAAAGAACTATAACCAGAAATACAAAGGAATGAGAACGTACCACATAGTCTGGTTCATTCCGTTTCATACTTTTTCTAAACTGCTAGGTGTCCTATGGTACTGTAGGAAAATCTATCGTAAATCTGTCCTGCATTTACAGATTGCAGCTTGACAGCATGATGATTTTGAATGTTTTCATGGCACTCATTGGGCGCAGTGATAAAAATAGAGCAAAGGATATATAAATATCATTGAAAGTCCAGGGCATTCCTTCATGGCAAGTGTGGCATCCATTTGTTAGCAGAATTTGTCAATAAGATAATGCCCTTTGCTCCAAGCTAGGATTGTCCAGGAATGCACAAGCCAGACAATTAATTTAGCTTGATGTAGTTTCCTGTCCAATTATTAGAGCTCAGTCTGTTGGAACATTTGTTTGATGAGACGGAATGATCTGTATGGCAATGCTGAATTCTTAATTCGAGTCAGTTTATGGGAAATAATATTAAAACAGTGAATTGATTCATAATATTGAAATATCAGCGCCTCTTTGGTTACACAGGACCAAGATCTGAACCTCATTGAGGAATATAGCTTGATATAAGGATAATTTCTATTCTTCTGCATCCACCACACAAACACTGCATTCACTACACAAACTGTATACGCTACACACATTGCATGCACTATATATATATATATATATATATATATATATTTCTTACCTGTTCTATGTTAAATTTTGTATATATTGTGTATTAATATTGTTTTTGTATGTTATTGTACCCTATTGTATCAATGCAATGTTTTGTGGACCCAGGGCAAGATAAATCTTAATGTATTATTCCTGGTAAAATATTTTATAAATAGAACTCTCTCTCTCTCTCTCTCTCTCTCTCTCTCTCTCTCTCTTTCTCTCTCTCTGTGCTATGCTGGTGGAATAGGTGCATGGACCCTTGGACTTGGGGCCAGCCTTGTGGGCAGACAAACGGTGGGTCCCATCATCCCTGTTTATTTTGCTTTCTTGTGAATTAAAGACTAATAACTTACAAAACAAATGTTTTCTTGTAAAACTCCATTTACTCTTATTTTCCATACCCAGAGGTGTTAAAACACCCTGTAATACATATACCAACACATCCGGCAGTGCTATACACATTGACAAAAGGGTTAAAGGACCACTATAGTGCTAGGAAAACAAACTCGTTTTCCTGGCACTATATGGTCATTAGGTCCCCCCACCCTCATGGCCCCCCTCCCGCCGGGCTCTAGCATGAGGAAGGGGTTAAACACTTACCTTTCTCCAGTGCCAGGCTCCCTCTGCACTGGGGACTCTCCTCCCTCTTCGGCTGAATGCGCATGCATGGCAAGAGCCGCGCGCGCATTCATTTAGTCCATAGGAAAGCATTCTCAATGCTTTCCTATGGACGCAAGCGTCTTCTCACTATGATTTTTACAGTGAGAAGCGCGGAAGCGCCTCTAGCGGCTATCAATGAGACAGCCACTAGAGGCTGGATTAACCCTAAAGTAAACATAACAGTTTCTCTGAAACTGCTATGTTTACAGCAGGCAGGGTTAACCCTAGATGGACATGGCATCCAGACCACTGCATTAAGCTGAAGTGGTCTGGGTGCCTATAGTGGTCCTTTAAGCAGCCATAAACAAATGAGCATAGGAGAGATTAGGAACCCTGCCTGCAAGATCACTATCACAGGCCCCCCAAACAGTCTGATTTTTGGGGTCTTGTCCAGTAGTCTTGAATTAGTTCCTTGGTGTCTGGCAGCCAGCTCGTGCTGTGCAGTGCCCTTGGAACCTACAGAGAGCGCTATCTACATGCTTGTCAGTCCTTCAGTGGCGGGCTCATCCCTTTTCTCATCACTCCTTCTAATCATACTTTATTAATGAGGACCTTTCAGACACATCTCATTCATTAAATCTAGGTTACTTGTTGCCTAAAGTATCACAATAATTGAATAATCGAATCTACTACTGGCACACCATGAGCCACAACCACAAATAGGCATCTTCTATATTTCGGAAATGGTTAAAATATGCTTTGTATATGGGAAAATGACTTGGCAATCTATATCTCGCTTGATAGTTGGTGCAAATCCTTTTTGATGACTAAAAAAGCTATACATTGTCTGAATATTCTAGAGACCTTTACTAAAATTATGTACAGATGGTATCTGGTACCGACTAGACTAGCAAAAATATCGGTTTCCAACCCACCAAATTGCTGGCGGTGTTTTCAACAAGATGGCTCTATGCTTCATATTTGGTGGGCATGTCCTAGAATTAAGCCTTTGTGGAGTATCTCATTTAACTTAATATACAGGATTGGGGGGCTTAGATTAGAGCACAAACCAGAAATTGCTCCCCTTCATATTATGGGGGAAAAATTACATGGTGTTCATGAAATCGTAACTCTGCGTACACTGCTTATTAGCAACTAAAATTCTTATCGCGAGATCTTGGAAAAGCATCTTGACCCCTAATAGAGACCAAGTTTTAGCTCAATTGTTATATCAATTGGAGATGGAAAAAGGGATTATACTTATGAATGACTACCCTAATGTAGATACTTTGATGTTATACGCTAATCTTATTGATAGGATTAAGGGGCTGGCATGAAACGTGAACAATCGATCCCTGACCATATACCTATTTGATATCGATATCAGACTTATTATTGATCTTTATTCTTCATTCTTCTCCTAATTTGGAATTTTAGACCTGATGACCTATTTCCGTTATTCCTGTCCGGTTATATATATGTCTGTATTTGTGTTTTCTGCATGAGTATCGATACTTTAGATATGGGATGACTTGATATACTGACATTGTAAGCCTAACCTTTTAGGTATAGTAATAGTTATCCAACAGATTTATATGACCCAATCAAAATACTCTGTGCTTTGTACGTTTATCCGAAAGAGGATGTCCGTGTGGTAATTCCTCCTTCGGTGCTGTAGTGTATCTTTTATGTCATATTTGTCCTGTCTTTTGTATTAAAAAATCTTAATAAAAACTAATTTAAATACAAAATATGCTTTGTATATTCAAATAAATGGTTCAAATGCTTTACACTCAAAAACTTTGAAATAAAACTACATTTGTACTAACTACACTCACAGACTATGGGGGAGGGATTTTCCAAAGTGTTCTGGTCTAAAGTGCTAAAAGTGTGACAACAAACTAGCAGAAACAGCAGGTGCATTCCATTGGTAACTGCCCCGTTTGCGCCACTTTTTAGAATGGACCACTTTGATAAATCTCCTGCACTGTAACTTTAAGATTCCAACTTATATTTCTGTTTCCCTAGCAATGGCCTGCTGCTTTCTAAATATGGCTAGCGGGGCAAAACATGTATTTGCATTTCTGAATTAATATTTATATCTTTAAAAAGAAATTTTCACATTTATAGGTCTTATCAGCATATAATTGACTCTTAGTTTAGAGTGGAAGGTCAAATGAAGGTACTTACAAGGATTTAAAACAAATGAAAATTAGTGATGATAAATATATTAAAACCTGCTTTAAGCACAGCCAATTACCGTAATTCCTCCCATAAAGCCATGTAACAATAACTGATATTGCATACTATTTTAAAGCTCTTTTTTTCTCATCAACTTTACCAATAATTTATATTACATGTGTGAAGGAGAAGGGTGTGTACTTTCTTTGACACGTGTGTGAAGGTAGTTGGGATAGTGTAGGAAGAAACCCCTTTTACTTACCCAGAATAACTTGACGCAAGAAGTAAATGGTGACAAACAGACCACAGCTTTATTTAAAACAATGTCATTATTAACATAACACATTAACATGACATTCATTGACCGTAACTTCCATTACCAGATCCATGCCAATCATTTAACATAACCTGAGCGCTTGCCTCTCCCCTTGTCCATACACCACAATTGGCCTTCCATTGTCCTTCACCATGACTTTACCATACCATCCATGCTAACCACTGGCCTTTGCTCAGTGGGCACATCCTTCACCATGACTTAACCATACCATCCATGCTAACCACTGGCTTTGGCTCAGTGGGCACGTCCTTCATCATAACTTAATCCCGAGGCTAGGGGAGGGTTCAGCCCTGGACCATTTTCACTGGACTGTTGGTCCAACCCTGACTGGCAAGGACCTTTATCCGCCTGCTGTGACAAGAAAATACAATTAACACGACACATAACTCCATCACAGAACATAACAAAGGGAGGGTGGGAAGCTGTTCCCAAGCTGGATAATTAAGATGGCTGATGATAACAGAAAATGGCTCCCGCTATATATGGCAACTCCTCTTAACTTAGGCCTCCCCCCTTTTCTACAGGACCTTCTTTCTTTGAACTTATTACACTCCACCCCACTCACACATGCCCCGGTTCCCAGCTAGACCTTTGGTCTACCTCCTCAGGGTCTTACTTTTAACAATGTAAACTTTTACATTTAGGTTTTTTTTAATACAGCATTCTTAATTGGTAGTCAGAATGCCAGAATCAAAGGAAGATTGAAATGTATAAATGAACTATCATCCTCTTTCAAGGTAAATATATATATTTTTTGGATAGTTTATTAATACTTTCATCATTATGTCATGCTAATGGTGCTTAATCAAATAAAAATGTGTCTAAACCTCTTGTGATCTGTCATGGGACAGCATGAACTCGGAGAGAAGTAAATTAATTATTCTTGGAAGCTTAGGGTAATGAACATCTTATGGCTAATAAGCACAGCAGTAAATTGCCTATTCAAATCTATTATATGACTTTAGCAGTATAGCCAAGTGTACTAGCAGGTGTCCTTGACCCTAGTCAACCTTCATTTTTAAATATCTTTTCAACAGCTGGGAAACTTTGAAGTATACAACATTCACAATCTCTCACCACTACTTAAACACAGGTCTCACGTCTTTCATCTTTTTCAGTCCTAAAAAACATTTTTAGAGGCCCGAGCCTGCATACTTTGCAGTTGAAGTCACAATAGTATATATTGAATAACGAGCACGTTCATACTTTTTACGTTCGCTTTTAAAACCCCGTGAAAAATATCCTCTTTTTTTTTTTAGAGTAACATTATAACAGGTGTTAGGTTTGTGGGATTTTTGGTTCTAAGCAGATTCTGTAAGCAGTGAGACTAATATTAATTTGTATTAGTCTATAGCAGTAAATATATACAAAGATTTGTCTAGCCAAATATATATTAGGTTGAAAGTATCTACAATTTTTTTTTTTTATGTCAGAACATAATGCTATTTTGTAAAAAAAAAAAAAAGTGAATACGTTATATAAGCTACGCTTTGAAATATGCTTCATATATGGGATATTTTAAAGAATTGCTAACATTCATTGTGTCAGTCTCAGAAAGTTGACAACTATAACAGTCCTTGTACATAGTGCATTCAGACTCTTACATTTTGTTCACTCTTTTATGTTGCAGCCTTGTGCTACTTTTGTTTAAATTCAACGCGTTTTGCCCTTCACGTGAGGGCTCTCTCAAGAGGTGTCGGAGGCTATTCTCAGCACTTTAGTTTCATAAAGGAGGCTCCAGTATCTAGTGAGACTTACCTACAGCATTCCTCCAGGTTCAGATCGTGAACAGTCGGCTTCAGTGCACGAGGCAGATGCTGTTTCCTCCAGAGGATCGGTTTTCTCTACGGCATACTTGGACTAATGTCACTGCTTACCAAGCTGAGAAAGTGGTCCTTAGAGATAAGTACCACATTTTTATTCTGTAAGAGTTTCTGATTTTGGGTGGTTTTATATATAAGGGCAATACACATACAGTGTTACACTAATTTTTGTTTCTTTAATTCCCAAGGTACAACCAGTTTACCACGGAGTTCAACATTGATATGGACACAGATTTTGCCTATTCCCCTTTGTGACTTTTTTTTTTCATCTGTCTATCTTTAAGTTTATACAAGACTTTGGACTATATATCAGGTTCTTTTAGTATATAAAACTGTTTTTATGATTAACTCATAGGGACAGATTCATTAAGCGCTGACACTATATATATTGCACATTCAAGTTCTTTTAATTTCATGGCTTGTTTTTTGCTTAGATATGTGTTTACAGCCCTGATACATTCTACAGACAGCTACGTGCCTTTTCAGATCAGGACCAATCCATTGAATCTACTACAGGTGGACTCCAATCAAAGTGTAGAAACATCTCAAAGATGATCCAGAGAAATAGGTTGCATTTGGCTTAAATTTCAAGTGTCTGCAAAGAGTCTGAATGTCAATATGAAATAGTTTTTTTTCTATTTATAATAAATCTGCAAGATTTTTAAAAAAAATTTTTTTTCATTGTCATTATGGGGTATCACAATGAAGAAAAAAATAACAGCAACAAAAATGTTACGGCTTTTGTTAACAAACTATTTCAAGACACTCAAGATACTCAAAAGCATATAAATGCACAGAACTGCCATTAGCCAGGCTTGTACTCCTTATTTGGGATTGATAATCCCAAATAAGTGATGCTGGCAGAGCTATACCTCCTGCAGCAAACAGTTTTAATTTTGTATGTTTTGCGTTTTTAGATTGAAATAGACTACAAGCACCACAACCACCTCAAATCACTGGTTGGAGTAACCCTTTAATTGTGTAATTTAATTTTTATCAAATTATTATTTTATTTTACATATATCTAATTGCGATATTTTATTACTTTTTGTGGTCAGAGATCTGTTCACAGTTACATTTTAACTGTATTTATAATGTAGATTCATATAATTAAGTCTTCGATTCTCACTGTTATGGCCTGTCTCAACTCTCGCTGCCTATCTGTACTAGTTCATTAGGTTTTATCTAACAGCCAATATTACTTGTTAGACTGTTCATTTTATGATTACTCAAAAACATTGAATACTGTGATTTTTATCACAAGCATTTCATAAATGTTACGGACATTGAGAATGGTCACTTAAGAAATAGTGAACTGTTTAGAAAAAAAAGTGTGTAAATTAATAAGTTTAAACATAAATAATAAAATAATTAAGAAAAAAAACAAATATGAAAAAATGATAGTACAGTCAAATCACATGAATTGTTTCAATAAATTCCTACAAAATGTAATATGCACAAACTGCAACAGCATGGTTACTGAAATATATCCGATATATGATATTAAACATTGTAAGCTCCTTCAAGCAGGGTCCTCATGAACCTATTGTTTCTCTAAAATTTTGTAATTGTTCCATATATTGCTAAATGATAATATTGATAAGATTGTAAATCGTTGCGGAATTTGTTTGCGCTAAATAAATGCAAATAATAAGATATTGGTAATTAAGTTGCAAAAGACCACTGGGAAAACTGTTTGAGCCCAGACTGCAACTCTAGACTAACTTATTAATATCCCCTAAAATTTCCCCGAACATAGATTAGAGGGGTTGCCTGCTCTGGTGCGTTCGTCTATGTTCTGGGAAGTTTCTGTGAATATAGACGAACGCACCAGAGCAGGGAATCCCTTAACTCCTCACTTACCGACCAATTCGTTCTGCGACTGGGTCGTAGGAACGGACACGGTCGGTAAGTGAGGAGTGTCTGTATATGTATAGTATGTACAACTATGTTCAAAAATAGATACAATATTAATTTGAGCACGTAGAGGAGCAATGTTACTAATGTTGCAACAGTTAGCTACAAAAAAAAGGTTTAATTGAGCCACAGTGAAATAATGTCCAGCCGTTCCCTGTGCAATAACTCACCAAGTGAAAGCATTAAATTAGATAATAGCAAAGGAAACAGCAAAGGAGAATACAGCGTATGAAATACAAAATTACTTACATATACTCGATTATTAAAATTTCTAGGATACGACCAATCTAAATAAACATAGTACCACCCTGAAATAATGATACAGCTTAAACGCTAAAATAATCAATTCATGTTTTGTATGTCCTGAGGAAGGTTCGCATCCCGAACTAAAACGCTGACTTATTTTGGATTATTAAACTGAAATCAACTGCTAAGTCCTTGAGTGCTGACTTTTTTGAAATATATATATTCTCAAGTTCTCAAGTCCTACGTGTTTCATCCCAGTTAGGGACCCATAAGAGAACCTAAGGAAAATGTCCTCAGCTGGAGAAGATCAAGAAGCCTATCTAAATAGTGTTGGAAATATTGAGAGGTTTATATAAGGACTGGGATGGGGAGGGGGGTTTATATTCACATTGAACTCTGCACAAACAACAGAACTGCCCCTGAGGCAGTCCCTAACTGTGATGAAACGCAAAGGACTTGTGAACTTATGGTGACATGCTATACTTGCTACTTCTGTGTTTACTTCGGTGTTTGCATTGTGCACTTTATTTTGCTTTTATCTTAAATGGTTTCACTTTGTCTCATTTCTCATATATCTATTGAGATTGAAAATAAAGTTCAAACAGTATACTGGAGACTCTTTTTTTGTGAGTGGCTAATTGGCGTATATTTTTTATAAAATATTTTACCAGGAAGGATACATTGAGATATCTCTTGTTTTCAAGTATTTCCTGGGTCCACATCCAACATCCAACCGGCCTCACAACCGTAGACCATGTGTAACCACACCAGCCCAGGACCTCCACATCCAGCATCTTCACCTCCAAGATCGTCTAAGACCAGCCACCTGGACAGCTGTTGCAACAATCGGTTTGCACAACCAAAGAATTTCTGCACAAACTGTCAGAAACCATCTCAGGGAAGATCATCTGCATGTTCGTTGTCTTCATCTTGACCTGACTGCAGTTCGTCGTTTTTACCGACTTGAGTGGGCAAATGCACACATTCAATGTCATCTGGCACTTTGAAATGGTGTTCTCTTCACGGATGAATCACGGTTTTCACTGTACAGGGCAGATGGAAGACAGCATGTATGGCGTTGGGTGGGTGAGCAGTTTGCTGATGTCAATGTTGTGGATCGAGTGGCCCATGGTGGCGGTGGGGTTATGGTATGGGCAGGCATATGTTATGGACAACGAACACAGGTGCATTTTATTGATGACATTTTGAATGCACAGAGATGCCGTGACGAGATCCTAAAATCCATTGTTGTGCCATTCATCCACGACCATCACCTCATGTTGCAGTATGATAATGCACTGCCCCATATTGCAAGGATCTGTACACAATTCCTGGAAGTTGAAATCATCCAAGTTCTTGCATGGCCAGCATACTCACCGGACTTGTCTCCTATTGAGCATGTTTGGGATGCTCTGGATCTGTGTATACGACAGCGTGTTCCAGGTCCTGCCAATATCCTGCGACTTTGCACAACCATTGAAGCGGAGTGGACCAACATTCCACAGGCCACAATCAACAACCTGATCAACTCTATGCGAAGGAGATGTGTTGCACTGTGTGGGGCAAATGGTGGTCACACCAGATACTGACTGGTTTTCGAACACCCCTGACCTTCACAATACAGTAAAACTGTACATTTTATTGTGGCCAGCCTAAGGCACACTTTTGCAATAATCATTCTGTCTAATCAGCTGATATGCCTCACCTGTGAGGCGGATGGATTATCTCGGCAAAGGAGAAGTGCTCACTAACACAGATTTAGACTGATTTGTTAACAATATTTGAGAGAAATAGGCATTTTGTGTACATAGAAAAGTCTTAGATCTTTGAGTTCAGCTCATGAAAAATGGGGGCAAAAACAAAAGTGTTGCGTTTATAATTTTGTTCAGTGTATTTTATATGCAGGCACAAACTGCCTAATACATACATACACAAACATTCTATGCATATAGACACTGCCTAATACATACACAATTTCTCAAACAAAGGCGGCTTGATGCATATACTTTCACTCACACTGCTAAATACATACATAACAGTATGTCTTACGTACTCAGGTGGGAGTGGGGCCACTGAAAATAACCCATTTCAGTCAGTGCGGTACCTCCTGTGTGTTTTAGGAGGTCCTGCTATCATGTTTCCAACTCCTGCATGTCTCACAGGGCAGGTGTAATACTTAACCCAACAAGCAGAGTGAAAACTACCAGTAGAAAAAGTGACAGAAAGAAAGTCCCTAAGCCGGTCCTTAGAATGGACGGATAAAAGAGATAACTACAAAAAACGTGAGAAACAAGTAAAGGTCTAGGGCAGCCAGAAATACACAATAACGAGAAACGAAGCTGAGTCAGGGAAACCAGAATAGTCGAGAGCAAGCCCGGTCAAAACTAAATAACTATCACAAAATGAGTACTTGAACACACTAAAGGGACACTAGTGACACAAGGCGCACTAGGAACCACATCAGGGCACTGTGTTTAGGGCTGACTGGGCTTTTATGTGATTGGGGTTGTGATTGTCATAAACACATCTCTAAAGGTATGTATGCACTGGGCTCTGTTGTATAGAGCTTTCTTGTTTTCATGACATCGGCATGCATGCCTCGCGTCATTAAAAGGGGCAGGCGCATAGCGTCCGGCATCCCTGAGGCTGAGTGGAGCCTCTACCAGCGTGGGAGCGGTGGTCTGACCGTTACCATCGTAGGCAGATCAGCGGACCGATAAGGTAAGTGGGAGAGGGCTGACAGCAGGGAGCAACAGCAATCTATGCTGCATTGCCCTGCTCTTCTGAAGCCTTATGCCGACTTGGATGTTGGGTGGGCGAGAGGTCAGCAGTGTAATTACGGCAGCACGCTATCATAATACATGCGTTGCCAGCAACATATTCTTGGGGGCATCCTGTTGCGCCCTTTTAAAGAGTGCCTCCACCTAATTCGGTTAACCAAGTGCAGAGGTGGGACACACGGGGAGGGAGGGCAGTTGTCCCCCCCCTGGCCCTCTGTAGCAATTTGCATGCTTATGAACAAGCATTTCTGTTTATTATACATTCCTAGCGTATTTTATTTGGGTACCACAATTATGTTCACACAACTATAATAGATGAGTGTAGCACATAATTCACTTACCCAGAATAACCTCAGAAATGGTGGAAAACAAGTGTAAATATTTAGAGTTCAACTTACAAATCCTAGCTAAGGCCATGTTCATTATAATGTACACAAATAGCCTTGTGAAGTAGTCCTCTGTTTATGTTATACACAGATGTATTTTAATTTAGAAATGTGCAGGGCTTCATATCAAAAACCTAAAAGAATCTGCTTTTAGCCAATAATTTCTCATTGTTAATTCTTTTCATATGGAGTGCGTCATAAATAGAATACATAACTGGCTTGTCCACTGATGGAAGACATTTGAAAAAATTATGAAATGTAACTACTATATTTGACACTTCAATAGTTGGCTGCAATCTAAAGTACATGTTCAGGTAGCACAAGTCGATAAAGAATAAGTATATAGTATAAGCATATGTTGTATTTCAGACTCATCACTAGGAAATTACTGTCTTTGACTGGATTTGGCCTGGCTTTACACCTCCTCGCTTGACTTCTAGGATAATCAAGGGACGGGTAATGGGTAGCTTCCTGTGCCATCCAACTCTTCCTACTTTTATTGTGTTATTGTCGTTATCTCTGACAACCCGTTTAGCCTCTGTAGTAAGATGAAATTAAAATCTATGAAGCATGGATTCACAAAGTATGCAGATTGAATGAAGATAAAGGCTACTGCTACATGTAGGGGACTATAGAATAAGTAATGAGGGGGTAGAGAGATCACAGGACAGCGGATGGGGGTTATTTAATCAAATAAATGGGGGACATGCCTGCCCCTGCTCCCACCCAATGGCAGCACTAGGGTGGCCTAATCATTATTTATGGAAGAACCTAGTGTCCTCCCCAAGACCCCAACTATGAGCTGCATGTGGGAACTCATAGTTAAATTATTTAAATATTGAAGGAGTTGGACATGCCTTTGTCCACCAAATACTGGCCCAAAATCCCCGAGCCACCCCCCCACCCCCCTCCAATTAAATATAAATGAGCTTCCTACTACCCTCACCCTAATATTAGTGTGGTGGTGGGCAATAA
Organism: Pelobates fuscus; assembly: GCF_036172605.1. Classification (NCBI taxonomy): domain Eukaryota; kingdom Metazoa; phylum Chordata; class Amphibia; order Anura; family Pelobatidae; genus Pelobates; species Pelobates fuscus. The sequence goes on from NC_086320.1 coordinate 38,052,949, forward strand.
AACTAAAACCGTTAAAGTAAAAGTTATACTTACCATCAGAAGTCTTCTATCTTCTAACTCTTCTTATCTTTATCTCCCAAAAAAGGCCAAATTAAAAACCATCACCCTGAAACGCAACTCTTTAAAAAAATAAAAGCCCAGTTGCAAAAAAGGGGAAAACATTTAAAACACTACGCAATCAAATACATACTTGTTCATCCTGCCAGGGTTCGTTGCTCTCAACAGGAGGTAATTCCCCTAAAAAGGCTTTCTGATTATATTTCAGCTATTGCACTGCGTGGGAAAATGTCCCACATGATATAATATTAGCACTCTGATTGGTTGTCTAGACTTGGCAATCAGAGCACTCTAATTAGCTGACTTACTATGTTAACCTTTTTGATTTATTTTTTTTTCCTGATAATTGACATAGTCACAGAACTAGAACAAGAAGTACATATTATACAATAACCATTCAAAATGTGCCAGCCCACATTGTTCCAAGGTTCCATAACCTATGCAAGATACATCCTTTGAGTTTGAGATGGAACTAAGGCCTTCATTGCCCATCCTCTCAGGATTTTCAGTTACAAGCAAACTATAATATCATGTTCATGGGAACTCTACTCTGAACTCCAGCTGTTGTGGACTACATCTCGTCTGACACTTTGCCAGCATTAAGGCTGTGAGAGCATTGTGGGAGTTGTAGTCCACAACATCTGGAGTGTTGAAGGTTGACCATCCTTGCTCTAGCCCAAAACCTAGGAGTCCCTTAAGGGGCTTGAAGACCAGCACTATCTAGGATGCCTTTCCTAGACACTCTGTTACCCATTGCTTTCTCTTAGTACAGTTGCTTGTTAATGCTAATATCTTCATGCAGTTTACATACAGATTACATGCAGTTTTCATTACAGGGTTACAGTTATGTCATTGCGGTTTTGGTGACTACACATTTATTACAAGTACCAGTATTATTAACTTCACAATAAAAAACAAAGACATTGAATTGAAAGATGAGCACAGTTCTCATCTGGATCAGCTTTTAATGACCCAGAAGTTGAACATATGTTTTTTTTAAGTGGAGCCAACTCAATGTACAGCTTTACTTTACATTTCGTCTTTTAAATCTGTTTTATTTCCATTTACACAGATGAATCCCCCGCTAACTTGTTTACATACCTATTAAACTAGTGTAGCATAGACATTTTGAATAAAGAACCCATTCACTTAAAGGGACAATCCAGGGTGCAGCAGATCACCCATCTTTATAATAATATTTCTGTAGCACCATCATACACGGCAACATTTTACAATATTTACCAGGAGACATAAAACATCAAATTACTGACCAACAATTATTGACAGTGAACAAGCAGTGAAGGGTACTGTGCAAAGAACTTACATTCCATTTCTAAGAACGTGCATTATTCATCTTGGAATGTCCATTGTTTCGAACAAATTCCTGGGATCAGTACGTACCAGGAGGTGGCTTTTCCAACCAACCCTGGTCCTATCATTTGTCAACAATCAGCCATTTTGCATCCCATTGCATGTATAGTGCAACAGTGCTAGAAAATGTGTAACTCAAAAAATGGTATTTCATGCAGTTAAGTGAATAAAAAAAACTTACTACAAAGCAAGTTAACAGCAGCTACTTGTAACATGCAGGGTAGCTTCAGTTATATTTTTTTCAGGAACAAAACTAATAATAGGTGCCTACATATGTGTGTGCAGTGCAGACTATCCAAAGGAATTAGCCCAACAGTCGTTCAAAGTAACCATATGATATCACAGGGTGGGGTAGAAATATAACAGGAGCTATTAGAGACAGATAGCAGAAGGCAAATGGCAATTTGGGTGTTCCATTAAGCAGAGAACATGCATGTTAATGATATATAACAGAACCTTAGCCTTGGCTCTCTGTGTATATTGGGAAATGGTTCCTGTAACGGACCGTTTCACTTACAAGAGGATAAAACCCAGTTTAGGCGATAATCCCCTTTCCAGATGCACAGGCAGCTACTGCAAACACCATTCTCCCGACTGGAACCACACGAACACTGGGACAGCTGAACAAGAAAAGCAGACATCGGCTTACACTCCTGGCAGTCAGCATACAATCCCATTCCCCCAAAGAACGAGACGACACATCGCTTTGAGGGTTAAGCAAGAACTGTGGACTGGGACACCCAGTCTGGCTTTTATTACAACCAACTACATACAGGACACTCCCAGGGGGAGGATGAATTTAACCAATCACATGGATGTACCTCCCACACATTTTCTCCCCTTAGATTAGCACTTAACATAATTATACCGTACACCTTTTTCCCCAATTCCTGGATGTACCCCAAATACATATAGCCCTTATTCAGGGGGACAACATATTCAAGAATCAGGTCATTCGGATGAATGGTTCGGGAGATATGAGGTTCCAAAGATTTGACCGACCGCATGGGTAAAGTATCCGAAAACAGTTCCATGCATTTTGGCCCTGCGGTCGGTCACAAACAAGTGAATGAAACAGACGAATTACTTGGGTTATAGAGACTAAGGGGGATTCGCATGAATCCCCTAGTTCGTATGTTTCTTTCTACCGAACGGCGGGCCATTCGGTAGTTTCTATACGAATTTCTGGGAGTATGGAGGTCTCAGCGGTGTTTGCCTAGTCAAGTGTCCGATTTCAGTTCCAGACACTCGACGGCAAAACACCGCTGTTCGGTAGTTTAAGATGGCCGCCGCCACGTGTTTGTTTCTCGAATGGCGGCCACCCAGAGGACAAAGAATACATTACATGGATTGCCAATTACCTGTTTGCAACATTGTTGCAAACGGTAATTGGAGGCACACTTATTCCTGGGTGGTCTGGTTGTTCGGTAGTTTCACTCAATATAATGAATGGAGTGATTCTACCGAACAATCAGAGGAATGCTGCATACATATCACCCAGGTTAAACTTAACACATGAATACATATACAATATACAGGCAGTACAATAGAATATGCTTCACAGTCTTAAAGGGACAGTAGTCCCAAAATGTCCATCGCTGATTTTAAAGGGCCAGTAGCAGCAATATAAATTATTACATGCCCAAATATAGTTTTTAAAGTGCAATATGTCCAGGGGCCATAGTCAGCGGGCAGGAGGCTAGCAACCAGGCCTCTCCAGATCACAGTGGCGAAGCTGGTTTCGCCACAGTTCCTCATAAAGTTTGGTTTTTGATAAGAAAGGCAGTTCTCTCCTATTTTTTTTTTCAGGGACACGGAAGAATAATTACATCATATATACTAATGGCAGGGTATCATATAAATATCTCAACAATTTACACTTGATATAAATTTCACGACATTGTGAAAGTGAAAATTTCACTGGCACAAATCTTTAAATACCAACAAAACTTGCTGTATGACATAAATTGCATGACATTAGGAAAATTACATTTTGATGTCATCGACAATTGCCGGCCTGGAGACTATTCAAGGCAACACTATGTGTGTGGCGAAACCGAACTCGCCACGTGTCCTTGGAGGGGGCTGCTTGCCCGCCTCTTGCCTTTGGACTATGGACCAGACTTTATGGGAATGTGATACCCCAGATAGCCATACCATGGAGCCTATCTATATAATGAAAGACTATGGGAAAGACTTTAGCTCCATGGCAATTGTACTGTGTGAATAGGATCTGCGCGCTATTCGGTAGTTTTGTGCGTGCAGATCCCAGCTATCTGGGGATAGGTGAAATGTCTGTGTGTTATGTGTAAATGTGACTTTATGTATTTTAAAGTGTTTTATGTTGTTTTGCAACCATGTGGTTAATAAAGTCTGCCTTTAGTCCTGGGTAATTGGATTACTTCTCCAATTAACTCCAGGGCAGAAGGGAGGAAACCAGGGTGCATTGTGGGGATGTTTTTCTGCCAGCCAGAAAGGAACAAAAGATACTTTTAGTAACTTTTTAACCCCTGGTCGGATTCATGCCATTTTTTAATATGTTGTTCCCCTGAATGGATTGATTGTGGATATGTATTTTTATGTGAATGTGATGTATGGTTTTAAAGTTATGAAAGTTGTGTAAAAGTATATGTTACACTGTATGCATAATGGGATTATGTGTCACACTAAGGGGAGGGGATGTGTGGGAGGTAACATCTATGTCATTGGTTCTTTTATGCCTCCCCCTGGGTGTGGCCTGTATGTGTGAGTTGGAAATAAAAGTCAGGCTGGATGAGCCAGTCCAGAGTTCCTGTTTTACCCTCAACTTGAGTCCTGTGTCTTATTGGGGGAATCTGCTACAAGGGATTGCTATGCTAGGCATATTCCCTTGCTATAATCACTGAGCTCTTGTAAGAGCTTGTTCCTGCTTCGTTCTGAAGGGAGATAGCTGCAGCCTGCGGTGCTTATGGTGTCTGGTGGAGTGCTTGGAGTCCTCTGGAAGCGCTAGGAGCATCTTTCAACGGAGGTACCCAGTCGGGGTGCCAGTGGATCCGTTACAATGTGATCTTAATTTTGATGGCATCATAAAATTAGTGCTGAGACGTTCCTATGGAACTCCCTTCACTGTTCCGTTAGACTCTCACACAATCTCTGTTCCTTCAAAAGATTATTAAAGGGTATCAATTAAACAGCTAATAGCTTTCCCCTCCCCAACCCTGCTCCCTCTCCTCAAACTGTGCCATCCAAAAAATGAATCCTTCATTGTAAACTATTCTAGTAACCTGCTTTTTCTCATACATGAAATACATTCTATCCTTACCTCTTGTGCCACTTCACCCCACTCCCTCTAGAACAGGGGATCGCAAAAGGTAGGTTCCCAGATGTCGTAGAACACTGCACTGCAACTCCCATCATGGGAGCCATAGTTTTAAAATATCTGGGGATATACCTTTTGGACACCCCACTCTCTCTAGAATGTGAGTTTGTTTGAGCAGGACCCTCAACATTCTCTGTTCCTGTGCGTCCAACGTGTCTGTTAGTCCACCTATTGCACAGTGCTGCAGAATTTGTTGACACTTTATAAATAATAATATTAATAATAATAAAACATTTACTAATGTATTCGAATACCATTCTATGTAAATTAATCATGAAAAGACACTCTGCTCTTCTAAAGGGGACACTTTTAGAGTAGCTTCCAAAGCCAATATACACTGATCTGAAACCCTGTATGACGTTGCAAAGATAATTCATTTTTGGCACACAGCTTGCTCTGAGCATATTATTGAACTGTAACGCCAAGTATCCTCAGCCAACTGCACTGGGAGTGATGGGAGCAATAGTCCAGTTTTAGATTTTGTGCAGTGATCACCTATCATTGTGTCAGGAGACCAGAAATAATAGTGACATGTTATGCATACAGTATCATTATTTATGATTTTACAAATGTAAATATTCTTTGGTACCTTTTTAGTTGATTGAGCATTTGATTTGTAGCAGATGTTTGTGGCCGGAGGAAAGCCAGAAAAGGCAGTAAATTAGCAGCTTTTGATATATTCACATGCGTTTACCACATACGGCTCTATTATTATATTGGGAACGGTGTTTGCTCACAGAAATCGCCTGCAACATGTGCTCACCATATTTGTCCGACATTCAAGGAAGTAGATTTTTTGATATGGGCATTTAAGTAAGCAATTGTTTTACAATTTTCCTCTCCTTTTAAAAAGAAACGTTGCCTCTACTTTCTCTCCAAAAGACAACAAAATATTACAATTGTAAGTCCATGTATAATCACACAATGGCTCGATTCCCCTTTTTACTTTTCAGATCTTATTGGATTCAATTACTTCATTATTAATGCCGAAATGGATGGATGAAAAATTTAATTCCAAACATTGTAAAAAAAAAAAATCCAAACATATTTCTATATAAAAAAAAAAAAATGAAATTAGAAAACATTCAATGGTGTAAATAACTACACTGTCCTAATTCAGTCACTTCCAGAAACGGAATTTCTCTCTCCTGTAAAACGCGTTGGAAGACATGGTCGAGTGAAAATTAACAGCACGTTAGATTTCTGTTGCTAGATTAAATCCATTTTAAAAAGAGGAGACGTAAATCCCAAAGAGAATCAGATTGTTAGTCAGTTTTAGCCATCCCTAACCCATCATTATCAAGGTGTATTAAAACTAGTTAATGCTATTTAAACCTATACTGGGTTATGTACTAACTTGAGAATTGTGGTTTTCAAATTTATTGTTAAAGAAGCTAAAACAGGAGCGTAGCGGACTTAACTTTAGATTTGAAATTCACTGTGAACTCAGTTTGAATTTTCACTTTAGTGATTAACCCTGATACTGACAAAACGCAGCCCTTATCTGCAACACTGAAAGGTATACCGAAAAGTAAAATGGGGCCAAAGGTTAGTCTCTGTATGCGGGGGACGGCATTCTAACAACCCCTCTGTACACTGAATGAAACATGCATTTACATTACAGTTACAGACACAAGCGGACACACACATATTGAAAGCAACATAGAAAGACACCTGTATATAGTACATTAAAGTCACGCGCATGTGCACACACCCAAACAGAACAGCACATGTGCACAAAAGCACACAGTGTATCACAGTCTCTTTCTCACATGCACATAAAAGCACATGGACACAGATACACATAACTAAACACAGTGACACTTCCACACATACTTAGAAAGGCATAGAACACACATAACACACAGTGACACCCCGACATACACACACCCATATAGTCACACATAAAACAGCATTGTCAAACAAATACTATAAAAAAATGACATAGACAGACACACACAGTGCCATTCCTAAATGAAATGGCTTATTTGGAATTAGAGAAGGATTAGGATCCCATAGGGCTCCAGACGAGTTACAAGTTAGGGGCCCCTTCACATGAGTGGTGGTTAATGGGGCCAAGTAATTTACTAGCCAAAAACATACTAGGGCCCACTAGGAATCTATATATGTGGAAAAGATCCAGTAAAATGGATAATAGTCCACTAGGAATCCTTAAAGTGGGAAAAGATCCAGTAAAATAGATAATAGTAAAATGCACTTTTTAAATTGTTGGGTGTTTCCGGAGCAGCTGCACTGGGGTCTGCATGCTCAGAGTCCAAAAGCCCAGGACTGGATGGATACTCTAATGCATACTATAAGACCTTTATAGCAGAGTTGAAACCCCGCTTTTTTTTTGTATTCTTTATTTTAGTTGTGCGTATAGTAACACATATAGTCACATTGCCACAACAGCTTTGCATGGCTTGTCATATCATGCACATTTTAGTTTTGGTGGCATTATACCAAGTAGTTTCTATAGCTTGGGATTCGTGCCCGGTATCCCGCAGTAGCTTGTTGCCCTGTTGTGTACCCAGCTAGGTGAGGCTTGTGTGGAATATGCAGTGTGCTCTGCATGCATGCAGGTAAGCTCGAGTCTGACCCGTCAGGCATGCCTGGTATGTCCTGGGTAATATATTAGGGAGTGTTGCGTTTAAGTGACACGTTCCCTATAGTGGGATATCATGTCGCGTTGTGCTTTGCTTGGTGTTACACCTGGCTCTGTCAGGTTGGGTTGTGTGTTCCCTGCTTAAATTCTGTCAGGCGGGGGGTGTCGTTTATGGCCCACATGCCATCTAGTCAGATGGGTTGTTTGTAGGGTCGGTCATCATGGAAACGTCACAACAGTAAAAGGAGAACATTTAAAACTGAGAAATTATAAAAAAACTTGCGCTTTAGAATAGTGTCCTTAGGGTGGTGGCTCTCGTCTGCTGGTTTCAGGTTGTTGCTGCTTCATATTGTTCCCTTGACGGACCGTGTGGGACAAAGGGGGACAACCGGTCCGGGTTCCATTTATGCGCCGAGGTGGTATCGCTTTGAATCGTAGTGGGGTGTAGAGAGTCCGTCTGCAGCCCCAGGACATGTAACAGCGCCGCTGCTTCTGTGAGGGTGCTTACTGTGTGCTTGGTTTCTCCTTTCTGGATCCATAAGGTAAACCCCGCTTTTTAACTGCAATTAACTCCCTATGCTCGAACCCTCACCTTCCCCCAGCCAGCTATGAAGCCACAATAACTTTATTAACTAAACCGGGGCAAAGACACAGAATCCTGTGGCAGTTATAGGCCGATATCGCTCATCAATGTCGACATGAAGCTCTTTACCAAAATGATGGCGCTTCATTTACGCTCATTACTAGAGACCTTAATCCACCCTGATCAGGCTGGTTTTGTTCCCTCAACTGAAACCAAGGATAATACTACTAAAATCATCAACCTCATACACAGATCTAAACACTATAACATCCCTTCACTCCTGCTCTCCATAGATGCCAAGAAGGCTTTTGACTGGTTCTTTCTTATGTTGACATTGACCACACTGGGATTTGGTCATAGTTGGATCACTTGGGTTTCGTCCTTGTGCTCTAATCCCTTAACTGAGCTGAAAGTAAACGGCTAACTCTCTGCAGCTTTCCCAATCCGCAACGGGACTTGTAATTCACCATCTCGGACCCAAGTAAGTCCCTACCAGGGTACCCTACACTTCTTCTAGATGGCTGGTGAGTCCCCCCCTTACTTCTGGGCAGCGGTCATATCTGCCCTTTCTTTTAGTCCAGGGCAGTACTGTATAGCCCAGTCACTAAGAAGTGGCTGGGCTACACTGCACCCCAGCCAATCACCGTTGTTATCTGCTCCTTTGACTCTGCACCCCAACCAATCACTGTCCTTGTCTTATCTCTATAATATTTAAAGTGGGCAGATAATCAGGAGACAGTGATTGGCTTCTTTTTTACCTTTATTATCTACAGACAGGTATCCAGGTGTTTTAATTGTTCTAAGTACAGGTGTCCCTTCTCATATGCCACTTTTAGAGTTGTAGATCTATCTGAGAGGGAAGAAGGAAAGATATGTATTATGTTTAAATTTTAACTCACAACATCCTTTCGCATTTGTAAAGTTTATAAGTTATTTTTTTTTTTTTTTTACATTTCATAATCCTTGTTCCTTTCTTAAGGCCTGTCATTTTTACTTATATTTTGGGCTAATGGGGTTATAGTGTTATATCAGTTTCTTTTAGCTATTTATGCTTTTCTTTCTCAATTTATTTCCTGTCCACAGAAATTGTCTAATTTACCTGTTAAATTATGGAATCGCAAGTTAACTAGTAACCGCACACTGACACTGCTTTTAGAACTCCACGTTTAACGCTTATTTTAAATACATTCTTTATTTACTAAAATAATTTAATTTAGCAAAGACTGTATTGAAAATGTTACATTTGTAATTTAAGCTGGAACTGTATATCTGATAATTGTGGCTGTTGATAAGACTGTAGTAGACAAATATAAATAATTCATCATTTTGAGTGATGATTAGTATCAGGAATAACATGCAATATCTTAGCACTTGCACAATTCATGTGGTTTCCTCATCTCCTTTAAAAAATGTATTTAACCCCCAGGAAGATGAGTGGAGGAGAAGATCCCTACCTCTAGGGGATTTTCTTATAAATGCTCAAAACATAAAAAGAGAACATGTTTTTAAACCTTACTTTCAAAAGCTGGTTTGATGTACATTTGTTGTCATTTAAATTTTTAACATATTTTGAAATTTCTAATTAACATTTAAATTAAACTGAAACATCTGCCACTTTCTCATGTTGTGAACATGTTTTTTTTTTATTGATCACAATAAGGCTTTTATTGCAAAATTTAGTTTTGTTTAGCATTCTTCATTTTGACAAAGCACATGCCATGATAAATTAAAGGGGGACTCCGAACACCATGACCACTTTCTGCTTTTTGAAGTGGTCATGGTAGTAGGAGCCTGGGTGTACAGTGTTTCAGCTTGAAACACTGCACATCTATAGATATTTTTACTTGGGTACTGATGGCGAGTTGCACCCCCAGGACACATGACTTAGGGAACCTGGAACTCTGTTCCGGGCTGCCTAATGTCAATTCTGTTCATAATTTACGTCTGTTGTCAGGAAGAGGAGGACCAGGACAAAGTGCAGAGGGAAATTGGCAATGGAATCAAGTAAGTGTAAATGGGTTTTTAACCTTTTATTTACTACCGGAAGAGACTGCAATGCAGGGTGGGTGGTAGAGGAACAATGTAGTGTTAGGATTACAGTTTTGTATTCCTAACATGATAGTGTGTCTTTAATTTTGAAATGATTTATTAACCCCTTAAGGACGGCGGGTGTGCTATGCTTTCCTTGGGGACCCAGCTCTAAATGCCGGCGGGCCGCATAGTACATACCCACCGTCCAGGGGACTTACCTGCTTGCTGGCTATCCCCGGCCGTCGATCACGATAGGGCAACTTGCCTGGCATCTGCCTGCATCTGATCCGGCACTGTGGGGACCTCACAATCACATGGACGGAATAGCCGTCCATAGCAGTGCCAGCAGGGGGAGTGCCTGGAATGACAGGTAGTCCCCCTGCTGCCTATAATAAAGTTCAATAAAGGTTAAAAACAGTGTAAAATAAAATAATATATACTTAGATCATATATATCTCTCTCTCTATATATATATATTGTGTATACAATCTTAGTATATATATATACTGTCTAAGTGTATTTTAATATTAATATATACATATATATATTAATATCCAAATACATGTATAATTATATTAATTATATATATATATATATATATATATATATATATTTAATTATATAGATAATATAAAATAAATAAATATATAAAAATGTTAAAAATAAAAAATAAAAATGAATAAATAAATTATATATATATATATATATATAATGGAAAATTTATTCATACTTACCGTAATTTTCTTTTCCTGGCTATTATTCATGGCAGCATATACACATGGGTTAGCTCCTCCCCTTACAGCCGATAGGACAGGAAAACCACCAAGGTTTTAAAAGGAGGCTCCATCCCTAAGGTCCTCAGTCAGTTTACAAGCTCTACAGTACATAAATAGAGACATTAATGGGTGGGAAGTATATGCTGCCATGAATAATAGCCAGGAAAAGAAAATTACGGTAAGTATGAATACATTTTCCATTTTCCAGGCTAATCATGGCAGCATATACACATGGGGAATACCCACGCTTACAAAGGGAGGGACAGAATAGCCAATCAAATAATCAGAATAATTCAACATAGATAGAAGAATTAACTGAGTTAAGTACTTGAGTACCAAATTGTGCATCATAGACTGTTTTAACGAACAGTATGAAATGCCAGACAAACGTGTCTAAAGAGGTTCAAATGCTAGCTAACAAAAAGTGTCAGCGGAAACCATTACCATGGCAACCCATGATGCTGCAACAGCATGAGAGGAGAGTGCCCTGATACCCTCCAGCACAGGTAGAGAACGGACGTGACGTCCAAATTGTGCCTCACGAATTACTTCAATGTCCAATATGTAATGCAGGACAAACTATTTCAAAGAGGTCCAAATGCCAACTTTACAAAGTTTCAGCAGAGACCATTGCCATGGAAGCCCACGAGATGCTGTAACAGTACTAGTGGAGAATGCCCCAAATCCTTTGGTACAGGTAGAGAATGGCATTGAAAGGCTCTCACTTTAGGCAGGATCTCTGGTGCTACATGCAAGACAACCATATCCTGTTGAAATTCAGTAAATGGGGGTACACAGGGTCAAGCCTGGAGTTCACCCATTTTCCTTGCTGGGGTACTAGCCACGAGCACTTTCTGTGCTACCACCATGAAGGCACCTTCTAGAGGTTTGAATAATGGTTCAGTCAGGGCCCATGAGAGCAGTGGTACGTCACACATTGGCTTCACCACACTCCGTGGAGGCATGATTTCATTCAATGCCTATATGAAGCAAAGTGCAGCTAAGTGCACACATTCACCTTGCTGAGGTACAAGTCACCAGCAACAGCAACGTCTGGGCTAAAATCATGGAAGCTCCTGCTAGAAGTTCAGTCAGAGTCTGTGAGACCAGTGGTACGTCACATATTGGTTTCAACACCCTCAGCGGAGGCTTGAGTTCAATTGTTGCTTACATGAAGCAAAGCACAAGGGATATCAACGCTCAATCGGTACCCTTCAGTACAGGTAGAGAATGACCTAGATAAGCATTAACCATAGGCAGGATCTTCAGATGCCAAATGCAAGATGACCATATCTGTTGAAAAGTAGTGAAAGGGGGTTCACAGGATCAAGCCTGGAGTTCACCCATTTTCCTTGCTGGGGTACCAGCCACCAGCACTTTCTGTGCTACCACCATGGAAGCTCATTCTAGAGGTTCGAATAATGGTTCAGTCAGGGCCCGTGAGACCAGTGGTACGTCACATATTGGCTTCACCACACTCAGTGGAGGCATGATTTCAATCAATGCCTATATGAAGCAAAGTGCAGCTAAGTGCTCCTCTAGAGTGTTATAACACAGAACCTTTCAAGGCCTAAACGAGGAGTAATTCCAACAGACAAAAGCATGTCAAGCTTAGTAAAGCCTGTATAGGATTGTAAGAGGATCTCAATGACCGTCTCAGGGATGCCTATACTAATATGGACCCCTGCATCAACACCAGAACTTGAGGATCCTGGTGTGTCATGGGGCCTTGTAATAGGTCTGGACATACAGGAATTTCCCTTGGAGGTTCCAGAATCATCTTATTCATCATAGGAATTTGAGTCGACACGGTCTTCCACTGTCACCTTTTGCATTGCCTTCTTAGGAAAGTCGAAAACAGGAAAATATGTACATCAGACTAAAATTCTAAATTTGAGTCAGTGTATCCTGAACCTGAGCATTCTGGTCCTAGCATGTAAAAAATACTTCTGGACCCGGTAGGTCCAAGAAATGGCCATCAGATCTATGTAGGGTATCAGACAATCTGCGTCAACCCTGAGGATACGTCAGGACCTGGTTGCCAATCCACCTTGTCCACAGTTATTCAGTTCTAGCAAACAGCCATTGTATTCTGAGCCACTGGTTGTTCTTCTGTGCCCTGATTATGGGCTGGAATTCCATCAATACGTATCTGTGAGACCCATCTTGGTAAATATAGGATACAGTTGCATTGATTTTTGAGCAAATTTGGACCCACTCATTCTTCAGCAAGCATCTGAAGTGAAGAAGAACCTTGAAAATGACTCTTAGTTCCATACAAATGAATGGAAATATTGTGCAACATGTTCCAAACACTGTGCAACCAATCTTATAAAAACTGGAATTCGAGCTAATAATCGACCAATGAGGTTCTGTTCACAGGAAACTCAGAGATCTAATCCCTCTTTCAGCTGCCAGGGAAGGTGTAACTCCACTGATGGGGGACATAGTAAGTGGCTGACTCCAATAATCTTTCTCTTGTTGGATCAAGATAGGAAGGATCTGTAAGGAATCCAGAGATGCCATTGGGCCCATCTGACAAGTCTGCTGGTGGAAGCCAGGATTCCTAGTAGTTGTATCTATTTTCTTGCTGTTACCAAGCAGAAATGAAGAAACTGGGAGAGAAAACCTTTACAATCTGTGGAACTGTTCCCGAGATAGGGAAAAGCAGAGCATAGAATTTTCCACTCGGGAATGTCAACCACTGAGCTGGTCTGAAACTGCTTTTCTTGATATTCATCAAGCAGCCAAACTTTTAGGAGTTATGAAAGAACTATATACCTCTGTGTGCCTGCCTTCTGAGGGTCTAAGGCTATCAGAAGTAGATCCTCCAGCTAATGGAACCAGGTGGAGTTCTGGACTCTCAATAACACTATAAGCACATATAAAGATTCTTGGGGCCACATTGAGGCCAAATGGTAGGTTCTCTTCTGAGCTAATGCCGAAGATCTCTGCAGATTGGACTGAAAATAAGCATCCTTGAGATATATAGAGGTAAGGAAATTATCCTTCCAGATTGCTTGAGATATGGATCTGCTTGACTCCATCCCGAAGACTGACATTCAGCCTCTTGTTGGCCCCTCTTATGTCCAATGTAGGCTTTCCTGTGCTTTTCCTCTAAGCACCAGAAGAGAGGCGAAACTTGTCCCTGGAACTGCTCTTGTTCTGGGACCTAAAAAAAAAATATCACCTCTTCGTCCAGAAGGCTTCTTCCTTCAGTGCTTTACCTTTTGATTCATTGGTCTTAATACTCCTGTTGGTATGGGGACTCCTGTGCCCGTTAAGAAAAAACTCCAGTCTATATCAATCTGGACCATGGATACCACACAAGCCTCCAGAGTATGATGAGCCCAGGTATGTGTGATCAGAGAAATGAGGCTCCTAGTACCGGAGGAGATATGTTCATTGCTGAAGAGCAAAACGACTGCGTTATAGCTCCATTAGAACCTTGAAAGGCAGGTTTACCAACTGCCATGAGTCACCTCTGGAGTATTCCCTGCAGGGCCAGCAGCTCCATGTATCTCAGAAATACTGGTCACTGGAGGTTCTCCGGTCTGACTATGACTATGAGGAGCTGGGATCCTTGGAACTTCCATCCTAAGGTACCAATATCTTGCAGCCCTCATTCGCCTTTTCAATGGAATTATCCAAAGTTTCCCCAAACAGCACCACCCCTTCAAATAGAATGGTGTAGAGGGCAGACTTGGAGGATGAGTCATCATCCCAGAAATAGAACCATAATGCTTTCCTAGCTGCTATAGACAAAGCCATTTGATCCAGAGAATATCCTAGTTACATCTAGGGAAGTTTCTGTGAAGAAGTCAGTTGTAACCTGAAGAGTTCAGACTGCCTCTTCAATCTTGGCTTTTAATATCTCTCTCCATAGTAGCCTTGAGATCTTTAATCACATATTTCATGTTTGTAGAAACAGCAGCGGAAGTCACAGCTGGCTGGCCTCCTGCAATGGTAGGCGTAAAATAGGATAGGTCTGCGTCCACCTATGATCCATAAGTGTGCAACTTAGGTGGTGTAGTTCTGGGGTTGGAAATAACTTCCTCCACAGGGTAAAGCCTGGCTCTTTTCTTACCCCTAAGGCCTCTGGAACTTACTTTGTAAGCCCTGCCTGCATGTCATGTGGCTGCACAGTGATAGGTCATGCTGAAGCGACAACCTTCTGGAGGAAGTCAGTGCATAACCGATTCCTTCCACTGTTTTCACCTCATAACCAGATCCTGGTGAAGAATCAGACACCTGACAAATAATAATAACTAAATATTACCTGTGGTAAGTATTAAGAAAAAATGTGCACTGTTAAATTCTATAAGAAACCAGCGAAACAGCTTTAAAACAGGCTGAAGACAGCACTTATCCATGTCTGGAGACACTGCAAATACTTACCAAATAAGTGTGGTAGGTTTACTGTACTTTTCCCTTTATTTTAGGCACTTTCTGGCAATTGCCCTTATCCAAGATGGCGGCCACAACTTGTATTCCCACAATGCAAGTCATCTGTATTAGGCCCAATAAGGCACAAACTGCACACATGTGGGCCTATTCCGAGTGTGTTTGCTGTTTAGAGACCAGGGAGAGGACTCTGTCTGAAGCCTACATGGCCCCTAAACACCCAGGGTACCGGGAATAAATCACTGGGACCGAGGGGAAGCAAAATAGATAACAAAAGTGCCTGCAAGGGAGTTGAAAAGGCAACCACGTGCAAAAAGTCAAAGTTTAAAGGCACCACAGTCTAAAGGCCTCAAGATATAAAAGGTAACACAGTTTCAAAATGTATCACAGTTTTAAATATATCAGTCTTCAAATGCACTGCAGTTTTCCAAATGTACTGCAGTTTCAATACATGCAAAAGTATTAAATGCAAATTTAAATGAAACAGTTTTAAATGCCACACAGCTGAAATGCAACACAGCTTAACCCCTTAAGGACATATGACATGTGGGACATGTCATGATTCCCTTTTATTCCAGAAGTTTGGTCCTTAAGGGGTTAAATGCTTCCTAGCAAAAGCACAACCGCATAATGTCCTACAGTAAAACAGGCAAATAAAGTAATAAAGATAAAAAACATACATGTCCGTAAGTTAAGGGAGCAAATTGCTCACGTCCTAAGGGCTGTAGGACAGGAAAAAGACTGAGGACCTTAGGGATGGAGCCTCCTTTTAAAACCTTGGTGGTTTTCCTGTCCTATCGGCTGTAAGGGGAGGAGCTAACCCATGTGTATATGCTGCCATGATTAGCCTGGAAATATATATATATATGTGTGTGTGTAATTTCTTTCTAACTGTATTTTGATATATATATATATTAATATATATATTAATATATATATATATATATATATATATATATATATATATATCAAAATACACGTAGAACGAAATAATATATATATCTATATACATATATATATAAATAAAAATATTAAAAATATATATATATATACATATAGTAATTCTACATATATATTTATGTAATAATTTTACATAATTAGGTATCCTAATTAATTACAATTAGCGGGACCTGCCTGACAACCCATGCCGTAAGTATAGGGAATTTAGTTTGCTAGCACTATATTTAACCCTATAACTTTCCAAGACACCATAAAACCTGTACATGGGGGGTACTGTTTTACTCGGGAGACTTCGCTGAACACAAATATTAGTGTTTCAAAACAGTAAAATATATTTCATTGATATCATCAGTAAAAATTCATTTTTTTGCATTTTTCACACCCAAACAGCACTTACACGGACGATATAATTGTTTTATGGCGTTTTCAAAAGTTACAGAGTCAAATATAAGGCTTGTGTTTCAATTGTTTCACATTGAAATTCACCAGATTGGTTACGTTGCCTTTGAGACCTTATGGCCATATTGGGAATATGATTAAACAAAACAATTTTCACATAACTGTTACAAGATTACGTTTTGCCACAAGAAGCTTTTTCTTGAATAGGGTCACCTTGTTTGAGATGTGTGTGCCTTGAGTGGTGGGTAGTGATGAGTCACATCTAGATCTGATTCAAGGTGACTTACAATAATCCATTTTGAAATGTAATTATATTGCGGTTTCTTTCAAATTACACATCACTAATTAATTCTTGTTCCACTTCAGATTAAAATGAAATATATTTTAACTTTAGTTTTGAATGTCTGTTTTTCTTGACTATATTTCCCCCATAACACACAGATCATTGACATTATTTGTGCTGCTTGTATATTAAAAAGTGGGCAACTGGATTTACACATATACTTTTCTTATACTGGTAGGTTCACTGCAACATATTTTTAAAAATTCATTTAAAATCATTATCTCTGGCAGGTGCAGACCTCAATAATGGCTTCCTTGAGTTGGCGTACAGCTGTCGGACGTTCCAAGCTTGCACTCTGGAACAATTACTGAGATTACTGAGGTCTGCATCCGCCAGTGGTGCAAATCTTACGCTCCCCTTACTGGACCACCAGGAACTTAGGACCCCCGAAAGACCACCAGGCAGAGCTAACCCTGCTGGACCACCAGAAATCATAGCCCCTCTTCTTTAAAGAAAGTCAAGCATTGACCACACACATTTTAAACCGCCAGCAGTCACCACACATCGCATTCAGCAAGCACACACATTGCATACAGCTAGCACACACCTCCCACACACATTACATACAGCTTGAAAATTGAGCTGATTCGATGGTAAAGTTATCTCAAAGATGGGTGTCAAATGTTTGGACAGGGGTCATGAGGGGCCCAATTTCAGTGCTTGCAATAGGTGCTATCCTGAGCAGATATGTCTCTATGAAACATATTGGGGATAATTGTAAAAATATTGCTAAAGAAAAGTGTGAAAACATACAGATATATTCCCTCCTGTAGAACATTTTAAGAAGGCAAACCCATCTGTCTACTTTTTAATAAATATGTACATACATACATGGAAAATACCTCTTAGCTTTATTATTCAGATGGAGTTACTAGTATGGCTCTCCCATACCAGCCCTCCTTCCGTTAGACCATAAACTGCAATTGTGTTTCTGTGCCCTATATCTGAAACAGCCTACCATGTTGTTTAGACTTTCACTGCTTTTGTTTCGCACCTATAGAAGGGCCCTGGTGAGCAGCTAAACTTGTCGTTAAGTGTGTCAGTAGTGCATAGTTTACAGATAAAAGCCTAGCAATCTGTCCTCTGTCCTCTGTCCTCGTCACTACTCATGCATTCGCTCACTCACCAACGTCTCCTCATTCGCTCCTCTTGTTGCAGGTACAGTTTGGTAAACTCTACATCGGTCATGAGGGAGCAGGGGGAATTTAACGGATATTGAACAAACTAATCAAGGGATTTAACAGAATAAAAACTGGACAAAAAAGTCAGTTGTAGGCCTGGGTCTCTCGGGCACCCTGACACATCTAGTGCCTGTTCATCATGCCTTCCTGTAGGGGTGCAGTCCTATGGGGGGTTGTGCAAGAGCAATTTTCTCTGCATCACTTAAGTTTCAGTGCTCTTCTTCTGCTCCTGGTTGTTATCTCTTGCGGTTGGGGCTATGACATCCCTTTGTGGGGGAGTTGGGGTTCATGTTAGCCCAAGTGCACTCAGGAACTCTGCGCTTCTTCAGTCGATGACAGCGAGTGTACTGTGTCCCCATGTGACACCATCAGGGTGACCAGCACTCCCCAGCGGTATCTAATGCTGTGATCCTGCAGCTGCTTAGTGACTGGTATTAATTTTCTCCTCTCAAGTAAGGTGGAAAGAGGCAGGTCATCATAGACTCTAATTTGGGAGCCCTCAACATTGGTGGTAGGTGTGTTTCTTGATTGGGCCAGGATGAGATGTCAAGGGTGACCGAAATAGTGTCCCTGGGTGCGTCCACATGAGCGGTTGGGGCTTTCCTGATGCGGAACACTGCCACTATGGCATCATCTTGCATCACTGTTGCTACTTTATTGGTAAACTCTAAGGCCTCAGGGCCCACGTCTTTGGGAGTGCCGCGGATGCAGTGATTCCTCTTGTGGTGCCTCCATTGTATTCACAGTATGGGTAAGTTTTAGTAGTTGTTTGGACATATATTCCATCTGAGAGTGGGTCTTTGTAAGTATTGACTCTCTGTCTCCCTCCCGGTCCTCCACTGCCACGATGCGCTTCACGAGGCCTTCCATCTCCGATCTCACAGCTCTTTATTCACTAAATAGTAAGATGTGAGTTGACATTTTTGTCCAACTTAGCTTGTTTTAGCTAATCTCTTGAAACATGATTGTCCTTTCAATGCTACACACTCTTTGTTGAACATAGCCCTGGGGAGGGAGGTTATGAGATTTGAGGATTATATGGCATTAATAGAAACATATTCATTTAAAACTGCTAGGATATATCATGTCTTAGAAGATATATCTATTAGTCATGTATTGCTTTCATTAGGTGTAAAAAAGGAGTAGGAGTAAAGAAATAAAAACAAATCAACATATCTAATTATACCGAGTGCTCACCTAATTTAATCATTTAGTTTGCCCTCTTCGATGACTTTTACACTCCCTCTTGTTTTGTTTTATTTTCCACATCACAGTGATCTTTATCCTTATTGATAACATTTTTTGCACTTAATGGTTAAAGTTGATCTATAAATTAGAAACATGAAATTAACATTAGATTAGACATAGCTTGTTTATTTTATTATTATTATTACTATTATTATTATTATTATTATTTGTATTATTATTATTATTATTATTATTATTATTAGCAGCAGCATTGTTTATAAATTTTTCAAGCTCATCCGCAGTTTTAACTGCCTCATAGTTCCCATTTCTCAGACTATATTTTAAATCTTTATGTTGTAGCTTATGTTGTAACTAGTACAGAAACCATGATTCTGAAATGTCAATTGTTCCATACAATACTGTATTTTATGCTCTTTACCAATAAATAACTGAAATGTTCTTTCTTAAAGAGTCTAAAACAAAATACCTCATGTTTTCTTTATCGACGCTTTAACCCCTTCAGGGCGGAGTCAATAGTGCACGTTCTGATCAAAACAAAACGTAAACAAAAACTAGAATTTGCGCTATATGTCTGTTCAACCGTAATTCACCTCTTTCATATTAAATGCACCCACACTTATTATATATCATTTTGTTCAGGAGAAACAGGGCTTTAATTTATTCATATATGGAACATAATGTATTATGAATAAAATGTAAAAAAAGATGTGAGAAAATAAGATTTTTTTTTAAAAATGTGTATTTCCGTCTGACATTTTAGCTGTGAATGTCATAATACTGTTAGGTTTTACTGCAAAAAAATGCACATATTTGTAATCAGCGATGTCTCACGAGTACTACAGTACCCCCCATTAACAGGTTTTATGGTGTTTTGGAAAGTTACAGGGTCAAATATAGAACGTTCCATTTTCAAATTGAAATTTGCCAGATTAGTAATGTTAGCTTTGAGACGGTGTGGTAGCCCAGGAATGAGAATTACTCCCATAATGGCATACCATTTGAAAAAGTAGACAACCAAAGGTATTGAAAGTGGGGTGTGTTTTGTCTTTTTTAGTAGCCACTTAGCCACTTAAAACCTGTTAATGGGGGGTACTGTTGTACTCGTTACCATACGCTCTCAATGGCAACATAACCAATCTGGCAAATTTCAATGTCAAAAAAATGAAATGCAAGCCTTATATGTGACTCTCTAACTTTCCAAAACACCATGAAACCTGTACATGGGGGGTACTGTTATTCTCGGGAGACTTCACTAGACACAAATATTAGTGTTTTAAAACAGTAAAACATATTACAACAATAATATAGTCCATAAAAGTGCTGTTCATTTGTAAAAAATGCAAACAACTACTTTTACTTAAAATATCATCGTTGTAATACAATTTACCAGTTTGAAACACTAATATTTGAGTTCAGCGAAGTCTCCCGAGTAAAACAGTACCCCCGATGTACAGGTTTTATGGTGTCTTGGAGAGTTACAGGGTCAAATATAGTGCTTGCGAATTAAATTCTCTGCACTTTCTCCCTGCATGTCAATCAAATTTTAATTAATCAAATCACCGCATATATGTTAAAATTAAATATACATGTTTAATTTTAACATATATGCATTTATAGGTATTTAAATTCTACGTGTATACTAATGTAATCTTTTATGTAATTATATGTATTTATCTCTATATATATATATATTTGCGGTTATTTGCTTTTTATATATAGATAGATAGATAGATATAGAATGTCATTCTAAGTGTATTTTGTTACCAATATATATATATATATATATATATATATATATATATATATATATATATATATATATATATATATTAATAACAAAATACAGTTAGAATGAAATTTCATATGAATATATAATTTATATTAAATTTTGTTTCAATATTTCATTTATTAATTTTATTATTTAATTCATTTATTATTGTAATTATACGTATATATATATATATATATATATAATATATGTGTATATATCTATTATATATGTAACGTCATTCTAAGTTTATTTTAATACTAATATATGTACTTATATTAGTATTAAAATACACGTTGTATGACGTTACATATATATTATATATATTTATTTTATTTCATGTTTAATATTTTTTAACATGTTTAATATTTTTTTTTATACTTCCCATCAGCAGGGGGACTGTCTGAAAATTCAGACAGTCCCCCTGCTGGCAGATCCACAGCCAGCTCTCTTTGAGAGCGATCACATGGCCCCGGGGACTTCTTTTGCTGTGGGAGGGCTGCCTGGGCTGTGAGGCAGTCCTCCCGAAGCAGAGCGCCGGGAAGGTAAGTAACCTGGGCGCTCCAGGGCTCAAAGCCGTTATGGCGTTCTATGCCGCCGCAGCGGCTTTAAACCCCACTAAATGCGAGACGGCATACAATGCCGTAACGGCGTTAAGGGGTTAAAAAAAGCTTGTTTACTTTTTTTTAGATAAAGTATATTCAGATAGCGTGGACCTATACATAATCAGTACATTTTAACCTATGTTTAACCAGTTTCACTACTGACAGTTTAAATACACTTTGTTTGTTTAATTTAGTGTTGTGTTTCAAAGAAATATATCACAATAAACCCAATTTATCTTTAACTGTTCCAGTGTTGGTCTTCGTTTTTCTGATACATTATTTGCACTATTTGGGCTCAAATTAAAGAGACTTTAATTGGGGACAGCCCAAGAGAAATGGCACAAGTAAAAACTGATCAGATATGGAAATATCAGATCAGTTTCTGCTTGTGAAGAAAAATATGATACATTTAAATAACAATTGGGAAGTATAATTTATATTTTTTTACATGACTAGCATCTCACCACTTACTTTTGTCAAAGCCACGTTGCAGCAGGAAGACTTGATTTCCTGTTACCTGCATTTCCTGGTAAGTCAGCTAGATATTACTAAAGTGTCTGATTGCCCAAATGAAAATCAAGGCTAATTGTCCATGGCAGTGTGAATGAACAACAAGTGGTATTGTACTATTTTTAAGGACTGCTGTTTATTGGGCATAGTTTCTGCTTTTCAAAGCTGCAATGTATGAACAGTTGTTGATGATGCTCACAGGGTCCCCTGTGCACACCCATCCAAACAGCTTCTTCTCGCCCCCAAACCACAGATGTCAGCCCGTTCATTTAGATCCAGTCAGCTAACAGCAGAGACACACAGATTGAGGGTAGAACAGGAACTAACCTTTGTTAGACACACCCAGGTATTTATATACAAGTAAACCCATTAGTAAACACACAAAGGTTTGGAACAGCAACCAATCAAACTGGGCCTAGACAGACAGCCAATCACGCTAAGCCCAATAATAACCAATAGGATACACCATACTTTGCATACACAGTAAACATTATGCATTAGGTAAAGGGATTAACACACAGTCAACAATAGGTGACTCAGCTCCCTGAGTCACAAAGGGGAAAGTCCCAACCCTCACCCACATAGTCACACAGTCAATGGTTCGGCGCCATCTTGTCTCTCCATGCTGTGGCTAGGTCTAACTCTGTGTGGTCTAAATGATCGCTCCCCACCAGAGTCCACCCAAACAAAGAAGCGCTTGATGCCCAAGTGACGGCGTACCAGCATTCCGTCACACTAGGTATGGTGTTCAATTAAAAAGGCAGCCTAAGCATTATGCTGCAGTGGTTACTGTGCTAGCAAGTTGAGGGTACAGTCTCCCAGTTCAAACCCTATTTAAGCACTTTGAGCAGTGACCAGGTGTCCCCAAGAAACCTACAGCTCAGTCTCTTGCTCACCTACATTCACATTAGCAATATCAGCTGACAGAATGTGAAGATCAAGGTCGGAATGTGAAGGTCATACTGATGAAGGTTGCAGGAATATAAAAAGTCACACTACCTGACTCCGAGAGCCTCCATCTGTCAAATATAAATTACATCTGCACAGAGTAAGCAGAACCATCTTCAAAGAAATCCATGAGTTGTGTGTGCAAAAAAAGACCATTCATTTGTACTCCCATCTCCTATTAGTAATGCACAATTACAACTATTTATATAGTGACAACATATCCCGCTGTACAATAGGAAATAAGACAAACAATTCTAACAAGACATGTATGACATACGGTAACAGTAGTTTAAGAGGGATGTGTCCAAACAAGTTCACAATCGAAAGGGATGAACCAAACTGAAAATACAACGTCCCTTTTTATACAGAATTACATATTCCTTTGAATGGTAATAACAGAATAGATGTATCACTTAGAACCATTTCCTGGCTAAACATATACGTTTATAATCAATGCAATATTGTCCGTTTCTCAAGGATAGACTATTATTGCTTTTAAATGAACAGGAGCCTACAGTATGCCCCAAAAATAGCTCATTCACAAGGGAACACTAAATCCAATGAATCCGAGATCAGAAATGACATGAATGAACTCAGCTACCGTTAGTGAATCTTTGTTAATATCTTGTTTAATTAAACTGAATCCTGCTAGTGTAATTTTTTTCTTGCAGAAAATTCCCATTAAAGCCTAGAGGAGATGAAGCCGGTCTTTGTTCAATAGAACAGATGTGCTTGAATAAGCATCTCTTTGTTTAAGGTATAAAAACTCTAAGAATCACATCCTCTAACAAGCCTTACCAATGAATACAGTAGATATTAAATACATACTAAATAATGGCACAGTTATTTAGATAATCTACTTTCCTGAACAATTATTTTCATAAAGGAAATGATACAAGTTTCAATATTTTGAATATTCCTTCTACTCTACTCCTCCGAGGAATCAAGGGAATATAAACATGTGTATGAGACAAGGCATTCTTGATTTAACGTTAAAAATGTATGGATTATACAGTTCTTAGAATACATGCTCCAGGGGGGGGGGGGGGGCTTTATTCCTTCCAGATCAGCTGTAACCCATACCCCATGCCAACTTTATGTAACATTTCAACAAACCTGATTACTATGTTTAACTTTGGATCAGATTAATGAAATAAAGAAAGCTTGCACAAGGTTAGTTTATGCTCTTATTCAGAGCAGCTGTTTCAAATCATTCATTACATGTATGGAATCAAGGTTGTTAAAGGAAGAGAGAGCAGGGAGGGCAGAGAGGGGGAATCTTCCCTTGACCCCAAGGCTAAAGGAGAGCTTGTATCATTTTCATATTATATCTATTATGAATCACGTCACAATGTATGGGGTAATCTGTCACCTACACAATTTGATAAGGACATCAGAAAATGCAAATACACTTTGAGAATCAAAGCTATAAGTAAGTACACACTGTACCAGAACTGTTTGACTCTTTTTTTCTCTGACCTCTCACAAGCACATGACTCCATATATCCATGTTGCACTCACATAGATATATCTCAAGTACAATATGCTAGGCCAAATCTGGTGACAAAATTGCTTATTCTTTTGCCACCAGTCTTCTTATCGCCAAGTCATCATTGGGGATTAAAGGCTTTAAAGCAGAGTTGCCAAAAAGTGAATACTCAAGTTGGTGCAGGACTACAACCCCCATCTTTATTACTATGCAAGGTGGAGGGCTAGCACCATGGGAATTATAGTTCTGGAACAGCTGGAGATAAGTTTCAGAACATTTGTGCTATGACAAAACTATGCTTGTGAAAATTAAAATTATACAAATTCACTTAATATAGCACACTACTGTCTGCCCTGTTTTCACTGCTTGTGTAATACATTGATTGTGTAATAAACCAGAATAGTGTATTACAATTTTAACACCTGGATTTTGTGTGTTACATCATGAGTAAGAACCACTCTCATATAATGGAGCCTGATGTGATGATTTGAGATCTTTTAAGCTTCTGTGCCTTTAAGACAGGACAAGATCTTTTCAGAAAATCTTGCAAAATAGCTCTCACGGAAACAAAAATAAAACAGAATATAGGCTGAAACCAGTATAATCTAGTAGTGTGCCTCGTGTATCCCCCTAGGCATTAAGAGCATTTATATGGATTTGTAAATACTAGACTCACCTTATTATGAGCCTATAAACCCAGCTCCTGGTGGTTTGAGTGTTGTGCTGATATTAGGTGGCCTCACCCTTTTTTCGATGTATCAGCAGCCCAAGAACACAAAGGAACGAATATCCAGAATTTCAATTAGGATTTTATATTCAAAAATAAATAACTTTATTTCCAGGAGCAAATTATACGGTGGAAAACCAGTTGTCAAGAACAATATGAAAAAGTATTTTACCCGAAGGCTTTATCAATTGGAATATTAAATTTCCTAGGACTTCATCAACCATAGAGGCAGTCCTCAATCCCCATTCACGTGACTGGAATCCTCCAATCACCACAGTTCAAAAGCAATTTCACCTTATCATTGACTTCAAATCAATCTTATCTGGAGGTGACATTCCAGAGTCGTGTTGTGTCACTTCCGGCATTGGAGCTTCAGCTTGTTCATTCTTTGTGTATCATCGTTGGCATGGAGACATCCCTCATGTAACATGCGCACAGTAAAAAAAGAATGATTGTGAATACATTCATACTATCTAATCTCAGATGTGCTTATGTAATATACGTGTATCATAAAAAGGATCTTATTCAAGACTATTTAAAAATAAAAAAAGGTTAAAGATTTAATGGGGCAGATTCTCCAATATGTTAAAAAGCTTTTTTTAAAAAACGTTATTGATACAAGCACATCCAAGATAATATATAATTAAAATATCGTAATAAATATCTTTAATCTTTATAATGCATAAAATCTAAAAGGAAAATAAATAATAGATAATAATAGAATAATAATAAAAACAAAAAATAGATTTATTTTTTTTAAACGTACCTGAATTTTTTTTTATATTTTGGTTTCCTTTTTCTGATGCCCCCCTGTATCTTAATGATTGTAGTCCCACCTTGTCTTTATTTATATTTATTATATTTTCTTCCTTGCACCCCACCACCCACCGGTTGAAATCAATATCTGAGTGCAGCCTGGGGGTGCATTGGCTTTAAGATGATGATTGGCAACTGAAACAGAGTCTTGCTTTAAGCTCCACCCATTGTCAGTTTTGTCAACTTGACTGCTATCCATAATGAAAGGTATTTCTAACTCTTATTTATGTATTTAATGAAAACTAGAGTTCTCAGGAAATAAATGAAAATATATTCAGACATGGAAGCTGTAAAGATTAGATAAGGTTTATTATTTATTTATACTAGAAAGCAAATATCCTTATTTTCGCTGTATATTTATTTTAAAGATAGTTTTTTTTTTGTTTTTTTTTCTAATAGAACTCATACACCCACTATATCATGCTGGTATCTTTATAGATATTAAGGAAAAACACATTTATGTATAGGGTTATTATTAGTTTGTTATTTATTTATTCTGCTTTTTTTTTTTTTTTTTTTACAAATATATATATATTATGATAAAAGAGACTGGTTCAAGCTGAAAAGAAGGTCAAATTAATGGAAGGAAAACTTATTACAACTATTACTATTACATATTACAACTCTCCAGTGCAGGGGTGTAAAATCAAATATAAAACAAGGATCCTCTGTATCATCCCCCCTGAGCAGCACACCTGAGTAGGATGTGTGTGGTGTGCTGAGTTTGATTGTGGTGGTTGGCTCTGTATAGTTAATAGAAAAAAAGGGGTAGGGTAGCACTCAGTCACAAATATTCAGCCCAGGGTGCTACTGAGCATGGGTCAGCAAAAAAACCCAAGAAATATGTACAAATAGAAAAATCTAGACTAGTTAAGGTCTTTATCAAGCTCTTTATAGTTGGCTGAATATATTTGTACGTCAGGGCTGGCTTCTTTAATAAACATGCAATTAATGTCTGCTCCTATTTTCTCCAAACTCCACCATCATAAATATAGACCCCCAAGCTATCACAAGACTGATAGAGTCTATATACACACACACACACACACACACACATACTTCAACTGCAACAAGAACATCTCTTTGTAAACAATGGGGAATGGCACCACAATCCGTCTGTTTATGGATGATCTAGAACAAAAATTCTTGAAACACAAAATTACAAAAAATACTACCGCTACATCAATGATATATTCATCATTTAGACAAAAGAAATATTGAAACAATATCCATCCAATGATAAATCTTAAAATTGACTTTTCTGCACAGTATGTGAACTTACTGGACACTACCATGACCTTCTCAAATGGTACTCTCAACATTTCTATGTACAGTAAACCCACAAACACCTACAGCTAATTACACAACTCCAGCTTCCACCCATCTCAAACCAGGTAGGTATTCAGAGCCAAGCTACAAGGTACCATCATACGTGCACTGACATTGAGGACTGCAACAAACACCGTAACACTTTGTCTCAATCATTCATACAGACAGAATATCAACCAAGGAGTAGAGTAATACACTCTGCCTTGCAAACCATAAACACATGTAAAACAATACAAAAAGAATACCACAATACCACTGGTGGCAATATATAACTCCATTCTTCCAGCTAAAATTATAAGGGAACTACAACCAATGAGGGTCAGGGGCTGAAAGACATCTTACCTAAACACCTTATACGGCCATTTATACAACCCCCTAATAATCTGCAACAACAACTGTTCAGTAGGAAACGACCCACAGGGAGGTTTAACACAGAGAGTGGGTTCACACCCTACAAAAACCACGCTGGAATCTGTGTCAGCATATTGGCGCAAATAACATCACCACTCACGACTGTAATACAAAAAGAAGAATCCCAAGGATCCCATCGAAAAATATTTATAATAGTAAAAAA
This sequence comes from Pelobates fuscus, assembly GCF_036172605.1. Taxonomy (NCBI): domain Eukaryota; kingdom Metazoa; phylum Chordata; class Amphibia; order Anura; family Pelobatidae; genus Pelobates; species Pelobates fuscus. Next base: position 38,080,992 of record NC_086320.1, read on the forward strand.
AGGCAACTAGGGGGTTGGTAAGTCCCAACAGCATCCAAGGAAGACAGAATGCACTAGTGTAGTCAGTGGTAAATAAAGCTGCTTGATGGTCAACATGACGGTCATTTAAAACATAACTTGTATTACAAACATAAGATATTAAAATGGCAAAAAAAAACTTTGCAAATACCTTAATACAAAAAAAAAAAAATTTCAATTTAAAATATCCCCAGACAAACCATCCAACGTGTTTTGTACTCAATGTGCTTTATCCTAGGGTAAGGAAACTGACAAACCACCAAGGTTTTAAACCTCAGCAGCAGTGATCTCTTAATTAGTTAAAGGAACTGGTACTGGCAGTTGCTCCCCAATCTGCCTCCTTGGCTGACATAATCAGAATTGATGAAAAGCATTGGATTGGCTGAGATCATTAAGAAAATGGGGCAGGGTCAGAGCCAAACACTGACTTAGCCAATCACCATCTCCTTATAGAAATGCATTGCCCTAATGCATCTCTATGGGGAAAATTTGGTGTCTTCAAGCAGAGCATGCCACACGGAGCCAGGAAGCACCTCCAGTGGCCATCTGAGGAGTGTCCACTGGAGGTGTACCTAGGGAGCATTATAAACAATGTATTTTCGCTGAAAAGGAATGGTTTACAGCAAAAAGGCCAAAGGGACTGACTATACAATAAGCTGTAGTTGTTCTGGTGACTATAGTGTCCCTTTCAAGGGGAAGTATCTAATCCTTACAAGGCCAAATAACCAAATGGACTTATCCGGCAAGGATATGGCAGTGTCAGTCTCAGATTTAAACAAAAAGGACACAATTTTAAGAGCAAGTAAACAAAAGTAACCAAATAGAGAATCAAATATATACAAATATATTCAAATAATATATTTTTTCTATAAAATAACAAACCAACCCTGAATAGGGAAAAGAAAAAGTACGTATCATCAGGTAGAACACTTTCTCTGTAATCCATCAGGTTGCTCATCCTTACTAAATCCATGTGTTGTTATCGATACAAAATCTAATAGGTACAGATGCCTAAAAAAAAAAATCTAAAGCAAATGAACATGTCAGATAGACTATTTAGACTTTGATATCCCTGCATGCTCTTCTGTCCAGTGGTTGGTTCTTGGCTTTGCCATCTGAACAGCACGAAGTACAGTTTCAGGAACTGCAGCATGAGAGGGAGATCTCCCTCTCATTGAGCAATCACACTGTACTGGATTAGCGGAAGGATTAGTAGTTGTGTAGGGTTATGGGAAATTATTATGGGTTGGATTGCGGGTAGAATTAGGGATTGCATTAAGGGTTGGTTTAGAGGTTGGATTTGGGTTTGATTAGGGGCTAGATTAGGGTAAAAGGTATACATGTTGGGTATCATTGTTCTTGAGAACAATAGCGGAATACAAATATAGAGTATTTTTAATAGTGGTATACACACAGTCAATGAATTTCCTAAAAATAAAACACATGTGAAAAACCAACTACTATAACAATTGTAATGTAAGCATGCCAAATTTAGCAAAGTTTTAGCTTTAGAACTGACATACACTCTTTGCAACAGTTGTTTTAGAACTTCTAAAATGTATTGAAATCCTAGACATAGTTACATAGTTACATAGTTACATAGTTAGATAGCTGAAAAGAGACTTGCGTCCATCAAGTTCAGCCTTCCTCACACCTGTTTTTTGCTGTTGATCCAAAAGAGAAAAAAAAAAAAAAACCCAGTTTGAAGCACAATTTTGCAACAAGCTAGGACAAAAAATTCCTTATTGACCCCAGAATGGCAGTCAGATTTATCCTTGAATCAAGCAGTTATTACCCTACATTGAAAGATTATATCCTTGAATATTCTGTCTTTACAAGTATGCATCTAGTAGCTGTTTGAACATCTGTATGGACTCTGATAAAACCACTTCTTCAGGCAGAGAATTCCACATCCTGATTGTTCTTACAGTAAAAAAACCTTTCCTTTGCCTTAGACGAAATCTTCTTTCTTCCAGTCTAAACGCATGGCCTCGTGTCCTATGTAAAGTCCGGTTTGTGAATAGATTTCCACACAATGGTTTGTATTGGCCCCGAATATATTTGTATAATGTTATCATATCCCCTCTCAGGCGACGTTTTTCTAAACTAAATAGGTTTAAATTTGTTAACCTTTCTTCATAGCTGATATGTTCCATTCCTTTTATTAATTTTGTAGCCCGCCTCTGCACTTTTTCTAGTGCCATGATATCCTTCTTTAGAACAGGTGCCCAAAATTGCACAGCATATTCAATATGTGGTCTTACCAGTGATTTATAGAGAGGCAAAATGATATTCTCGTCCCGAGAATGAATGCCCTTTTTCATGCATGACAATACCTTACTGGCCTTGGCCACTGCTGATTGACATTGCACATTGTTGCATAGTTTGTTGTCTATAACAATTCCCAAGTCCTTTTCATGTGTTGTTATCCCTAATTCGCTTCCATTAAGGGTATACGTTGCTTGTGTATTCTTTACGACGAAGTGCATAACTTTGCATTTTTCAACATTAAATTTCATCTGCCATTTGAGTGCCCAGTCCTCCAGTCTATCTAAATCCTTCTGCAGCAAAGTAATATCTTGCTCACATTGTATTATTTTACAAAGTTTTGTGTCATCTGCAAACACTGAAACATGACTTTCAATGCTGTCTTCAAGATCATTTATAAAAATGTTAAATAGAAGGGGTCCCAGAACAGACCCCTGAGGGACACCACTTGCCACCTCTGTCCAGCTTGAAAATTTACCATTAACGACAACTCTTTGTATTCTGTTTTTAAGCCAATGTTCTACCCAAGAACAAGCATTTTCATCGAGACCGATTTCCTTGAGTTTGAACACTAATCTTTTGTGTGGAACTGTATCAAATGCCTTGGCAAAATCCAAATAGATCACATCCACTGCAACACCCTGATCTATACTTCTACTTACTTCTTCATAGAACGTATTCTTCGTAGGACATATTGAGCATGTTAACAATCAGGACTAATTAGTGGATCTATTTTAAATTACATTTCTTATTTGTACTTGTGGAGAAAATAATAAATGTAAATCTGAGAAAAAAAAGGTGTTTAAAAAAGTTTTTGCGTGAAAATAAAGCCAAGCGTTTGTGGTCAAACTGCCGAACACCCAGGATGTTCCTTCACTGAATGCTACATTCATCTAGTGAGCGCAGCTTTCATAAGCGAACGCGGGTTTTGCAAGTGAGTGCTTGGAAAACATGCATGCACACGCGTTCAACCTGTTCGGTTCCCGAATGGAGTCGTTCGCGGGAAAGAGCAATGGCGCGCGTGTATCGTTGGGGCCTGCAGCGTGCAAGCAAGTACGGTGGGACTCCAGGGAGCAACAGGGACCCGTTAGGGAGCAGGGAGGGCTCAGGGAAGGGAGATGAGAGCCCCAAACCCAGAAAAGAGGGTAAGAGTAAACTCCCCAAGGAACAGGTAAGGGGGAAAAAAACACACAGGGTAAATGGTAGGAGACACCCGAGGGTGGGCTACATAAATCTGAAATAAGTAAAAGGAATAAACAGACTTTCAGAAACAGACCAGAATAAGGTACAATAAAGTGAATAATGAACAGAGAGAGAAGAAGCAAAACTCTGTACTAATCTTAGGACGAAGCAGCAAAGAAAGAGGATGTGCGGGTGTGATACATGCCTCTTATTACCTTTACTTGTTTATGATTGGTTCTCAGTTTGTATTACTTTTTTTGCTGTATTGGCCAAAGGGCGGTAAGCATGCTCATACCACTTCTATACTAAGTGCACTTCCTTCTAAATTAGCCACTCAATTTTCCTCTATTTCTCTCATATTACAGTGGGACAAAGAAAGAATTACGACTGAAGCCATCATTGATTCTGGGGCAAACGGGGTGTTCATCGATTCATCCTTTGTAACAAAAAATAAAATTCCTTGTGTTCGCAAAAGCACTTCTGTTTCTGTCAGAGTGATTGACGGCTCCCTCATATCTTCGGGCCCTATAATAAATGAAACTATTCCTGTAAGAAGAACCACCCATCATACTCATACCGAATATCTTATATTCGATATTATCTCTTCTCCTCTTTATCCGGTCATACTAGGAATCAACTGGTTAAGGGACCACAACCCACAAATTACTTGGTCTCCCTTCTCTCTCACCTTTAACTCTGCGTATTGTAAGGAGACATGCTTACAACATATTCCAATTTTTCAGACTATTGAAGAATCAACTATACCTTCCTGTTATTCTGAGTTCTCAGATGTATTCAGTAAAAAGGAAGCTGAAACACTCCCACCTCATCGTCCCTACGACTGTCCCATAGACCTCATACCTGGTGCCCCCATACCTTTTGGACACATCTATCCTCTCTCTGAATCTGAATTAAAAATCCTCAAGGAATACTTGGATGAAAACCTCTGTAAGGGGTTCATTAGACCTTCCAGCTCACCTGCTGCCTCCAGTATGTTTTTTGTGAGAAATACAGACCAAACTATACGTCCCATCATAGATTACAGAGCTTTAAACAAAATAACAGTTAAAAATCGTTACCCTCTTCCCCTGATAAATGAATTGATTGAACGGTTAAAAACTGCTACTATCTACACCAAGCTTGACCTCCGTGGGGCATATAACCTCATTAGAATCAAGGCTAACGATGAATGGAAAACTGCTTTCCGAACAAGATATGGCCTCTACGAGAATCTTGTGATGCCTTTCGGCCTCTGCAACGCCCCTGCAACCTTTCAACATTTTATAAATGACATCTTCAGGGATCTTCTAGACGTCTGTGTTATCATTTATTTAGATGACATTCTTATATATTCTAATACTCCTGAGGAACACAAAAAACACTTGAGATGGGTGTTGTCCAGACTTAGAACTCATAAATTATACGCTAAACCAGAAAAATGTATTTTTAACGTCAATGAAATAACCTTTTTAGGTTACGTTATTACTCCTCATTCGATAAGCATGGATAGTTCTAAAATCAATTGTATCCTCAATTGGCCCATTTCTTCTAATTTAAAAGAATTACAACGTTTTCTGGGGTTTGCCAACTTCTACAGAAAATGTATTAAAAATTACTCTGACGTAGCTCATTCACTTAATTCACTTAACAGCAAAAAACATCCTTTCAATTGGAATGAAAAGGCTCAAAAAGCTTTCGATGAATTAAAAAAAAGATTTACAACTGCTCCTATTCTTCAACTTCCAAACCCCACATGTCTTTATGTCCTTGAAACAGATGCTTCAGAAACCGCCATCGGAGCTGTCCTCTCCCAACACAAAAGTCCTCAAGATCCTCTTCATCCAGTTGCCTTTTTCTCACGTTCAATGTCTCCTGCCGAAAAAAAATTACCCTATAGGAGAAAAAGAATTATTGAGTATCAAAGCAGCCTTAGAAACCTGGCGACATCTTCTTGAAGGAACACAAGCTCCTATAATAGTTTATACTGACCATAAAAACCTTGAATATCTTCACTCCAACAAAACTCTCTCTGCTAGGCAAGTAAGATGGAATCTTTTCTTCTCCCGGTTTAATTTTCAAATTGTTTTTAGACCCGGATCTAGGAACAAAAAAGCGGATGCCCTTTCCAGAATTCACCAAGATCTTGAATTGGAACCTCCACATACAGCCATCGGAGTCTTAACGTCCCTTATAGATGACATAAAAGGCCTAAGTAAGGATGCTCTTGAACTTCCTAAATCAATTAAGTTATCACAGAAAGATGGTCTCTATTATTTCAATGACAGGATTTACATTCCTCCCGCATTCAGAAATAAAATACTCGAATTCATTCATGATTCTCCTCTGGCTGGTCATCCTGGTATAAAAAAGACCCTGGAATTATCCAAGAGATATTATTGGTGGCCTCGCCAGGACACCACCATCGAATCCTATGTCAAAACCTGTTCAACCTGCCAAAGATCCAAGTCTGAACATCATCGCCCCTTTGGTCAATTGTTGAATCTTCCGATTCCGGAGAGGCCTTGGCAATCCATTTCCATGGACTTCTTGGTGGAACTTCCCCCTTCTCAACATCATACCACCATTTTAGTAGTAGTGGACCGCTTCACAAAAATGTCCCATTTTATCCCTTTGAAGAAATTACCCTCATCATCTGAACTTTCAAAAGTATTCCTCGATAATATAGTGAAACTTCATGGACTTCCAGACTAAATCATATCAGACCGTGGAACCCAGTTTACCTCCAAATTCTGGAACGCATTGTGTGCTTCTCTTCGTATTCAACGTAAACTATCTTCCGCTTATCATCCCCAAACCAATGGGCAAACTGAAAGAGTTAATCAATGCTTAGAACAATATTTACGATGCTATTGTTCTCACCTACAGGATGATTGGATGACATGGTTGCCCATGGCCGAATTTGCATATAACAACTCAGTTCATACAAGCAGCAAAATGACTCCCTTCTTCTCCAATTATGGGTTTCATCCCTCTTCGTTTCCTGCTCATATAATTCCTTCATCTAACCCCACCGTTTCAAACCAAATTTCTCACATGTCCTCCCTATTTCGAAAATTACATGAAAATCTTGAATTAGCATCCTCCAACCAAAAGAAGTTTTTTGATACTAAGAGACAACCTCCTCCCGGTTATAAAATTGGTGATCTTGTCTGGCTCTCCTCAAAAAACATATCCACCAACCGTCCTTCAAAACCGTTCCCTTTTTCTTGGTCCTTTTCAAATATTGTCTATTATCAACCGTAACGTTGTGAAATTGAAGCTTCCACCTACTTTAACACTTCATCCAGTCTTCCATGTTTCCTTGCTCAAACCCCATCTTCCTGACCCTTTCCATAGAGATGTAATCACTACTCCTGATCCTGTTTTGGTACAAGGTGAAGAAGAATACGAGGTCCAAAAGATTCTAGATTCACGGGTCCATCGTGGCTCTCTACAGTACCTCATTAGATGGAAGGGTTACGGAGTTGATGAAGATACATGGGAAAACTCCTCTGTGATCCATTTAATTACCGCATTCCACAAACGTTATCCTTCTAAACCACGTGGATAGCACCCGGTGGGTGCTCCTTACAGGGAGGGTACTGTCATGCCCCAACTACCGGTAATACCTTGTCTCTTCCGGGTTGATGGAGTTTAGCCACACCCCCTCTCTGATGCGGTCTTGCCACGCTACATAATGCGACCGCGCCAGATACAAGACGCTGGATTATTGAACAGCGTTACCGCAATATCAAACCAGCTGAAAGTTTCTCTGCAACCCTACCTGTGTACCGAACCGGACTGGACTCAAACTAACCTCCTTCTCCTATCCTCGACCACGGCTAGTATCTGGACTTCTCTCATCCTGTCTCAGAAAGAACCTCCCCAGAGGGGAACTCCGGAACCTGAATTTCACCCTCTGGAAGCTAAGTCAATTGTTTCATCTGTGATAAGAACTTTCCTTCTCTCAAGCCTGCTGAGCATTCCTTCCATAGTCTGCGCTCAAGTTTTTCCAAGCATTTCTGCTACAGCCTGCTCTCAAGCCCGTTAGCATTCAGGCACCAGCTGCTACCTGACCTGCTATCTCTAAACCCAAAACAAATCTCTGCTGTTACAACTTCATTAATAGCTTTCTTCATTACCCTGGAACTTTCAAACACCAAATGTGCTAGATTGCATGTATATAGGAAGCTGCTTACTCCAATTAAAGCAACAGCAAAGTATTTAAAGATACAGTACCTGTGTTTTCCTATATTGAATAGACAATTCCTATTTTATTCTCTAATTTTCTAATCATCAATTTAAGTCCTAAGAAATCTGCAGTTGCGCTCCATATCAATCTATGTAAACGTGACACTAACATACACGTAATTGTAACCAGACAAATGGACGCACAGGAACAGAGGGGTTGAGTGCTCTGCACAGTGAGCTTACATGCTAGAGGGAGTGGGGTATAGTGAAACAAAGGGTATAAGTAGGGGTAATGAAATAGGTTGTTAGAAAAGTATTCACTGAGAACTTAGTAGGTTATTTTTGACAGTTGCAGGAGAGGAGTCATGGGGGAAGGGAAATTAAAACCCGCTAACAGTTTAATTGATATGCTATCCTGAAGAAGTGTGTTTTCAAGGATTTTTTGAAGAAGTGGAGACTGGGTGAATCTCTAACGGAGAAGGGAAGGGAGTTCCACAGAAAAAGGTGCAGCCCTAGAGGAGTCTTGGAGGTGAGCATCAGATGTGGGAGTATGGACAGGGGATAGGCGTAGGTCTTCGGCAGAGCGCAGGGGTCTCGACGGGACATACATGTGTATTAGGGAGGATAGGTAGGTTGGAGCAGCATTATGTAGGGACTTGCAAGCAAGTACCAGAATCTTAAATTGAGCCCTACATCTAACTGGAAACCAATGTATGGACTGAAAGAGTGCGGAGACGTGGGAGATGTGGGTGGACAGGAAAATGAGCCTTGCTGCCGCATTCATTATTGATTGCAGTGGTGCAATCTTTGAACACGTAAGACCACTGAGAATGCGATTGCAGTAGTCAAGGCGAGAAAGAACAACAGCATGGACCAGCACCTTATCCGCGTCTGGTGTTAAATAGGGGAAGATGCAAGCTATGTTTATGAGATGGAAGCGGCAGAATTTGGCGATCGACTGGACATGAGGGGTGAAGGAGAGGTCAGAGTCAAATGCAGCAAGCCTCCGAGGTAGAAGTGATTGACACATAAAAGAATAATGGATGATTTCATAACGTTACTCCGGCTTGTAAAATCCATGAACATATCTCTTTCAAATTTCAAACCCTGGAGGCGATAAACAGGACATAGTTAAACCATATATTCCCTTATCTGTGTGCCCCTTACAGTGCTGTTGGGCTTGGCCACTTGACAAAAAGAACAATTAACGTCCGTGAGTGTGAAATCGTGAATTACTTGTTATAAGGCCGTTGTTTAATATCTGTGTTTCACATGCTGACTTTGGGTTGCTTCCCCCTTGAAGACAAATAGAAGATACAGTGAATGTAGACATTCAGGAGCCAGTTCAATCTGCAATATTCATTTTTTGTTACAGCTGTGTAGAGTACAAAGTGATTCAATATACTATGCATATGTATATTCAGGAGCCGTCTCAATGGGCTTACTTTACTTTCTCTTGAAAACATTAACCCTCTATTAGCCTAAGGATTGTCCGGTTATGGGGACTGCAAATTATACTGCCTTTTAAAACTAAACTTTAACTTTAATTTTCCCAGATCAATGAAGTGAATTCTGTAGAATTGGGTAATGATAATAATGGGTATGGCCCTTGGTATAACGAAAAATGAGAGAGAATCTATTTTTCTTAACTGGCAAGATGTTTCTGTGTAGTGGTTCAGTAACAATGGTACCCCCAAACATAACTCGTTTTCAGTTAGAGGCTTGGATAGAATTATGGTACATGTAGTCTAAGCACAGTTTTATAAGTTCTGGCCTGCAGTATAGGCAGTGAGAAGGCTGGGGAATTATGTGAATCTCAAAACTCACGTGTGATTTTATTGTTGGTTACGAATGGCTGACCATAGGCTATCAATCAGTAAAATCATGTTGATATATAATAGATCCTATAGTACAATGAGTCGCATTTTGAATGACACATACAGTATGATCTTGTAAAAAATATTTTCTATCCTAAAACAAAACATGAGCAGAGCTGCAATGTGGGTCAATGTTAAAGATTTACACCAATCTATGGCACTGTTTTATTGTCTAAGATGATTATGGAAAAGGATAGACAGTCACCAAATAAATAAATAAGCACAAAATATATATATATAATAATTCGTTTTTTAACACAACCTCAGATCAGCTAGATCACACCATTGTTAGTAAACGGGTCATACTAAACACTGCAGCACAGTAACAGGGAAACAATTGCTTGAAATGAACCCAAGTAATTATACTGGGTCCTAACCAAGCAATGTGCATCCTTTGAATGCCTCACCATGTTCCACACAGCACCCCATCACTGTTCCCCTTAATATTTACAGGCTGTGCATGCTTTTCACCTTAATGGAAGATGCAGTAAGCTTGGTTTTCCTTTGAAACATCCAGTGAAAACTGACTTCACTCATAACTTTTTAAGCACTTTGATGAGTAGGATAGGAGTAGGATATCATAACTGAAGCATGTGTGGATTTCCTCTTGTGGCAGTTTAACAATACATTGCTTATGGGAGCACTGCTCACTTAATTTATCTCCCTTAAGTTTGGCTGTGCATCCGCTGCAAATGAAATACTTGTAGTCTGTGTCCCTACTAGTGTTTCTGCGTCTGCCATTGTTTCTTGGAACATAATCAATTGTTTCCACTGGCGATACATGAAAAGTGCTTTCTTATATTATATAGAATTAATATTCAGTAGGAAGGAAACCTGGAGGGATCATGGAGAGAGGAATTGCTTTGATCGACTGACTTCAAGCCTGGCAGTATATGAACTAATGTAGAGAGGGCCCTGGTGCCAGAAATCTTTTTGGGCCCTCTCTAGTACAAGTGTGGCCAAAAGGTAGATCCCCATCTGTTGTGCAACGATGCTATACCAGCTGGAGATAAACCATTTGCCCATCCTCACAGGGTTGTATTTGTGAGCAGTGTTTGTGTGTTTGTATGTAATCATGATTTTGTATGGAGTGTGTGTGTGTGTGTGTGTGTGTGTGTGTGCATGTAGAGGTGTATTTGTATGTACTGTTGCCATTAGAATGCAGTGGTATACTTCTGTGTAATGTTTACATTTGAATGTTGGATTGTGTTTGTATGTAGTGCTAACTTTTAAATGCAGGTGTACTTTGTGTGTAGTGTTGGTGTCTTGGCATTTTAATACAGGGGTGTGTTTGTTATATTTCAGTTTAAATGCAGAGGTGTTTTGTATGTGCTGTTGGTTTTTAAATACGGGTCTACATTTGTGAGCAGTTTTATAAAGTGTATATAAAGGGTGTGTGGTATATAAATCTGGCATTTTACTGCAGGTTTGTATTTTATGTTGTTTTTGATTGCAAGGGTGTGTTTGCATGTAGTGTTGATGTTTGATTGCTGGGTTGTATGCACTGCCACATACATGCATATTTACACAGATACACATACACATTGACCCACAGACATACACACTGGAACATTGGCACTCACACAGAAGCACACTGTTGCAAGCACACACATATACACACACTGGCAAACAGATACACACACACACATAGATACACACACTGACACAATAACACACAGATTCACACTGAGACATACAGACACACCCAGATACTGACATACAGAAATACACAATCAGACACACTCATATACACACACTGACACACAGATACACTGACATACACAGTCCTATGCATAGATACACACACTGCCACATTAACATACACAGATACACACTGACACATATAGACACACACACTGACACACATACACACACACTGAAACATACATATAAGCAGACTGACACATACATAGCTAAGAATACTGACACATACACACTTATACACTGACACATTCATACACAGTTTTTTTTTAGATTTGCACCATTTTTTGTTGTGAATAATACCCATTCTTCAGTTTGGTTTGAAAATGAAGTTTGGTTAGAAAAACATTTGGTTTGCATCAAATATTGCCAGGGTACAATGAAGAAAATAATGTGCCTAAAAAAAATCTCAAACTGTAAATTAGCAATTCAAAGCTGGTGTTAAATGGCTGTGACACTGCAGACCTAATCCTGAATTCAATATCAACTGCTAAGGCTTGGTTATTCAATTTATTCAGAATTCAGATCATTTTCGTTTTGGAATTCGGAAATTCAAAAGGACACCGAATTGAACCAAATGTGCAAATTTTATTAAGAATTTGTTGAATGGCCTTATAAAGTGTGCAATATCCTCTTAAACGTATATGGGATTCTTTCTAATTCTAACTATATTTCATCTCGAGTTTTTCTCAGCTGGAACCATATAGACAGGCAAAGAAGATACAAACATGAAAATGGAGCCTGTGCCTATGACTAATACTACATGGGGCTTAGGATGTGTCATGGTTCTCACTGCGACATCCATGCAGCCAAAGGAGGTCACCCCAGAAGTGCCCAACAGGGGATTTAATATATGGGTGCTTAATGGTTCTAAGCCTGTGTTCCTGCCTCTGAGCCACTTCAGTTCTTGTTTTGGCCTGGAGCTTATCCTTGCTATGTCTCCAGCACTGTGGCCTGGACTTTACCTGTGACTCCTCTTGTCAATCATGGTCCACCTGTAGCTGATCACTAATTAGCCAGGTATAAGACACTGCCTCTCCCTGAGGGAAGTGTCAGTTCATTGACTCTGGTACCTGTGTTGGTGATCCAGTGTTCTCCTGTCAGCTCCTGACCTTGGCTTTTGGTATCGTGTATCCTGACTTCTGGCACCCTCTGACTTTTGGCTTACCCTAGACGAGTGTCCTTGCCTGTACTGCGACTTGGAGCAATATCCTGCACAGCCCCCGTGCAGACTCGCAGAGTGAACATATATCTCTGCCTACCACACTCCCACCTCAGGTAAGCCATGACAGAATGCTTCTGCTACCATATTCCTGTTAGGATACATAAATTTTGTTTACTTATGCAAGAATACACACTATGTAAAATTGACAAATAATCAATTAATGGTCATCTTTTTTTTTTTTAATAAAAATAAAATGCGTTAAGTAGTATGGATCCAAACTATGCCAAATGTGCAAACTGAATTGAGCACAATACTAAGGTAATATTATAAAAATACATTTATCAATAGACAATATAAATAGCACATCCGGTTTCCCCAATAATCTAATTTTGCTTGTCCCTAATCTTAATAATAAAGTTTTCAATTGTTGCAATTTAGATATTAATAGTAAGTTACTAATTATATTTTTATTATCATCAGTTGCACTAAAAAGGAAAGTTTCCTAATGATATATTTATTTGGTTAATACATATATGTGACTGAGGTAATCCACCACACCAAGAGATGTACCTAATGGAATTAGACCATGTAATCACATATCATAATCTAGAGTCACTTCCAGTGGTTGGGAGTGGTGAGTGAGTAATGATGTTTAGTGTGGTTAAAAGTGCATGAGTGTTAAATGTCAAGTTAAGAAAACATAGCCGGGGTCATCATACCCCCCTACACGATAACTTTGTACGAGATACACTTTGTACATTTAGGACCCATTAAAGCATTTGATCATATTTTTTGCTCCATGGAAATTACATTACAGAGTAAATTATTCCAATAACATACTATTGAGAAATGGGTAAATGGCACCATTTTCTACTCACGTCAAAATTGAGAAATATCAGCCCATTTACTTGTTGAACCCAGAGAGTTGGTAAAAAGAAAACATTCTTATTTTCTAAATAAATAGGGATTTTGTCTATGTAAAACATTAATTAATGTGTGACTGTGCCTTAAAATTGCCAGACTTTGCAAGAATGGGAGCTACTATGCATATGCTACTCTCACCATAATTACTTATATAACCTAGCTAGCTTGATGTCTTCCGATACATGTTCACTAGTAATATCAGTATAACCCTTTATAGAGCATCTACATAACCCATAGCACTTTAAAATAATAAAATATAAACTTTATAAAGATACACTGCAGATATAAAATAACAAATGTATTTTAAAAAATTCTGCATCACAGAACATATTCCATTACTGCTTGCTTTTTTAAAATACATTATTTTATTCATCTAAAATAGTTACAAAAATACAGACGTGTGGCAGCATATACAGGCTCCCAAAGTACTGAATCCTCGAGTCATGTCAAGTTACTTGAAGATGTATCAGGGTAACAGGACACTGTTATATTTGCAAGCATTGGCTTTATTATAAGGAGCAAAATCAAACAGTGCGAAAGAAGAATATTTTCTTCTGTTTGGCCAAGTAATGCGGACAAAGGTAAAAGGGGACTCTGTTCAAACGAGCTTATAATCTTGGAGTGGACCAAGTTGTTCATTGATGAGATCCTCCCCCCATTACTTGTGTATCTGCTGAAATAAAAGGATTGCTCACGTGTCCTGAAATATTCTATTTCTTTTATTTCTAAATTTTAGGATCAAGGTCATTCGTGCATTTCTGCTACGATTGTAAATACTTACTGCATTCATATCCTCCCCTCCCACACCCCCAGAATGAGACAGCTGTCATTATGTTTTTTTTGTTTGTTTTTTTTGTTTCATGCAGATCTAAAAAATGTGTAAAATGACAGGAGATCTCTACATTTTAAATAAAGATGCAATTATTATTTTAAATTGTTGTACTTAAAGGAGTTACATTTTTATATCTAGATGGTAGGAGTCTATTTATAAAAAAAAAAATATTGATATTTTTTATTTGGAGTGAGAATTAAGTACAAAGGATATTGTGGTTAATATATAGAGTATGTAAATTAAATTTCAGAAGTAAAATAAAATAAATAAATGTAGAGAGAGAATGCTGAATAAAAGACACCTCCATTCTTTCTGAGCATCTATCATAACTGCGAAAAAAAGTTCACTATCGGAGACATTAACCTTGATCTTGTGTTCTTCATTTATTCAAAATAGTCTACAGCCACAACTTAATGCAAAGCAATGATTGAAACAAAGAAAAGAAACTTAGAACACCAATAAGAGAAAACAGTATTAGAAAAGATAATGGAAACAGTCTAAAGAAGACTAACGATCTAAAAGGGATGTGAGATATGGACCTTCGATCAATGGAAGAAGGTTGCCTGGTTTGATGAATAAAATTTTTAGATCTGGTGGATGTGCATGTGTATAATTTACCGGAGGAAGAGGTGGCAGCAGGATGCACTATGGGAAGAAAGCAGGTCGATGGAGGCAGTGTTATGCTCTGGGCAATGTTCTGCTGGGAAACCTTGGGTCCTGGCATCCATGTGAATGTTATTTTGACACGTTCCACCTACCTAGAGATTGTTGTAGACCACGTACACCCCTTCATGACAATGGCATTCCTTGATGACAGTGACCTCTTTCAATAGGATAATGCATCCTGCCACACTGAAATAATTATTCAGGAATGCTTTGAGGAACTTGACAAAGAGATCAATGTATTGCTTTGGCTTCCAAATTCTCCAGATCTCAATTTGATTGAGCATCTCTGGGATGTGCTGGAACAACCAATCCAATCCATGGAGCCCCCACTTTTCAACTCGAGGTCTTGAATAATCTGCTGCTAATGTCAGATACAGCAAGGTGCTTTGAGTGGTCTTGTGGAGTCCATGCTTCTGCAAATCAGAGTTGTTTTGGCAGGTGATTTTAATGTTGTGGCTGATCAGTATATGTGTGTGTGTGCATATATTATAAATATATAAACTAGCACAGAATTGGCACACGATCCCAAACCCCAATATACACTTTTAAATAATGCAGGCTTTTTGCATCACTTTAATGGTCTTCAAAGTGCACGTTCAACTGCTAATGTCAAGGTAAACCTCTAAATTTAGTCCTACACTACGTTATTTCGGTTACCTTTAACTCAAAGACAAAATCCTGACTTTCTTGGACATGCTAAATGAATGATATTCTAGTAAAATAAAAGTATGTTAAGACTGTACATCTGGTAGCTCCACATTGAACTTCCAAGCTATGCTACAATAATAAAAACAATGGGTAGATGTTCTACAAAAGAAAGAAAACACTATAATAATCTCCTGGCATCGTAATACTTTCATCCCACCACCTTCAAAAGAGTTTGTGTTTTTGCAACAATAAAACAAGTTTCCAATACAGAAGGGGTAAGTTTAATTGTCTATTAAACTTGAAAGAGAAATACAACTTTGAAAACAATAAACCTTGGGAATACAATGTAATCAGATGTTTCTGCATTTCAAATTCATGAAAACAGGAATACATTAATGAAGAATTGCTGTGGACAAATTTGACCGTATTAAACAAAGCTATTTTATGGTAATAGTTACCAAAAGCTTGTTGGTGTGAATGTGAACTTCCCAGTGTTACCAGTGTTGATTCCCTTTGACTTCAATTTAGATTGAATTAGTGAGCAAGAGCAAAATACCTCACCTTGCTGCCATGATGACCATTGTACTCCGGCAATGGGTCAGTGGGGTTTTCGGCAAAGACAAGATGGCAAAGAAATTGAACTTCCAGTTGGGGCACTCATAACACAATAATGGGTCTTATTTACAGAGAACTGTTTATAGAAAGAGAAGATACATCATGGGGCATTAAAGTGGACCAGTCATGACCCCATGTCCTAAAGCAATAAATATATATATATATATTTATTAATGATACTATATATTTAGTTGTTTTAGGAGCTATTATGTTAACTATATCTATTATTATTATTATTATTTATATTTATATCCTCTACAGATTGCCAACACTTGAGAATGCTTTCATCTGCTCTCCTGTAACACCTAATCCTGAAAATTTACTGGGGAAGAGATATCATTTTTATTTTCCTGGCACTGGAGATTTTTTATCTGTTCATTTACATCTCCTCTAACCTTCCATTTCTATACTTTATTTACTATTTTAACATGGTCAGTGGTGGCTGGCAAATAAATAGGGACACTACATTAACCGCCTTTTGGCGAGGTCTATTGTAGGAAACAGCCTGATCTGAACCTTGTCTTTCCCATTTCCCTCTTCGCTATATGTTTAAATTTTACGATGATTTGAGACATGAGATGGATGGGATTTGTGATAAAGATCCCCTACTGACTAAAGCGGCACTGTCACCATCAGGGGACTTTGCAGAATTCCAAATACCCCCAATGGTGACACCACCACTGGTGGTCCTGTGGCCAGGGCTGGGAAGGTAAAGGTGATATTTACTTACCTGAACCTATCCCTTGCAGGTGTGGCCATCTTCCTCCGGACGGTCCTCTTCATAGTAGTCCCTACTTTGTCTCTGTATATCTCATGACTGTGTTGGAAGTTCTGATTCTATCTTTGTGAAATACAAATTTTCAGGGAGGGGTAGGCAGTGCATTTTAAGGGATATTACAGAAAGGGAACCAAAAGGCATTATATATTTATATAAATATATAAATTTACTTTAGATAAAGAAATGGATGTTAGGATATTTTCTTAGCACTCTTTACACACATAATTATAATTGAATGTATGGCTGTTTTAAAGATATAAATTAAATGTTATGTTTTATGCAACTGTTACTTTTCCATATTGTTGGTGCTTTTAATTAAAGGGCTTAGACCCCTTGGTTGTGTGGACAACCTTGAAGTACCCTAGGGACTTTATCTTAGTTGGTTTCTGAGTTTTTGTATTTATACATCTGCTGTATATTTCTAAAACTCACGCACTTCAGTGGTGCTTATGGCTATAAATATATGATAAAATGACAAAACCAGAGATGTGACAGTTCCTCTCTAAGTTAGGAAGAGAGGCCATTACTGGATGTGGCATATTTATTTTTAATGAAAGGAACACACATATTTTACAGTTCCACTGGCTCACAGACTTGACATACATACATATACAAATTGTTATAAAACAGATATAGAGTGTTCACTAGAAAAATAAGTGAGCACATTTATAATGTCAGCATAAAAAGTATTTTAAGGTATATATAGAATAGAGTGCTGAAAATGGTGGCAGTCACACTCATAGTTCTATGAATAATGCAAAAGCTCAAGTCTTTTTTTTTCCAAAATGCAAATGTCTTACACTGTCAAGATTAACCAAAAACAGAGATAAGTGACAAAGTTACAAAACAGAGCTTTAACCTGTTTCTTTCTACATTGACAGCTACAAT
Organism: Pelobates fuscus; assembly: GCF_036172605.1. Taxonomy (NCBI): domain Eukaryota; kingdom Metazoa; phylum Chordata; class Amphibia; order Anura; family Pelobatidae; genus Pelobates; species Pelobates fuscus. Next base: position 38,098,745 of record NC_086320.1, read on the forward strand.
GGTTGCATTGCAGTTCTGTTTATTTTTGGGCAATAAAAAGCAGTGTATATTTTGTGAATGAACAATTCTGTAACACATACACATGAACATATTTTCATGCTACTCCATAGGATCTTGTTCAAGAGAAGCACGTTCCGTATTCCATAATTTAGCCACGGTTCAATGGATGTGTGTTGAAGGTTTATTCACTACACTCATTCTTTTGGCAGTACAAAAAAGAGAAAATTGTTTGCTTGAACTTGGGACAATTCACAGTACACATTGTGACCAGAGTTCACTAGGTTTACTATGCTTTTTAAAATTGCCTTTTAATTGATACAGATGAAACCACACTCCCAACTTATACAGATATAATGGCTGGATCTAAAAGAGCCACAAACAGGTCCAGAATCCCTCTGGAATTAAGTAATGATTCTAGAACTAGGCCTTGAAGGCACCCAGACCACTTCAGCTCAATGAAGTGGTCTGGGTGCCAGGTCCCCCTAGTTTTATCCCTGCAGCTGAAAACATAGCAGTTTCAGAGAAATTGCTATATTTACAATGCAGTGATAATCCAGCCTCTAGTGGCTGTCTTCCTGACAGCCACTAGAGACTGCTTCCACAATTTACACTGAGTAAATCGCACTTATCTGACGGCGGACGTCCTCACGGAGTCCAACGTCAATAAAGATCCCCATAGGAAAGCACTGAGTAATGCTTTCCTATGGGCGGGTTTGAATGCGCACGCGCGCCTCTGGCCGCGTATGCACATTCGGCTCCGCTCGGTAGCTGATGTCGATGGAGAGGTCACCAGCGCCGAGGGTTTAAGGTAAGTGGTTAAGGGGGTTTTAACCCCTTCAACACCAAAGGAGAGCCTATAGTGCCCATTTTCCTGGCACTATAGGATCCCTTTAAGTTTGAATTCTCACTTTGGTGAATAGCCCTGCATGTGTTATCTGCTGATAGTGTGTCCTCCAATCACAGCACGGTGTATATCTACTGAAAATGTGTCTCCAAATCCCAACACTATGTGTGTCTGTGGAAGCATGCTGTCGGACGATTCCAAGTACAGCTCAAAACATTCTTGTCTTGTTCTGTTTCTTTGTTAAGCTGGAATTTTTTTTTTGTGAAGACAATGGAACATTTTTTTGTATTTTAAAATCCAGTCCGTCAAGAAGTCATTGAAAAAACATGTCTTCAGGACAGTTTACCATTTTCTTGGAAAATGTTTCTTTTTTTTTTTTATATTTATTTTATTTGTAGATTTTTGTTTTCCTTTGTACATATGTCCATTATTCAATAATTATACAAATTTCAATATTGCAGCATTAAAATACATTCTTTTAAGTATCCATAACATTAAGTGTATTTCACAATCCAAAAACAGAGAAAAGAGAGAGAGGAAAAAAAAAAAGGAGGAACATATCGAGTTACAGTTATATCGATCAATACATAGTCAGTTCTCAATTTAACAATTCTCCATTATATAGAACATATATTTCTTGAATTTAAAGATATTTATAGATTTACATCTTATATTAAACCTTTATCTATTTTTACATTTGATCCCTTCCCTTTTTGCCATAATAGTCATCTATAATTTATATCATTTATATAAATTCCAAAAAAACAAACAAAAAAAACAACAAATGTTTCTATAATATCAGTGCCCTCATCACTTCCCTCGCCTCCATAGCCCTGCTCTCTCTCTTTCCTGCCACTGTTCAGTTCTTACACACACGACATTTACTATCTTATTACAGCACAGGCATCTGAACCATCAATCCCTACTCCCTCTGACATGCTGTTATTTCTCTTATGTATCAATACCCCTTCTTCATAGATTGTAAGCTCACGTGAGCAGGGCCTTCTTCACATCTTGTCACTGTTATAGTGTACCAAACCTGTTAAGCAATAGTATTATTATGAGAGACTGTACAGTGCAAAGCTGCAAACCACAAGGTGTGAAATATGCTAAATTATTATTCTTATATCGTCACTATGTAGCGAATCTCCATTCTTTCAAATTTGTACTACGGATGATGAGAATTTGCGTCATACTGAATGGCAAAAGATGGAGAAGAAGGGATTGATGTTGGAAATGTTCACTGGGAATCATGTCTCCAGCAAGCCTAACTCAATATCTGTTTCTAAAGGGAAATATAGTTTAACTGTGCAAGATGTTTAATAAAATATATAAAGATGATAAAAATACAAAGGCATTAATTTTTCCTCATACTTTTCATTGGTAATTTTATGGTTACAGTTGTTTAATATTTCTTATTTTTCACTATTTTTTCACTTTTTTTCTAAATTCTTTATTTTCATTGTGCAAAGAGAAAACATGCGCGCTTGCGGTGCCACAACAACTTCGACAAGCAAATTGAAATCTGACATATGGATACAGTAATATGGCATGTGAGCGAGGTGCACTTTTTTTTTTTTGGTAAAGAGCATAAAACATGTCAAACAGGCTAAACATTAGATCTAAACGTAAGATTTACATATTATGTCTAGGAAAGGTGAGTAGGGTTTATAACAGTTATGATATACTTTTATGCGAAGATTACAGTAACCATGTCTGATTACTCATGCTGCTATATACTGGCATCTATGGCAGTAGTATGGCTACTGGCGAGAGAACATAAAGGTGAAAAGGCAACGTGTCAAAATTCTAATAAAACAGTAGTTCTGGAGCTTATTGTCTCTGGTCCCTTGCAGATGATGGTTATTTCTAGAGCCAGAGACCGTGGGTGCCTAGCCGTCAGGCATTTTCCTCGGTTGGATTGTGCCCTGGCATCCTAAAGAGTGCTCGGGTCATGGGGAGGGTCTACCTGGTCCTATGAAATTTTTCCATGGTGGGACGGCAAGTCATAAGTGGACGTATATAAACCTATGATTAGGTAGGCAAGACTGCAGCCTTGGTGAGGCGAGGTCGCGTTCTAGACCGGCAGTTATGGCAGGGCTGCAATCTGTGCCACCTGCAATCGTTAAGGATGTTAATGTCGAGGTCTGTAGGGTATTGGGCAGGTGTGGAGCCTGCACTGGTTGCTGAAGGGGGCCACATCATCACTGTTACTCTGGCAGGAGTCAGTGTCAAAGGAGAGGGCCATCAATGGGAAGGCACAAGACTGTATCTAGCATAGTGCCGCATGGAAATAAATGTGTACATAGATTAAGGCAGTGTCGGGATGCTGTGTCTATTGTTTGGAGCTTAGGGGGAGCTGCGCTCCATAGGTGGTATGTTGCCCACTTGTTACCTGATACCTGAAGCCTGCCCTTGGGTTTATCTAGTTGGGGTGGGTGGGAGGTGAAGTGCATAACAAGTGGTCTGTACTGGACCGGGTAAGGCGTTGTGTTGGTAGGAAATGGAGTGAGTTCAACAGAGCAGTAAAAAACATTAGTCATTAAACATTAATTAGTAAACATTAAACAGTAAGTATCACCCCATGGGCCGTTTGTGTCCCTCGTCAGGTAGTGACAGCCACGTAGGAGTCAGGTGTTGCCCCTTGTGGGATGAAGGTGGTGGTTCTTGCTGGATCCCAGGTGTGGGTCGAGGGGGTAGTATTGTGTGTGTCCCTGTTGTGTCAGCGAGTCATGGGGTAGGCCCAAATCCCCTAGTAGCGCTGCTGAGCTCTGGAGGTCTTGGATATAATGTGTATCATAAGCATGCGGGGTTGGCACCAGCAGTAGCGAACCCCTTGTTGTTGGAGCAAGGAGGTGAGCAGTCGAAGTGATCTTCGCCAGGCTAAAGTGCCACTCAATAAGTCAATAAGTCAGCATAGCATGATAACGCCATGTTATCAAAATGGAGAGGTGATTTGCCCCTTAAGGCTGTGAGGACCGCTGCTTTGTCGTTCCCACTGTGGAAGGTAACTATTAGGTCCCTGGGGGCTGTAGTTGGTGCTTTGCTAGATTTAGGGATTCAGAAGAGTCCATCAAGGGCGATAGCTTTCACCTGCCTAGATGGTAGCAGGCAGGGCCAATAGCATACGTCTCAAGAAGTGTGGCAATTCCGCCTCAGGGATGTCTTCTGAGACCCCTCTGACCTTGAGGTTGTTTCTTCTCCATGTGTCTTCTATAGCCGCAAAGCGGCGTTCGTGTAACAAGTTCTGCTGCTGCAGGTCACTTACTGCTTGTTGAAGCGTGGCAATTTGCTGGGTGCTTGTTTGGGAAGTTCCCTCTAGAGCCCCAATGCGGCCTGTCAGCCCCTGCAGATCACTACGTATCGCAGTGGCATCTGCCAAAATATTCTTTTGCAGGTCGGCTAACAGTGCTTTTAGGACCGATGTGGTCACTGGTGAGGAGTCTGCGCCTGGTTTGTTGTGTTTTGCCGTCTGCAGTGGAGCCGGAGCAGGCATGGGTAAGTAGTCTTCTTCAGCGTCGCCAGAGAACTCGTCCGAGAAATCCGAGCAATCTTGGGCACGCTGGCGCCATGCGCTTGCCTCCACATGTCTCCGATAGTAAGCCCCAGTGCGGGTTTATCAAGTGTTGGTCGTTTGGATTTGCACCCCATGTTGCTCGGGTCGACCAGGTGCGCTCTCTCGGTTTGGGGGGTAAGGGTTCCATTTTTTAGTAGTTTTTGCCGTTGTGAGCTCGGTGCTGCAGGTTTATGCAGCCGTTTGTCTCGGTGGTCAGGCTCCCCTTATTCACTATTTTATGGTATTATTTCTATCACTAGATAATGTCTAATATAATATAAAATATAATATTTTAAGATTGTAACTCCAAATGTGCCGCATGCGCCAAACTAAATGACAGTTTGCACTGACAGTTTGCAAATCCCAGCATTGAGAACGCTGCTCGCATTCGGAGTGCTTTCTGAAAGACACACAGTGGGTGTAACGTAATTTCCGACTGGACTTGTTCCACATCAGTTCTGGGGTCGCAGACATGACGTGGACCAATCAAATCACACGTAACAGTATTTATACTCTTCTGGACCCATTTACTGTGCTCTATCGTGGTTTCTGTTCTCAGTACCCTTTAGTGCGCTCCTTGTTACATTGTGATGTATCTGGTGTTGACCTTGGCTTAGTTCTTGAAGCCCATGGAACAACGCAGTAGGAGGAGTGGGCCTTGACAGAGCCAGGAAGTGGGCAGGTGCTAGTGTTTGGGGGTTGGATTAGTTTAATGGAGCTTGGGGGCGGAGACAGGGAGTATAAAGAGCAGCCATTTTAGAATAGGGGCCATTTTAACCAGAGCCTTTCTTACCTGTAAATTGTGTCAGGTCGGCGAGGTTCTTTTTCTTTGTCGTTTCTGCAGGATTATGGCGTCGCTAGATGAGATCCTGGATGGTGTTCGGGCAGCGGTGAAGGACAGAGGACTGGATTGGCTTCACCAGCAGTTGGGGACTGCCGGGCCTGCTCCTGCGGTACCGGCCCGTCGACCGGCAAGGAGGACGAGACCACCTCAGCGTTTGAGCCCGGGCGCTGGGCCTGCAGCGCGGCGGAGGAGGAGCCCTTCAGCGGGAAGTGGGGTGACCGACGGGCCGTGTGAGCCCCGGTCAACAGAGCCAGGCAGGCGCACGGCTCGCTCCGGTGAGCGCGGCAGCGGCCTGGCGAGGACGGCCGCACAGCGCATGGTGGCGGATGGATCTAAGCCACGCGGTTCCGCGGCTGGCAGGAGGAACGGTCCGGGCGGATCTCGGAAGACGGCCGGGACGGAGGCCAGGCCGGCTGGGAGTCATGTGAGCGGTGGCACGAAGCGGACACGTCCCGGTGAGTCAGCCACTAGTGCGAATGCTGGAGGGCAGGGGTGTGATGGTGATGGCGGATGTATGACGGCCCCTCAAGCTGTGGGGGGAGGCCAGGACAGCAATGTGAGGGCAGGGACGTCTCAGGCTGAGGCAGGTCAGGGAGACAGATGCAGGGACAAGGGGACCTCACAAGAAGCGAGTGGGTCTGGGCACACGGCAGGCTGCCAGGATAGCGAAGATGAATCTGACATGGGTCAGACGGCCGAGGAGAGGCCAGGCTCGGCACTGACAGTTGAGGGACAGGGTGCTCAAACTGTTAAGCTGGTTAGGGATGTCAGCGGTAGGCGGGAGGGCCCATCTGGCCGCTCCCAGGGTCAGCTTCATGACAGGGAGGCCTCAGGGAGTTAGTGGAGAGCAGAACGACGCTTCTCTGGCGTCAGGCGCAGCGTTTCGAAGAGCAGAGCAAGGAGTTCAGGGAGCAGGGAAAGATCACCTGCGCGGAGCGGGTGCAGCTTAGCAGGCTCATGTTGCAGGAGGCGTGATTCCAGGGATAGCAGGAGGAGGAGTCAGCGGAGAAGATCGGGTTCGCCGGGAGAGAGGCTCAGTGATCGGTGGAGGGGATCATCTCATGTGGGCAGTCGCCCTGCGAGACGCAGCGTTGCTGAGGAGGATTGGGAGGAACGTAGGGAGAAAAGGCGGGTGAGGAAGGTTCAGGACAGACTACCCAGATTTCCTTCTCCCTACAGGTCTCGGAGCAATACCCCTACGGTCTCGAGGCGAGTCCAGGCGGATGGGAGTCGGCGACAACGGGATTCTCCGGTGCCTGAAAAGGTGGACGGAAGGACGGCGCCTCTGCAGCCAGCTACGGCCAGAGGTTCGAGTGGTGAGTTCTTACACACACGACACCCAGGACAGTTGTTAAATGATTTAAGAACATTTTTAGATTCTTGGTCTGGGAAAGAGGGGTCGCCTGCGCAGTTCGGGAAGGTGTGGGCACGAGAGAGTAGTCGGGACGTAGCTACAGGGCTCGGGGTTACACAGCTGTCCGCGCACGGCGGAGGTGAGTCGGGAGCGGGGGCTGATTTGTCTGGGTTGGAAGGAGGGGGCGAAGAGCGGGAGGTAGGTGATGTCCCGGATGCGGCGCGGCAGAATGTGCACGTGTCCTTCGCGGGCCCCCTCGGATGTCATTTAAAGGTGGAAGTGAAGGAGAAGATATGGAAAGGTGAGTTTGTGGAGATATTTTCCCTCCTTCCCCTAGAGGAGTTCTTAGACTTGAAGGAGGAGGATAAGAAGGATGCTAAAAAGGAGGAAGAGGAGAAAAGGCGGAGGTATCGCAAGATACCTAAGACCTTTGGGAATTGGTTGAGGGCCTTCTGCATTCTAGCTAGTGTAATCGGGGAGAAGGCGCCGGGGCGTTGCTCAGAACTATTTTGTTATTTGGACGGGATAGGTGACGCGTACCGAACCTACGGAGGTTTGGCTTGGTGGAGGTACGACGAACAATTTCGTCAGCGGCTGGCAGCAAATGCGAGCATGCGGTGGGACCAAATGGACCTGCCGTTATGGATGCGCCTTATGATGGCTCAGAAGGCGGCGCCCTTTCCTGGGGCAGCCGGCACGGCCTCAGGGGCCGGGTCGGCTGGGCAAAAGAAAGGTTTCTGTTGGATGTTCAACGAAGGTCATTGCAAATGGGGAAATAATTGCAGGTTCCGGCACGAATGCTCAGGCTGCGGGGGGTCCCACGGTGTCAACCGTTGTTTCAAAAAGGGTAAGTCTGGCGGGGGAAGCGGGCCCGCAGGGGCGGCAGCCACCGCAGCTCCCGTTGGGAGCGTCTCCGGTGAAAATAGACGCGATGTTGCCTTGGCTAAGGCGATATGTTAACAGGGAAGATGCTATTTTCTTGTGGCGGGGTTTTCGGGAAGGGTTCTTTATTCCCTACGTAGTTAGGGGACCTGGTACGTTATGTGGGAATCTTAAGTCAGTGCGGGAACACCCAGAGGTAGTGAGGGACAAGCTAAGTAAGGAAGTGCAACTGGGGAGGATGGCAGGGCCGTTCTCGGCACCGCCATTGCCCGATTTGCGAATATCCCCGTTGGGCGTGGTCCCCAAGAAGGAGGCAGGCAAATTCAGGTTGATTCACCATTTATCGTACCCGAAAGGGGCTTCGGTGAATGATGACATCGACACGGCTCTTAGCTCCGTCTCTTATACGTCATTTGACAAGGCAGTCGAGTTGGTTCGGAGGCTGGGGCATGGTGCACTGATGGCAAAGGTAGATGTGGAAGCAGCATTTCGACTGCTCCCGATACACCCGGACTGCCATCATCTGCTCGGTTGCTGTTTTGAAGGGGAATATTTTGTTGATCTGTGCCTGCCTATGGGGTGTTCAATCTCGTGCGCCTATTTCGAAAAGTTTAGTACCTTCTTGGAGTGGGTTGTGCGGACGGAATCGGCAGAGGGTGCGGTGGTGCATTACCTAGATGATTTTCTTTGCGTGGGCCCGCGGGATTCGGACCGCTGTAAACAGATATTGGACGTGTTTCAGTGGGTGGCGCATAAAGTAGGGGTTCCCCTGGCGGAGGACAAGACGGTGGGGCCTACGACGTGCCTTAGTTTTTTGGGCTTAGAAATTGACTCCTGTAAATGGGAATGCAGGTTACCGGGGGACAAATTGTCACGGCTGCGGGAGCTGGTGGCCACGGTAGGGAGGGCCAAGAAAGTGACACTGCGTGGGCTCCAATCGCTGGTGGGGAGCCTTAATTTCGCGTGCCGGGTCATACCCATGGGGAGGGTTTTCTGTAGGCGCCTCGCGCAAGCTACGAGTAAGGTGCGTCTGCCGTCGCATTACATTAGGGTTTCGGCCGATATGAAGGCAGATTTAATGGTGTGGGACCGGTTTTTGCAGGATTTTAATGGAACGGTGATTTTTCGAGAGCCGGCGGCATCAGGGGAGGTTGTTGGTCTATACACCGACGCTTCTGGTAGCGTAGGCTTTGGGGCTTACCTGGGGGGTCACTGGTGCGCTGAGCCATGGCCGGAGGCCTGGAGGCAAAGCTCGCTGATTAAAAATCTAGCGTTTCTGGAGCTATTCCCGGTGGTGGTAGCGGTGAGTTTGTGGGGGCGGGTGTTGTCCAACAAGCATATTATATTTCACTCAGATAACATGGCGGTAGTACAGGCGATCAATAGTTTGTCGGCGTCGTCCCCCCCTGTTTTGTGTTTGCTGCGGCGTTTTGTCCTTCTTTGTATGTCTTTTAATTTGGTGTTTAGGGCTAGGCACATCCCTGGTATGTTGAATGTGGTAGCTGATGCGCTTTCTCGTTTTCAGTGGGAACGATTTCGGGAAGCGGCGCCGGAAGCTTTGGCACAGGGGCAGGCTTGCCCTGGCGAGATGTGGCAGCTCGGGACCGCATGCTTGGGGAGTGTATAAAGAATTCTCTTGCGCCGAGCACTTGGTCAGGCTATGTCAAGGTTTGGAAAGAATGGGACGAGGCGGTACAGCAGGTAGGGGGTGACAGTTCGCAAGGGCAGAGGGTGGATGTGCTGTTGTGGGTACTGTGTCGCTTGTTTGCTAAACAAGCGTCGCCGGCCGTGATAGATAGGTGCATGTCCGCCATGGCGTTTTTGTTCAAGTTCAACGGGTGGGAGGACATTACGAAGAATTTTCTAATACGCCAGGCTTTGAAGGGCTTTAAGAAGGGTAAGAAGCTCGCGGACCCGAGGCGACCGGTGTCGTTTTCGGTTTTGCAAAACCTGTTAAGTGTGTTGATTGATCTGTGTAATTCCCCTTTCGAAGTGACACTATTTTCCGGGGCGTTTGTCTGGGCGTTTTTTGGGGCTTTTCGCATTAGTGAGCTGGTGAGTGCCAACAAGTTGGGGAACGGCGGTTTGATGTTCAAGGACGTGGTCGTGGGTATTGATCAGGTGCAGATATGGCTGCGCCGGTCTAAAACGGACGTGTACGGCAAGGGACGTGCGGTGGTATTGTATGAGTTGCCAGGATCAGAGGCTTGCCAGGTGGCTTGTGGCAAAAGGTACTGTGAGGTGCGGCCAGAAGGTAAGAGTTGTTTCTTTTTACACGCCGATGGTTCAGCGTTGTCGAGATTTCAGTTTCTGCGGATTTTTCGAATGGGTCTGCAAAGAATGGGCTTAGAGCCGAGTCAATTTGGGACACACTCCTTTCGCATTGGGGCAGCGACGGAAGCTGCGCGTTTAGGTCTGGGGGACGAGAAGATCAAGCAAATAGGGAGGTGGGAGTCCGTGCGATTCCGCTCGTATGTAAGGCCTGATAAGTTGGTGTAATTGCTAGGGTGCAAGTATCTGGGGATGGGGACGTTGCCTTTTTCTGCCACTAATTTTGTCTCTTTTCAGGTTTGAAAGTTTGGTTGCTGGGCCACTCGTATGTGTACTGGGCGGAGAAGAGGGCCGCAGTTCGCAGAAGCGGATCACAGCTGGGCTTTCCTTGGGAACGAGTGACTCTATGTTGGTTTGGTTTCAGGGGAGCAAGTTGGCAGAGTTTGTGTAATTTCTTGTTTCAGAAAGTGGTTGGTGGGTCGGTCCCGGATGTGGTATTGATTCATGGAGGTGGGAACGACTTAGGTGGGATTCCGCAAAGGGAATTGGTGAGAAGGATGAAAAGGGATGTAGATCGGCTGAGGGAGCTGGTTCCTGGCGTGGTGGTGGTGTGGTCTGAAATGGTTCCGCGATTTGCGTGGCGGCACGCCAGGGACCCGGCTGCAATAGTTCGATCGAGGGGTAAGGTTAATAAGATTATGTCAGTTTTTATTAGACGTTCTGGGGGCGTAGTGGTGCGTCACAGAGAGTTGGAAGGCATGTTACCTGGGTATTTCAGGAGGGACGGTGTACACCTGTCAGACGTGGGGAACGATTTGTTGAACCTTGGGTTCCATGAAGGTATTGAGCAGGCCCTGTTTAGGTGTGGTGGGGGTCGCACATGCGCTTAAGGAGGTCAAGCCATGTGCTGTGGCGGAACAGGGCATAGTAGAAATTGGAATTTGGCGTAGAGTTTGGACTGGACAGGCCGAGGTGTAGGCCTGATGGAATTAAGGACTGGTTGGTTCTAGCTCTTCGGTGGCGACGAACCTGTGGGTGTAGGGGTGTCTGAGGTACACCCCTACAGTTAACAATATGATGTGGGGCCTCTTTGGTAGGCCGTGTTTCAAGTGAATTGTTATTTGTTATATATTGTTCAATTGGTAGGGTCATTGTCAGGGGTACTGTGTGGGGGGTATAGTAATTTAATGTATAGTTGGACAATGACCCTAAATTATGTTAATTTATGATAATTTAATTAATAATTTAATTAATAAAAGCTGTGGACTTTATACTCCAACAGAATTAACTGTGTCCGTGTCTTATTCAGTTTAAGGTTATAGTGCATGACGAATATCGTCTGTACAAAGGTTTATATAAAAGTTTTAGCACATGCCGAATAACGTCTGTGCAAATGTCATGAAGCCCATGGAACAACGCAGTAGGAGGAGTGGGCCTTGACAGAGCCAGGAAGTGGGCAGGTGCTAGTGTTTGGGGGTTGGATTAGTTTAATGGAGCTTGGGGGCGGAGACAGGGAGTATAAAGAGCAGCCATTTTAGAATAGGGGCCATTTTAACCAGAGCCTTTCTTACCTGTAAATTGTCCCACCCACCCTCCCTTGGTTTAGCAGTTCCGTTTCAGTCACAGCGGCGGAACAGGGCATAGTAGAAATTGGAATTTGGCGTAGAGTTTGGACTGGACAGGCCGAGGTGTAGGCCTGATGGAATTAAGGACTGGTTGGTTCTAGCTCTTCGGTGGCGACGAACCTGTGGGTGTAGGGGTGTCTGAGGTACACCCCTACAGTTAACAATATGATGTGGGGCCTCTTTGGTAGGCCGTGTTTCAAGTGAATTGTTATTTGTTATATATTGTTCAATTGGTAGGGTCATTGTCAGGGGTACTGTGTGGGGGGTATAGTAATTTAATGTATAGTTGGACAATGACCCTAAATTATGTTAATTTATGATAATTTAATTAATAATTTAATTAATAAAAGCTGTGGACTTTATACTCCAACAGAATTAACTGTGTCCGTGTCTTATTCAGTTTAAGGTTATAGTGCATGACGAATATCGTCTGTACAAAGGTTTATATAAAAGTTTTAGCACATGCCGAATAACGTCTGTGCAAATGTCATGACTCTGAGTTTATCTGTAACCTTATTCTGACTTGTTTACATGTTCTAGGCTGTTTTTGACTTCATTTCCTCTCTATTGTACGTTAAACCCTGCCATTCTAAGGACCAGTTAAATGTCTATGCTATCCAGTCTGTTACTGTTATCTTAGACTCTGCTTGTTGGAAGAATTCCTCGTGACAAGGATAAAAGTCAGGACAATGGCTTTTTTAATTCATGTTTAAAACCTGAGATTTTCATAGTTATATGCAAAATCAGTATTTTCCCCTTTTCTATTTTTTGCAGACATGTCAATCAGCATCTCAGCATTGATTTGATTTAATGTCTGCTATTTTACAGATCTGTTTCTCAGAAAAACTTTGAGCCTGTCGTGAAACTTCCAAAGGCATTACAGTTATCTTTGTCACAAATAAAACAGATTATCTTATTATCACAATGTTTTCATAGCCTCCTCTCAGTAACAAAATATATAAAATGTGTTAGTCATTTTTCTTTAATGGTACTGCACATCTAGGGGGAGCCAGAGAACCGCAGGAGAACAGTACAGACGAACAGCTTGGAACTTGTATAAAGGGAATTCATGCACAAACTGTCCGTAGCTCATGCTATTTTAATCTTAAATGTTCTGGTTTTAGACATATTTAAATATCTATATTTCTTACACTACTACATTGTTAACCCCTTTCCTCCCAATTCCATGTTTTGCATTGCATTGTTTGAAAAAGCAAAGCTAAATATAATAAAAAAGCATATATGATCTCCCTTGCTCCAGTGTTTGTCTGTGTCCACTGATAATGCATTATCAATAATCGTTTATGATTCATGTAAAAGAAGAACCTCGTGAAATTGTATGGCATCTTAGTTGAAAACACTCAGGAAATATTAGGGATATAAGTCTAGACTGTAATAAATAATGCCAGTGCTTGTTGTTTTTTTCTTGTTTTTTATTTAAATTCTTCATTTAAGTCGTGCATGTTGAACATCGGAGGCATGAAAAGACACTAGAAAGTCAAGCGTACATTGTAAAATAATGATGAGGCAGAGAGGTGTCCTAGCAAACTAAATGTTTTGGGGGGTATATCTATCAAGAGAAAAATCTTAGAAGTCACTTGGTATAACATAAACCAGTCAATTAAAGATCACAGAAATTAACTTCAGTGATTTCCTGGACTGAATGTAAGACGGTATATGTGAGGTCAAAACTGATATTGTGTGCTAGATACCCATCTGATATCGTGTTCGTGTCAAGGTATGAACTAGGTGTGTGATCAGTACTTGGTTTTAGCTGGGTAGCTGTATTTACTGTATGTGACCTTTTGTCCTCAACAATCATGGGACACTTGCCAAGATCCACCCTGGTATGGTAAAGTGGTTTACAGTGGCCATGTTAACCCAAAATATTTAGTAACATTCTCTTTCTGGCCTTCTTATAGTCTGCATTTGTTTCTCACAGTGAATCCTTATATTGTTGACATATTATTTTTTGATTTTGTTATGTCCATCCCTATGACCAATACAGCTATAGTTCATATTTGTAAATGTAAGCAGTGCTTGTAGGACGTGACCTCCTAAAGTCTGGAGTAGTGAGTTATTATGTCTTTTTTAATTATTAGTGATCAATATAAAAGGGGTACTCTAAGCACCAAAACAACTCTAGCTTAATGAAACAGTTATGGTGGATAGATCATGCCCCTGTCGTCTTACTGCTCAATTCTCTGCCGTTTGGGAGTAAAATCAATTTATTTATGAAGCCCTGGCCACACTTCTCCTGGCTGTGAAACTGTGCAGGGCTCTGCTCTTTGGCTGAGAGCATCGTCTGAGTGCTCATAGACAATACGTGTATGTCTGCATTGGACCTGCTCAGCTCAATAAAGTAATCTGGCTTTTCCTGTAGAATAATAGTGGGTGCCACACAGGCAACAAGGTAAATTGTCAAAACGTTCTAAAATAGTTTGACAAATTACTCTGGGAGAGCAGCAGTGCATTATAGTGGTTATGGAGCGTGGATTGTGTCTTTAAAACCTAAAAAGTGAACTCATCTCACAGGGAGCAACCTAAAATTGGGTACTTGGAAGTAGTAGCATATTCATGCCACACATGATCATATATACTATAAATAAAAAACAATATATATTATTTTATAAACATTCTCGGCTTTAAATCCAGTATACAGTGTGTGTGTGTGTGTCAATGCGTGTGTGCACGTGTAAATAAAGATGTTAATGTTCTTTCCATTGAGATAAGCCATCACTGTTAAATTTAATCTTTTGAATATTCTACCATTGTTTGTCTTGTCATGTGTTGAGCAAATGATTAATGACATTGTTACTTTGCCATAGGTCATGTGATTTAACCAGAAACCTTATCCAATATACCTATCACTATTTCCACAGTGCTTCCTGTCGTCTTTAGTTTGTACTGTTAATAAAACCTATTTAAGCCTCTACCAGCATTGTACTGTGTCCAGATACTAATTATCTTTATTGTTGGGGTTGTACAGTGATGAGGAGTATTTTTCCACTATAAATATAAACTAGCATGATTAATAATATAAAATCAAGATGCTGGAGTTTTTTTAATCCATATTTTATAGATTGTTTGTTAACTCACTCCGTCTCTATATGACTTGCATTTTAATGAATAAACTGTTTATTCTAATTTTTAAGAACTGTTTCTTGAACTGTGTAACTACCTTTTAAAGAAAAACTTCAACCATCATAGCAACTACAGCTTGCTACAATGGTTGTGGTGCCTGGCACCCCCTATTGTAAAGAGTTAAACTGAACCAATGAGCTAATCCTTGCACTATCTAGGATACATTAATGGTGGAGGAGGCAGGGGATGGTGCCCAAATGACTCCCCGGTAAGAAGTCAAACCATTCAAAAATGGGGGGAAGTGAGGTAGCTGTAGTGGTAATTGTGTCTAGAGTGTCCTTTTAAAGGCCTCCAGAGAATGAACAACTATTGCCTCTCCCCAGCAATGGCTTTCCTCTTGCTACTCTTCAAGAATGCCCAGCCAGCACCTGCTGGCTTCAGGACCAGAATTCCCATTAGGCAGAGTCGCCACCTGCCTACAGGTGCCTGTCCACTAAAGGGTGCCTGTTTGCAGCACTTATAAAATGTCTTATTGAGCTTAAAAAGGCTGGTAGGGAGAGCCAAGTAGCAGGAGCCACATAAGGAAACCCCTCATTTCAGCTGACAAGGCTATTAGCTGAAACATGAAGGGGGGTTTCAGATTTGGTATCCTTGTTTTTATTTTTTTGTTCTGTTTATTGGTTTTTTTTGTATGTATTTGGCTCTTTTTGCATTCATGTAACATACTACCATTTCTTTGCTTTTTGTTTGTTCTGGTATTTTGTTTTTTCTTGACTTATTTTGTTTGGTTTATGTGACCTATGTATACATTATTATTGCTTGAGATATTCAGATTGATATTATGTTGTGATCTTTATAGGGATATTATATACATGTTTGCATTTATTTAAGAAAATGGTTTTAGTTATGCTCCTCGTTCATGTATTACTTGGCATGTTTTTAGACTCTGCAGGGAATAGAGTAGTTGAGTGTGCAAGCACCCTTTTTCATTTTTGTTTGGTTTAATTTGTGTTTTTCAAAGCTGTTGGCTCTGTGGTGAATAAAAGATTTTACTTTCATGAAATTTGCAGAATGGAATTTAGTCCATGAAGTCTCACTCACCTTCATTTATACTCCAGAATTGATTAACATTCTGCAGAGGAACACTTTTCTCTTCCAGGAACCACTGGTAGCTGATTTAATAACACGTGTTCTGAAAATATCTGCTCAACCCCTCCTTCCAAACAGTAAAGGAAGTTTCAATGGGTAATATCCTTCCTATAGTAAGAATGAGGGGAGGAATGAATGGATTCTGTCATATGCATTACATTAGCATTCCAGAGACTTATAAAAAAACTTGTTATAGTAGGTTTTAATACCTTTATTTTATAAATATATTATTTAACACTATTTACTGTATGTGGGCATTATGCTCAAATACAGGCATTCTTTTAATATTCATTTAACATTTTTAGTAAGCCGAACTGCTAGTAATGCCTTCAAGGTCCTTACAAATATATAAAAGCAGGCCAGTTGACCATTTTTACTTATCTACCATTTTTGCTTTTATACTAATATTTCTAAAACAATGTGAAGTATTGCAAGATATGGGATACTGTGTAAAGATTTTCTTTTCCTATTATTTTATAAAGGCTGAACTAATAACTTAAACATATTTAAACTGTGTCAATGTGTATAATTTAAATTTTGTCTGAAAAGGTATCTACACACAAAATGACTGTTTTAGTGTTTATTGCTATTGTTTGTATGTTTATATGCTAGCTATGCAACGCTTGCATCAAATAAATGTTATGCTAATATTCTCTTCAATCAAAAAGTGCTCAGTAGTGAAGGGATTAAGAGTTATCATCCACATTCATTGGGTCTTCTTCACAGCTTTCTCCTGGGTTTACTTTGACAGGTCTTTGGTAGTGTGTGCGCAATTAAAAGGTTACACAAAACATGTAAAAGGATCCTTCTACAAATACACAAAGTCCAGCTTTTATAATGACATAGTTATTTGGTAGTCCAAGTTGAAAAACGACTAAAGTCCATCAAGTTCGACTTTGAAACACATTGCTTTATGCTTTTGTGTAGCAGTTGGATTCACTGTGTCTCTCTACCAAATTTGGTTATTTTACTTTTAGAAAGTAAAAAAAAACCAGTAATAAATAAAAACCAAAACCGTTTTTTTCATAGTATTTCTAGCATTAAAATAAAAAAAAATCCTCAAATTACACCTACAATTGCTAATAAAAAGATTGGAATCTTAGATGCTTGCTTTGAGTTTCTATAAAACTCATTGAGGATGTTTTTTTTTAATAGAATATTCAATAATATAATTTATTTGTATGTTGAACGTTTGTTGGTCAAAGGAGAAATCTGATTGCCACTATGGAGTCAAGAAGGACCCCCTTTTTGTAGCATAATTGGCTACAATGAGTTTCTGCCTCTCTCTGTCCTATGTTACATAGAACCATCTGACTTCAGAGAACACACCATTCGGATTCTATCTATACAGTGTGGGATATTTCCCTCTCAAGTGGAGCCTTGCAAACCCAGAGCCAGGAGTGATAGGGCTCTGGTAAATGTGAGTTCTTTCCCTTATTCCCCATTGTACATTTTACTATACAGATAGTCTGCACTATATTTCTTATATTATTATTTATTTGCAGATTTGCTGTCATCAGTTTTAGCGCGCTTTTTTGGTAAACATAGATTACTACGTAACTAACGTGACCCCAAAAAATAATTAGCACTTCACTTTAGAGATTTAATCATTGTTTGAAATAAACAGAATTATTGTTAAAAAGGAGCACACTACTATATCTGTTAAATATATCTGTTCAACTGGTTTAAGCGATATACAACACATAAAACAAAAAATGTGCAAGTTCTCCGCATGCCATGTTTATGCTATATTCAATAACAATTGCGCTTGTGACAGCTAAGGTGGCTATACAAGCACTGCTGTAATCTTATGCACACAAAAAAAAAAAAGAAAAGAGGAGCACACTAACAATATATCGGATTAACAAATGTTTCGTTTGTAGTGAGTGTAGAAGTAGTATCTTAAATACATACAATGTGAAAATACCTGTAGAAATTCATTTATTTGTTGGTGTATTATATTTTAGAACCGTGATTTGGTAATGAAACCGTGTTTCCCAATTATCTCAAGGTTCTGATGTCCATGCATATTAATAATACTGATAAAACAAAAATAGAATTTACTTGGAGTCTGGAAAATGTGTTTAAGGGTATTACATATAATACATGTAGTTTGACAGCAGCTCTGCTATCTTTTAGCTGTTGTTTCCTGCTTCATGTGTTGGTCTTCGCACACAGACACTAAGGAAAATTTCCTACCAGACATGTTAAAAACAACATTTCAGACTCTTCGGACTCTTCATTTGCGTATGTACATCAAACTTTAGTTTTTTTTTTTTTTAAAGATCCCTTTTAGTCTGTCTATGTAAAACCATGCAAGTAAAAAGTAAAGAAAAAACGTACATAAACATATACAAGGCACTTACTTATACATAATAAAAAACAATATATAATTAAAAAACATAGCTTGGTTTTATTACCACTATTTTGATTATTTTTATTTGAGCCTTTACAAGCTCATTCATCAAATGTGATTTCTCATTAACACCCAATGCCCATCAGCAGTGTTTTGACAATGTGGGGTACTTGGTGGAAGACCTTCTGGTAGCAGTAGTTCATATCAAGACAAAGAAAGCTCAAGTTAGGCAAGAGCAACAATTCATTATTTAAAAAAAAAAATAATTCAAGCAGCCCTGTTAGGGTCTCTTAACCAAAATAAGACTTAGGGTCTAATTTTGGTAATTTGCACAGGTCTTTGATTGTGTCTTAGCCACTTGGTGTCCGGTGGTCACAGCGGGCAGGGGAAGGTAAGCTTAGTAAATGTCTTATTCCCCCGGTTGGTGGAAATGACAAAGGTAGAGAAAAAATACATTAGTCAAAGTAGTCCTCAGTGTGCCTTATGTATTTTAGGAGAAAAAAGATCAAAAATAAAATAAAAACATTTGGAGTGAGGAAGAGAAGAAGAGCAGCTTGAAGCAAGGTAAGTAGAGTCCTCCCAGCAGTCTTACTTTCCAGCACCTTAAAATAAGAGAGCAAGTACAATTTTAATTGCGTTAACGGGACCGATTAAATCTGTCATGTTTAATATGAATAAAGCCTTAAAATTTGGCTGAACTGGAGTTGCTGAAAAAGCAATCACTGCCAAAGAGGACAACTTTGAACAAGAGGCACTCTTCGGACCAGTGGAAATCTGTCTAATGAATCCAAATGGAATTCTTTCCAACCATGGTGTCTTCAAAGACATAGAGAAGATGACTGAATGAAGTTCCCACTATGAATCATGAAGAAAGAGGTGTGATGGGATGACAGTACTTTTATAATGGCATTATTGAAGATGTATTTAGGTTTAAAGGCAATCTTGACCAGCATGCTTATTATTCTGAAGAGATATGCCATCTCACCTGTGCTTAGTTGCTCTGTCCTTTGTTTATAAATAGAACAGTGACCCAAAACTTAACACCAGCAGGCTGTTTAAAAGCTATTTCTTTAAAAAAAAGTAGACAGATGGAATGGTGAACAGATGGCCTGGCCTCTACTATAACCTAACTAATACTCAATAAAGAGTGAAGGAAGAGTGAAGAGTGAAGTAAGTGAGGGTAAACTGGCCAACAAGTGCCCAGTAAGCATGAGAACTCTTTCAAGACTGTCTTAGATGCACATCAGGGGACTAATTCATGAAGTTGGTTTAAAGAATACCAAGAGCTATTATCAAAGCAAAGGGTTTAAATTATGCTTTAAAGAATCTAAAATATAAGACTGTTATGTTTTGTTTTACATTTTTGTTTGCAGCATAATTCTATATATATATACTTCCTTCCTTTTAGGATCAGGAAGCGGCAAGGTGAGTTTAAATTTAAATTAATAAAGCTTATGAATGTGGAATATGAGCTGAGTCTTTGAAGTGCACAGGTGAGCAAAGAAAAAAAAAACATGAAAAATACAAGGACCACATTCAGGACAAAGTGGAAAAAGAAATCAATGAATAATTGATTAGTAAAAATAGACAGGAAACACAAGATTCTAAATGAGGAACTCTTAGTTTCAAACTTTGTATTTTGCACCTTTGAAAACCTTTCATTATCTCCCTGTTCCTGTTTTGAATTGCTAATAGTCTCCAGGTGTCCACAAAAAAAAGAAATTTTTAAATAAAAAAAAAGTTAAACTTTATTAAGACATTTCTTCTCCCCCTTACACGTTTGTGAGAATACAGTGCCAAGAGTGTTTATAGAAAGCTAAACTTCCTGTACAATGTAGAAATAAAGGCATTGCACTTTATAGAAACATATAATACAAGCAATTAAATTTAATTTCTCACAGGTGGAGAAAAGCTGTGTTTCCAGCACTAGAATAGTTTTTTTGTTGAATTCTATTAGATTCCGAGTTATAAACTCACCTCAGAAATCCATTAATGGAAGTATAAATTGTATTTAAATCCAGCCACACTCACTCATTCAACAAACAGCAGCCTCAAAAAATGTAATAGTTTTTTTTTTTTTTTTAAAACACCTAACCTAGGCAAAAAAAATGTGGGTATAGTTACTACATGATGATACATTTCATATGCCTACCACAACATCAATGTACCCCATTTTTGGTAGCTTAAACTCTTAAGCTCTTATGAGAATAATCCACTTACTTGGGAAATGCTTCTTCCTGGGCCCTGGAATGAGGCACCTGTGACAGGTAGGGGCCCAAAACTGAGGAGTCAGTCTGATATTTGTGTCATTTACCGTCATTGGAGAAAGGAGAGCATATGTTGGCAAATTGGTTTTTAGATTGTACCTTTTGAGAGTTCAGCCTATCCTGTCATACAAAGAAAAATGGGGGAAGAATCGACATGTTAAAGAGTGTCCCAAGCTCTAAGATCAGGAGCAGACTTTTATCAAAATTATATCAGGAATCTACCTTGTGGGGTTATGTCTAATCGAAAGGTAAGAGTGAACACTAATACCTACATGAATAGACACCATAAGCTGGGTAGTAAAGTTACAATGTGAATATCTGAATGATATGTATTTGGAAAAGCACTGACCGATCAATGTTTGCAATGACTTTGGCCACTTAACAAGATAATAAGACTTATGAGAAAAAAAAAGAAACACGGATAAACAAAAACTTACACACAAATCAGTTCTGGTTTCAGTCCAAAACGACTCCATTTGACATTTTAATATATGAGGGTGTAGTAGTTTGTGAACTAGTTTGATTGGTTAGTACTTAATGTATCAGCTGTTACTTATATGGCTTTGATTGGTTCAATATGTTCAGGAACTGTAAGCAATAAAGCTATATAAACCATATAAAATGAACATATGTACTGGCATTGAATAGAAAATGCCATTAAGCTGCATACTTTCTAGCAATGTATTGCATAATCTTAGCAATGCGTCATCCAGACAAGATAAAAAGCAGATATTAATGTTTCCATTACATTTATTCGCTGCAATGTTTTTACTTTAAATTCAGTTTCCAAATATATTCTAGACTTGGAGAATGGTGGCTAATCGGGTGATTGTTCAAATTCCCTCTTTCCGAACCGCCACATGGACTAATCATGAAAGAACTCGCACAGCAGACGAGCATGTTCATTTTGATTCGTCCGTGGCAACAAAGAAACAACAACAAATGATTTGTGGGGATCAAAGGGGATTGATGGCTAGGGGATTTTATTCACAAATCAAGTGAGAAGTGAGCATAAGAGGGAAAAGGAGGAGCAGGGAAAAAAATCACACCTATAATTATCTATTAGATATTTAATAATTATGCAATAGGAACATGTTGCCAACTTCTTTTTAACCCCATACATCTCCCCCCCCCCGCCACATACACACATTTACAGTTCCTATTATTTTTTGTTGCCAGTCCCCTCCCAATTTTTGTTGCCTCCAAGTTTCTCAAATCTTCATGTTGCACTTTTTTTCTGTCTCTCTCTCTCTCTCTCTCTCTCTCTCTCTCTCTCGCTCTCTCTTTTTGTATTCTCCTCCTTGGTTTATCTTTCTTATTTTGGTTTTTAGCTGTTTAATTATCTTTCTTAGGTCATTTTCTGTTGACATAAGTTGTGTTTCTATTTGCTTTGCTCTATAGACCTTATTGAACGTTCAGTTTTGATTAGGGCATTCCTTGCACTACAACCACTAGACTTGCACATTTGTTGCATTTATCCATAAACAAATTGTTTTGTCTAACAACGAGGTTGATTAATCCAAATAAAAAACTTTTCAATTCATTGAATTCATTGAATTCGGTTTTAGAAATCCCTGCTATTTGCCCACAAAACCTGATATGTTTCAAAACAAATCTAAACAAGTTTTTGTTTCGGATGAATCGATTAGTTTATGGATGAATGCAATGAGTGCACAAGTCTAATAACCATTATAGTGGGTTGCAGTGATTATTGTGCTTTGAGTATTCCTTTAAAATAACTGATTTGCCTTTCAGGAATAATACAGCATTGTCTTTTTGTGATACCTTTTGCATCATGTACAAATGAGCATCAACCGATATTACATCTGGAAAATTCGATCAGAGCTCACCATTATGGTATGTACGTGGTTAATAAACCTGGTACAGTCAGTGTGCATTCTTTGGCAGAACTATATTGTACACTTTGACGTGGTAACAATACTCTAGTTTAGAAACAAAAGCTCTATAGTAAATGCCAAGCATACCCAGACATTAAAATATCCCTTCTTTATTTAATGTGGTCTATGATAACAATCAGTTACTATAACAAAAATAAAAGAAACATTTTAGTGCAATACTAAGCTGTATTGTAAAACGTCCATCGACAATTTATAACTGTGAGAATACATGCCACTTACAGTAAACCATGCTCATCAATGTCATCCCTTTCTACAATTATAAATTATAGCAGTCTAAGGTTAATAAGACTACACCATAAATTTTACGGTTTTTATTAAATTTTTTTATTACATAACAAATTTTAAAAACATTGTTGAAGAAATTTGCAAAATAGCATAATAATGTCAGTTCAATAAAAACAGTATATATGTTTAAGTGAAAAAAAACAAAAATGTATATGTTTGCATTGGGTTTAACAGCTGCTATGTGCTACAATACACCCTTGGAAACAGTGACTATGTTTAGCTGTAGTTATAGTGACACAGGCTTCTGCTGCAGTGGATGGCACACTTAGAAATGGAATATAAACTAGTGGTAGTTATAGACATTTAAAAGGGGTGTGCCAGCGGTGCCCTAGGAACTCTGTAATACAGACATAGAATGTTTGCCATTTGCCATAGAAATAAAGGTATGTTGGTGGTTTGGTATTCAATTCAATTGAAATCAGGGCTTAATAATTTACCCTTTATGGTTAGTGGGCTTTTATTATACATGGGTTTATAAACTAATCTGACAATCATAGAGAAGTGATGGAAATTTAATATATTAGGCTTGTAAAATAGATGAGTTGGAGAAGGCATCCATTGCTGCTACTCTGGACAGGAACAGCCAATCAGATTCCACTCTCCAGAATAATAGGCGATGATGAATAAACCACTTCCTCTTTCTTGCGATCCCGAACAAGGACAAATGTGCCACAGAAAAGGGGGAACGCCAACAAGAAGAGCATGCCAGTAAAGGTGCAATGTCAAATCAAGCTAGAAGAGAGAGGAGAACTATTGTATTATCTGAGTATAAAACTGCATGTATGCATAAATCATATTATCTGTCATCAAGTATAATTGTACAATATTAATTAGGAGTAGTCTAAATAGAACTCTAGACAATTAGAAATGGGATAATACTATACTCTACACTTACCATGAAGTCAACTTACATATCCACTCAGTGCTCGAGTGGGAGAGTGTCACGACACTCCTTAGTCGACATGCCCTCGTGCAGTACTCGCACTCACCACTCTTTCTGTTTGGCACTGTTCTCATTTCCTTTCGTTAGGCACTACACCTGGCCCTTGTTTAGCACCTATATATTCTGGTTTCTCCCCTCACTCCCTGTCAGATCATTATCCTCTATCCTTGACCCTGTACCTGCTGTTTCCTGGCTCCCGTGATTCTGTCTCCTGTCTCCTGTCTCCTGTCTCCTGTCTCCTGTGTCTTGTTTCCTGAGTATCCTGAGTATCCTGAGTATCCTGAGTATCCTGAGTATCCTGAGTATCTTGTGTTTCCTGATCCGGTGTTCCGATGTCCTTATGGTCCTGTGTCCTGTGCCTCCTGTTCCAGTGTTCGCCTGCAGTGTTCCTGTCTAGACTCCTTCTCCAGTGATTCTGACCTTGCTGCATTATTTCTGTGTGACCTGCTTAGGACTTTGCCCCTTGATGTTCATTTTGTACTTGGTGGCTGCACTAACCTGACTAAGCCTTTACCTTTGCCTAGGACTATCGTGGACTCTGCCTGCTCTATTGTATATATTGGGTTATTGTATATATTTATATATTTGTGGCATTGTCTTATTTTGTTTTGTATATATTATATATATCTATATCCTTTTGGTTTGCCTTAATACATTTTCTTTATTACTCCATTTATCGTGTCCTAGAATTATTTCTCTGCTAAGTTGGTTCCCACACTTAAAGGGACAGTGCTGTTGCAGGGCAGCACCCCTTCATGTCATGACATAGAGATAATACTCACCTCGGTGTCGTTAATAAAATCATGACTTTACGTCATGTTAATAGTAAATTCTGTGAATTTTATTAAGACACGGAGGCTCCTATTATGCTTGTTTAAAGCTGAGAAACTACAGTCCCAGCAAATTGTTGAATAGGTGTAAAATAAGTCATGGAAGGTCGACTCATTTGGCCGCTTTCAAAATGTCCTCTAGGCGGCAACCAATTGAGAAGACCTTAGAGGTCATCGCCCCTTGAACCGAGTGAGGCGAAGTTAGTGAAGTATCAATACCAGCCAGAGACATAATCCATTTGACCCAACAAGCCAGGGTAGGAGTAGACAATGGCAGATGTGGTTTCTGGAAGGAAACTAAGAGTTTGTGTTTTGATGGGTCCCTTAGTGAAGAAGTGCAAAGTTCATATGTTCGCAGACATTCGACCGGACATAAGAGTGGTTTGTCAGGTAAAGATGGATATAAAACTTTCTTCGAGGAAGTTTTTGTTCTCCAAGATATATATCGAAGAGGACACCTTCCATAGAATATGAGTGAGCAGTAATATCAAGAGCTCTGATGTCAGAAACCCTCTTACAGGACATTAAACAGAGAAGCATGACTAGTTTTGCTGATAGTTGTTTCAGAGATAGAGAGGCATTAGTCAGCCAGGATTCGAAGAAGTTGAGAATGATAGAAACTTCCCATAAAACCGAATAACATAAAGGGGGACGAGCAAATCTTTTTCCACTGAGAAGTCTACACACCATAGGGTGGCAAGCTACTGGGGTTCCATCCAAACCTTGGTGTCCAGCAGATATAGAAGAACAGTAGAGGTTCACAGTGCAATAGGCCTTACCATCATCAAGAGTCAGGTAAGGAATTAGAGGATCGAAGTAAGAGTAGCTGATACGGGATCCTTTTGTTCCAGGCACCAACCATGCCATCTGCTTCAAGTAGACTTACAAGCCATGCGCCCTTGAGAAGACAGATATTTGATTCCAAAACTCCCTCGATTGACCAAGTCCTGTGAAATCAGCCACACTATAAGATGTAGAAGGTTCTGGAGAACCATGGGGATGGGACATTTTGTTTGGATCTTAAAGGAGGCAATCGAGTGATGGGAGGAGCCATGGCAAGTCGATAGCCATCTCTAGAAGAGGAGGAAACCATGGTTGGGATGGCCAAAAGGGAGTCACAATCACCAGAGTCCCGGACTGGCATCATAGTTGCAGTAGGCAACGGGGAATCAATGCAAAGGGTGGAAATGCATAGTTCCTTGCCGACGACCAATCTTGGGTAAAAGCATCCGTTGCTATTGCCGCTGGGTCTGGTCTCCAACTGAAGAAACTGGTAAGCTGTGTATTCAAGCGGGAAGCAAAAAGGTCTATGTCCAGTGGACCCATAAATGTTGGATATCCTCTCTCTGAGGTGTCATGACTATCAATCTGCTGTGGTGTTGGAGAGACCGGGGATATATTTCGCGGTAACAGATATGCCCTGTGTCAGACAGAACTGCTAAAAATCCCGTGTCATGCTCGCCAGGACCTTCAATTTCGTATTTCCTAGGTGATTGATGTAATGGACAGCTGATATATTGTCCATCTTCAGGAGAATAGAGCACTGGGCTTGAGTTGAGGAGAAGCTGCGGATAGCGAATGAACCAGCCAGGAGTTGATATGGAGAGTCGATTCATAATCAGACCATCTGCCACCGGTAGAGACATCTCCACAGCGAGCACCCCAACTGTGTAAGCTTGAGTCGGATTCTATTACCCAATCTGGTAATGCGCCAAAGATGGCGCGACCGTTCCACACTTCCATGTGAAGAAGCCACCATTTCAGTTCGTCTTTCGCTTCTGAGTCCAGAATGACCATATCTGTGTAGGATGCTCCTTCCTTCAGATGGGAAGTCTGTAAGCGCTGTAGGGCTTGATAGTGAAAACATCCCTGAAAAATGCCCTGTATGAAGGCCACCAGGATGCCGATCATTCTCAACAATTGTTTGAGAGTAAGTTGGGGGGCCACCAGTGTGCGTCTGATTTCCTTCTTGATATTGGTCAATTTTGACATCGGAAGATGCAGGGTTACATTCTGTAACAGAGTCAAAGTCCAGTACAGATGAGTTTTGATGAGTTGAATAGACTGAGCCATGAGGAGAATGTCGTCTAAGTATATTATCAGATCTATTCCTCGACTCCGTAACAGCGCGATCACGGGCTTCATGAGTTTTTTAAAGCACCACAGGGCTGAATACAGCCCAAAAGGGAGGCATGTAAACCTCAATTTTTTTCCTTGCCAAATGAACTGCAGGAAATCTTAGTGTTGTAATGCTGTAGGCACTGCGAGGTAGGCATCCTGTAAATACAACTTTGTCATTCAATCTGAAGAAGAGAAGATCTCACAAACCATGTATCCCTTCCATTTTGGAATGGTGGTAGGTTACATAAGCGTTGAGCTGTCTCGAATTTATCACTGGGTGGACACCTGCACCTTTTTTGGCAACCAGGAAGAGGTTGCTCACATAACCCGGAGTAGACATTGGGATTTCTATGATGGCTTGTTTGCGCTTTAGATCCAATATTTCTTTGGTGACAAGGTCTGCACCTTGTCGGCAAAAAACTATTTCCCTCGGTGGGGAATATTGCACTGGCAGAGACAGGAAATCTATGGTATAACCTTTCACAGTGTTTAGTATACACATATCCAAAGATGTAAAGACCCTACATGGAATAAATGAATTAGTCTGCCCCCACTACCAATATATAAGAATGTAGATTGAGAGGACGTACCATAATGTCGTCGTCCTGAAGAGGTGCCCTTTGGTCCATGAGCATCCCAGGGTCAACCACGTTATGGAAAGAAGGCAGGTGGATTGCGGTGTTCCAGGAATTTGGCCAGCCCTGAGCCTCAGTTCTGCCTAAACAAACTTCTGGTAATTAGGCCCAACTGATGGCTCCTGGCTCTTCCGGCTAAACAAACTCCAGGATTAAATACTTTGCACATATTTGAATGTGTTTTATCCAAGGCAGTAAATGTGTGTACAAATTACTCTCTGAATCCAACTACGTATGGTGGCACGATGTAGCTCTTGGTCATCTTTAAGCACTTCAAAAATCTTGGCTGATTTCCAGATATCCAAGACCTTATCCTGGCAGTTCCATAAAGAGAACTCCAGACCCTTATTGGGTTTCCAACCCGTCTTTCCCAGGAATTGTATTATTTTTGGATCAACTGCAAGTGTCCTGCAAGTGTCCTCTGGGACCGTAGGGCATGGGCATTCTGCCCTCAATTTATTTCTGGTCGCCTTCTCTAAAGACTTGTATACTCGTGACGCTATATATCTGGTTACGTAGTCTGAGGGAGACCATTCTGCTGACCATGGGTGGCACAGCTCATTGGGGTCAAATAGGGGTTCACCATGGGGATCTAAAATCTTACCTGTGTCCCCATGAAGCCCCATGCTCTAAATCAATTTTAGCAGGTTTCACCATAATAGTGTCTTGGGAATGGTCAGATTCCTCGACTCCAAAGTCAGAAACAGGATCCGATGGATCTTCTGAATCATCCATATCTGACTAAGAGTCTAATTGGGCTTTTGCTCTCTTCCATAATCTAGTTGATTTTGCCTGTCTAGTGGCTCTTTTGCATGGTGGCAGAATAGTCGCGCCATCTGTGACAGGTGTAATGCTGCCCATGTCTGAAATTGAGGAGTGTTTAACCTCAGCAAGAGCTTTGCGGACAGAATGAGGCTGCACAGGAGTCTTTAAAGGCAATCCCTCAGTAGTAGTCGGCTGAGCCGATCTCTGTGCCTATAGTAGGGCTTGTGCAAATGTCTGTGACAGGGAGTCAGACATTACCCTCATAGCACACATCCGGGCCTTAGTCATGGCTTTTGACATTTAATTATCAATCAAAGCCTGCATTTCAGTACAATCGTCAAAGTCAGCAGAGAATTCTGCTCCGTCTCCAAACGTACCTGGAGATGTTTCAAAAGCAACCTGAATAGTTGTAGTAGACCCAGAGGATGCTTCTTCGTCAGATTTCATTATTAAAAAAGGAACTGACAATTATAGTAAGCCTAAAAACCTAAGTAAAGGTTTGATTAACCCAAATAAAGGATCTAGGGTAAAAAGGAGGAAAAATGTATGCACAGGAGTTGTATACAACTAAAATTTATTAAGAAATAACAGAGCCTTCCGACCCCCACTAAAACTAAACCCTAACTCTGAATTCTGACAATTGGGGGCAGTAGTAGCGTCAAAACGCCAGAAAAAAACAAGAAAATGGCTGCCGCGAACAGAAATGGCGCCATGAATGGCAAAACACACTAACAATGTTCGTGGAAACGAACACAAGTCTGTTGGAGCATTCGCAGAAAAAAAACGAAAGCCATATGTATCAGACACAATATGCATACGCGAGAAAAAACTCCCGAACGCTGCGTTCGCAGGAAAAAACTCCTGAACGCTATAACTGAATGAAATGCGCGTGCTCGCGTTCGGATCCAGTGAGTGGCGGCTGGAACAGTTAAATGTTCATGAAAAACTGCATGAAAAGCACTGAACAGGGAAACAGAAATCCCCGAAGACGTCCCTGAGACTTATTTAGAAAACCGGGTTCAGGGAGGTCCAGAGAAATGAGCAATTATATACCTAAATCAAATTTTAATGAATCAACATAAATCAATAAATATACAAAACAAAATATACCAAGAATAAACTAGTGTTATTAATACTGTAGGAAATAAGTAATTTATATATACTATTTACATATGATATATTAAAAGCAGATTACGTAGATAAAGATAAAATATAAAATATAAAAGATCCCACTGAAAACCGTGGGACCTGGTGTTACTTAACTGAGTGAGCAGCAAAGAAAGAGGAAGTAGTATACTCACCATCACCTATTTTGCTGGAGAGTGGAATCTGATTGGCTGTTCCTGTTGCTGTTCCTGGTGCTATTTATTGTCATATTTTTTTCTTTGCTGCTGAGGGAAATAAGAGTACAGCATAATAGGAGCCTCTTTGTCTTAATAAAATTTCTAATTAAGCAACACACATATGATTAATGAAAAATTACTAATTATATATTCAATTGCTTAAAAAACTATTATGTTTCTACCAATTTCCTCTACCAAGTATGAGCACTACCATGACACTGCTTTCATGGGTGGTACATTATCATAACACCCTCTTCTAACATGATTGATCTCACTTGGAGACTTACCCAAGCCTGGTACAGCTTGGCACAGCTTTTCATCATTGGCCTGATAAGATAGACAGCTGTCACTTAATTTTGATATACCTCCTGCAGAGTGTGTGATGTGCTCCTTAGAGGAAGAATCAAAGCAAGTACAGCACTTGGCTTGTAGCTTCGGTGCTCAAGCAGGAGAACCTCCTGACAAAACCACAAGTCTATACAGTTGCTTGCAATTCTGCTAGCACAATTTAGAAATGACATGTATGTTCTTGAAAATGAGCACAAGTCGTGAGTACCTTGACAGCCACACATTAATATTCAGATCATCTGAAGTTGACACTGAAAGATTATAATTTTTTGAAATTACTACAAATATGCAAAGAACCTGTGTATTCCAGGGAACAGCAGAAGGAAAAGTAAAGAGAATTGGATTATGTTCGAAAGCATGTTGAATGGAAGTAGTAATTGATATAAATCCCAGTGAAACAAATGTCAGAGAGAAATAAATCAATAGCATAAAAATAAATGAATAGGTAAGAACTGATAGGAATTCTGATCATTTACAGCAAAAACAATAGACTTTCGTTACCGATTATTTTTTAATAAACTAAAATAAATAAGCAAAAACGCTTATTAAAAACACATGATGAGCAGAAAGAACACAAGGTTAAGTCAAACCTGATTTTTTTTTTATATATAGATGACATTTCTGTGTGAACTAAAAGTAAGATTGCATAACATGTATTCCATAATGTTCCATGCATTTAATAATCTAATACTTTGGAAAGATTACACGATACGTCTGGCAAAGAAAGAATTTAAATGGACAATAATAAGACAAATAATACCCTTCTTATGTCAATATATAAGGAGCTGGGAATGTAGTTTCCACATGTGCCATCAGAAGGCAAAGATATATTTTGCTCCTTGGCCCCTGCTTGTGCATCTTCACCTGCTTGTTTAATCCACCCTTGAACTTATTACCCCATTTTGTCTATCTTATCCTCTCTTTGAGGTCTTACCTCCTTTAGTGTATTTTATCCCTCTTTTGTCTTATACTCTCCTTTAATATATCTTATTCCACCATTTTTTCTCTTTGTGTGTCTCTTCTTTTCTGTGTGTTTCGTTTTCCCCCAGCGCCTTTGTGTGTCTTTCTACCCCATCCCCCATCCCCTATCCCATTTGTGTGTCTTTCTCCCCATCCCCCATCCCCTATCCCATTTGTGTGTCTTTCTACCGCAGCCGTTTTTTGTGACTCTTTCTACCTCCGCTCCTTTGTGTTTTTCTTTTTTCCCTTCTCCAGCCCATCTGTGGGTCTCTTCCCCTCCCCCGGCCCCTTTGTATCTTTTTCGCACCTTCCTCAGTTTTTATGTGGGTCTCTTCCCCTCCCTTAATCCCGTTTGTGTATTTATTTCTCCCCTTCCCCACCCCTTCTGTCTCTTTCTACCTTCCCCTTCCCCCTCTATGTCTGTTTCTCCACTAGACCTGTGTGTGTATCTCTTTCTCCCCTTCCCCATTACCTCTTCTCCCCCAGCCTATTTGTGTGTCTCTTCCCCCCAGCACCTTGTCTCTTTCTCCCCCCGGCCCCTGACTCTTTGTCCCCACCAGCCCCTCTAGGTGTCTCTGCAATCCCATATCTGTCTCATTTATTTCTTCCCCAGTGTTTCTCTTGTCCCCTTCCTCAGCTCCTCTGTGACTCTTTGTGTCCCCCAACCCCTATGTGTGTCTTTTTCCCCAATCCCCTGGCTGTCTCTTTAGCCACTTCCCTAGCTCCTGTCTTCCTGTTTTGCTCCTTCCCCTGTCTGTCTCTCTTGCCCCTTCCCCAGCCCCCATATGTCTCCTTGTCCTCCCACTTTGATGCCTCTTCCCCACCATCCTGTGCCTGCTACCTTCCGTGTAGAGTTGTCGCTTGGACCTTGGTAGAGGAGCTTCTGAATCCTCTACCAGGTCTGACCGGAAGCTGTTTGGCGCTCTCTGTATGCACTTCCTGCCAGCAGGAGTAGAGGATACAGAAGATCCTCTACCCACAGTCCACGGCTTGCCCACTCTACAATGTTGCTCTGATTAGTAAGTAACTTGTTAGGTAATGTATGTATAATATGCATGTGTAATATGTATTTACTGAGCAGGATGAAGATGAATTATTAAAAATTAGTGCTCCCTCCTAACATTTGAATATTAGTGTGAGAGGTGGTAGACAGGGTTAATTATCTGATGTAGTGGCTCTGGGCTTGGTGACCTCTAGCCACTTGAGCCCTTATAAGTATTAAATATGTGCCAGAACACTGACGTAGCATTTTGGAGGACAGCAGAATGCATCTTTGTGTGTGTGTTTATAAGCCTTTGTAGCCACGAATCCTTGGACCGGCCCTGCTACTAGCCTAATAAATAATGGGGTAAACCCCAAATAGGTTTAAAATGTCCCAGGTCCAGTGAAACAGGTCAATAGAATGAGCTTTTCCTGGCCAAATAATTAACATATGTGGTGTTTCATAGATCCTAGCATGTATATTGAGTAAAACCAGCCAAGACATGGTGCATTCCCTGGTCCAATAAGTACAGAGTTATCCCCTTGCAGTTTCACTGACCCAAGCATTTTTTTGAATTTTTTTATAAAATGTACTATTTATAGCTGCAAACAGATGACTGGTTCATTCCAATAAACGCAGTTGTGCTCAAAGATTTTCCACACCTGTGGCTTTTTAAATTGCAATAAGTGTATGTGTATAAATAGTCAATGAGTTTGTTGGCAATTACGTGGATGCACTGAGCAGGCTTGATACTGAGCCAAGTGGGAGCAGAAAATAACTGTCAAAAGGCCTGCGTAACATAGTAATGAAACTTTATAAAGATGGAAAAGGATATACAAAGATATCCAAAGCCTCAAAAATGCCAGTCAGTACTGTTCAATCACTTATTACGAAATGGAAGGTAACAGGCTGTCAGTTCCTCCCAGCATCCAATGCAGGGTCCCGATCACGGTCTTAAATAGCCATGGCGCCTGACCGGGCACCTGTTCAGTGATACAGATCGGGTGACCTTAAGTGCATGAGCAACCTGATGGGCAAATCGCAGCGGAACCCCAATTTTGTTCTCGCGTAACTCTAGGGTTCCGCCGAACACCAATTGGGAAACGCTGCTCTAGAGGTAGGTCAATATTTACCCCACCAAGCAGTTTAATAGAATTGACTTGGTTGAGGAAATGATAAATAGTCACTTTAAGAGAAGTAGCAGTTTCACTTAAATTGTAAAAAAAAAATTTTTAATTCTTTATTTTCATCGTGCATAAGGTACAACAAAGGCATGATAGGACACATGAGTGTCAGTCGAAAACGTATCATTAAACAAAAGGTGTCATGGTAAGGCTGCACATGTTTTCTTTTATATATAAGCAAGGGTGTAACCATGACAAGATATATACAGTTACATAGTTACATAGTTACATAGTTAGATAGCTGAAAAGAGACTTGCGTCCATCAAGTTCAGCCTTCCTCACACCTGTTTTTTGCTGTTGATCCAAAAAAAAAAAACAAAAAAAAAAAAAAAAAAACCCAGTTTGAAGCACAATTTTGCAACAAGCTAGGACAAAAAATTCCTTCTTGACCCCAGAATGGCAGTCAGATTTATCCTTGAATCAAGCAGTTATTACCCTACATTGAAAGATTATATCCTTGAATATTCTGTCTTTGCAAGTATGCATCTAGTAGCTGTTTGAACATCTGTATGGACTCTGATAAAACCACTTCTTCAGGCAGAGAATTCCACATCCTGATTGTTCTTACAGTAAAAAACCCTTTCCTTTGCCTTAGACGAAATCTTCTTTCTTCCAGTCTAAACGCATGGCCTCGTGTCTGTCAGGATTCGAACCTGGGACCTTGGCAGCTCTGGTGCTTTGGCTTACCTCTGAGCCATCTCTCCGCTTCTGTTTCCTGTGTCTAGCCCTGTCTAGTATTTAGTACTGAAGCTGGACATCTGTTGGAACTTCTCCTGTCACTCAAGTTACACCTGAGCCTGATGTCTCGTTACCCAGGTATATAACACTGCCTCTCCCAGAAGGCAGTGTCAGTTCCTTGACTCTGGTGATCATTCTGCTATTTCCTGTTCTCCAGTTTGTTTTTGACCTCTGGCTTGGTACACCGATTATCCTTACTTCTGGCTTCCTTTGACCCTTGGCTTCCCACGACTATTCTCCTGGTTTATTGTTCCTGTACCGCGTTTTGGATTTACCCTGCACAGCCCCCGTGCACCGACTCACAGGTCAGGTGAATTCTTGCCTGATCACCTTGGCCTGTGTTTTCTTGCAAGGGTGAGCATACTTCTCTGCCTGCCGGACTCCCACACCCAGGTAAGCCCTGACATAAGGAACTGACCTTTATGGAGTCCGCAGAGATGTGCTCACCCCTGCTCCAGCAAGTGTCTAGCCTGGCTCAGACTGTTTTGGAGCTACAGCGAGAAATTTTTTTTCTTAAAGGGACAGTACGCCCAGCCCTGGAACCTGTTTTTCCTGAACCATTTACAGTTATGCCGGAGAGATTTGATGGCAACCAAGCTTCCTTCCTATGCTTTAAAGTGGATTGTGAATTGGTGTTTTCCCTGAAGCCTCGGACTTATGCCAATGATTTCATAAAGGTCCGAGCAGCTATAAACCTGCTGTCTGGAAAGATGAAACAATGGGCACACGATATGTTGCTGTCTCAGAATCCTGTCCTTGCGGGATGGGATGCTTTCATGTCTGCCATGGAAGCACACTGCAAGACTCCTAGCAAGACCGCTGTGCCTAAGCCACCACCACGTCCCAGAGGATCCCAGATTCCCAGAAACAGAGGGAACCTGTACCTATACGACAACCCCATGTTGCCTCATTATGCTCCTGATCCTATGAAGGCCCCAGAGCAATCCTGCCTTCCTCTCGACCCAGACGAACCTATGGAGATTGGATATATCGGGACTAGGTTGACCCTAACGGAAAGAGATCGTAGGAGAGCTCATGGCTTGTGCCTATATTGTGGAGAAAGAGGGCATTTCATTTCTTTCTGCCCAATTCGTCCATCCAAGCAAAGACCCCTTCTATTGAGTGCCCTACGTACCCATCCAGTCGTCTCAGAAACTTCGTCTAGACGCTGCCAAGGTTTTTGCCAGTCATGTCCCCGTTATGTGACACAGAAGGGTACGCAAACTATGCTGTATGACTTACCCAGTGCTCCTGAGAAATCTGAACCTCCGCCGGTAGAGACTTTTGTTAAAGCTGGTACTATCATCCCTTCTTGTCAACCTAAAGAGGAGTTACTTACCGTCTGTAATGGTGACGTACAGAGGGAGAAAGGTTCAGAGAAGAAGACTCCTGGGATCAAGTTACCTGCCACTTGCATTGTATCCATTGCCAGCCCTAACCTCTCTCCAGTAGTACCTGAAAATGCTAATTGTTCGGGGAAGAACGATCCTCCTCCTGGCTGTACCTATGCCTCTAATGGGACACTAGTCCGGAAGGAGCACTTGCAAACATTTGAGAAGGCCCTTATAGCTATGTCCTCCGATCCTGCTGGCAAAACCAAAAACAAGAAGTCAAAGAAGTGACCTCCTGGGCCGTACTTGTTTTTTTTTTTCTCGCCTGGAGGCGTCTTTGAGGAGGGGGTAATGTCAGGATTCGAACCTGGGACCTTGGCAGCTCTGGTGCTTTGGCTTACCTCTGAGCCATCTCTCCGCTTCTGTTTCCTGTGTCTAGCCCTGTCTAGTATTTAGTACTGAAGCTGGACATCTGTTGGAACTTCTCCTGTCACTCAAGTTACACCTGAGCCTGATGTCTCGTTACCCAGGTATATAACACTGCCTCTCCCAGAAGGCAGTGTCAGTTCCTTGACTCTGGTGATCATTCTGCTATTTCCTGTTCTCCAGTTTGTTTTTGACCTCTGGCTTGGTACACCGATTATCCTGACTTCTGGCTTCCTTTGACCCTTGGCTTCCCACGACTATTCTCCTGGTTTATTGTTCCTGTACCGCGTTTTGGATTTACCCTGCACAGCCCCCGTGCACCGACTCACAGGTCAGGTGAATTCTTGCCTGATCACCTTGGCCTGTGTTTTCTTGCAAGGGTGAGCATACTTCTCTGCCTGCCGGACTCCCACACCCAGGTAAGCCCTGACAGTGTCCTATGTAAAGTCCAGTTTGTGAATAGATTTCCACACAATGGTTTGTATTGGCCCCGAATATATTTGTATAATGTTATCATATCCCCTCTCAGGCGACGTTTTTCTAAACTAAATAGGTTTAAATTTGTTAACCTTTCTTCATAGCTGATATGTTCCATTCCTTTTATTAATTTTGTAGCCCGCCTCTGCACTTTTTCTAGTGCCATGATATCCTTCTTTAGAACAGGTGCCCAAAATTGCACAGCATATTCAATATGTGGTCTTACCAGTGATTTATAGAGAGGCAAAATGATATTCTCGTCCCGAGAATGAATGCCCTTTTTCATGCATGACAATACCTTACTGGCCTTGGCCACTGCTGATTGACATTGCACATTGTTGCATAGTTTGTTGTCTATAACAATTCCCAAGTCCTTTTCGTGTGTTGTTATCCCTAATTCGCTTCCATTAAGGGTATACGTTGCTTGTGTATTCTTTACGCCGAAGTGCATAACTTTGCATTTTTCAACATTAAATTTCATCTGCCATTTGAGTGCCCAGTCCTCCAGTCTATCTAAATCCTTCTGCAGCAAAGTAATATCTTGCTCACATTGTATTATTTTACAAAGTTTTGTGTCATCTGCAAACACTGAAACATGACTTTCAATGCTGTCTTCAAGATCATTTATAAAAATGTTAAATAGAAGGGGTCCCAGAACAGACCCCTGAGGGACACCACTTGCCACCTCTGTCCAGCTTGAAAATTTACCATTAACGACAACTCTTTGTATTCTGTTTTTAAGCCAATGTTCTACCCAAGAACAAGCATTTTCATCGAGACCGATTTCCTTGAGTTTGAACACTAATCTTTTGTGTGGAACTGTATCAAATGCCTTGGCAAAATCCAAATAGATCACATCCACTGCAACACCCTGATCTATACTTCTACTTACTTCTTCGTAGAACGCAATCAAGTTAGTTTGACATGACCTGTGCTTCATAAAACCGTGCTGATTTTTGCTGATAACCATATTCTTCTCAAGGAATTCTTGAATATTATCCCTTAATAACCTTTCAAATATTTTACCAGCCACAGAAGTTAAGCTCACAGGTCTATAATTTCCAGGCAAGGATTTTGAACCCTTTTTGAATATAGGAACCACATCTGCCTTCCTCCAATCCTCCGGAACACTTCCTGAAAGAAAAGAATCTTGAAAGATTAAAAACAGAGGTTCACTTATTTCTACACTTAGTTCCTTAAGTACACGTGGATGGATACCGTCAGGCCCTGGAGCTTTGTTTATATTAACTTTCTTTAGTTGCTGCAGCACATTGTCTTGAGTTAACCAATTACAATTATTCTGCAAGTTTTTAGTAGCAATCATTTGCACATCTATTGCCATGGGTTCTTCTTTAATATATACGGAGGAGAAATAGTTATTTAGAATTCCTGCCTTTTCTTGGTCTTCATTAACTAACACCCCCGATACAGATTACACTAATTGGTCTTCATTAACTAACACCCCCGTGTACAGATTACACTAATGTAAAAGAGATACTGATGCGTCTTCCTAGGAAGAGCTTTAGTGACATGTGAGTGATCGAAGGCAGTTAGGGGGTAAGACATGCTTGAGTTCAAATAGTTAAAGTATATTAACTAGCATTTTAGAACTTTAGATTTCATTAAGCTATACCATATAGTGCTCTCCTAGTTTTGCAAACGCGTTTTAATATGGTTAAGTAGGATTTCACAAGTACAAAATATACACAAAAAAGCGTTTTGGATAAAATACAATTAAAAAGTATTCAAAGAGCAGCTCATTCGAATCTTCGTAATCACAAGATGTTAGGAAAATCTCATTATATGGTCTGTCCTGCAGGAATTAAGACATTGGCTCAGCTGAGTATGATTGTCTTCTGATGTATAATAAAACAAACAACAAGCTATCATATTTCTTTGAGTGATATGTTTCTGAAGCTCTCCAACATGTATGTTATATAAAAATTTCAAATAATATTATTGTTACATAACACATAATATTTTTTACTTAACGACCATTCATTTGTAAAGGATTTAGGGCTTTCTATTGAACTTCCTGTTTCCTTGTACACTTGCCAAAGCTATTTGTTCATAATGACCAGTACAAAATTATAATAAATGCAGAATAAAATCTGTACAAAAACATATTGATGTAGGTGTTCCATCCTTGATGGGCTCAATAAAAGAAATGATCATTTCTCAAATAAATGAAGAACTCAAGAATAAGCTGGGTACAGATTTTCGGAGAATGCATGTCGACTTATCTGATTACGTAAGAGCAAGTCCACTGGTATGCATTATATGCTGGCCAGATTGTAACTGGTGTAAGTGACAACAAAGACATAATGAAACATCTACAGATGCAAGACGCTGTATAGAAATGGCAGTTTTCTTGAAGGTGCAGAAAATATGTGAATGAACAACATATTGAAGAAACCTTCTAAAGAGATGGCACATGCATTGTGATTATGTAGATAAATAAGAAATTATAGATTTGACCTATTATTTGGGAACAGCGAGGAGAACGCTTACCATGTCGAAACTAATTTATGAAGGCAAATCTGAAGGAACTCTTGGACTAAATGTGAGAAACAGAGAAACATTCAAACTGATTTTCATTTTGATTTCTTACTGTTTATCACTTTGTCCAAGATACGCAGTCTATGTCTTGGTAAACATGGTCTAAAGAGTCCAACATGTGATTTCACTATCTGTAGAAGTTTCTTGTCTCTCACTGATTTCCTGTGTTTACAGAGATTTCTTGTATATTGTCCCTTTTTTATTTTTAGTCAATTTTCCCCCTTTTTCTTTGTTCTATCCCACCATTCCACCAATTTCATTGGTCATTTATTCTCTCTGCACTTCAGTCGCCATTTGGGGATTTCTGTTCATTCCTCCATGAGGGTTGCCACTTTAAATAGACTTTTGTAACACTAATGTGTTTTTTTCCTACAGTGAGAATTGTTGGGAATTCAACACAAATTTAAAGTGAATTTAACATTTAAGGTCAAAGTATCCAAACTGGAAACATAGGTGACTATGAGAATGTTTCCAGTTCAGCTGGTTTGTCTTTAATTTTGAAATTAACTTTGAATTCCCAACAATTCTCACTTTAGTTAAAAACCCTGTAAGTGTGTATATATATATATAACTCTATCAAGCCTAAAATAGCAGTGTGTTCGTTCCTATGTTAGCAGTGGTTTTGACATTGTTTTTTGGTAAGTGGCATTTTAAGATTCCTTTTAAACCCCTATTCTTATCCTTCCATGTGCTGCTACATGATGAGGTATCTGTTCTTATCTGCAACATATTCAATTTATTTTTCATTCAACTATTAGCAGACCATAATTACCTGTATCTCTTGCTTCAAGGATTGATAGACTCTACCAGAGTCACAATCAAAAATATTTGCACAGTATTCATGAGCCCAGTGCTGGGCTATTTTTTGTCTTATTTCCATCTCTGTGACTCTTGGAGGACAACTCATGATGCTTCTAAAGACTTTACATTTTACCGTATTCTTAATCACTCCTACAATAGAACAGTTCTCTTTCTATGTCTCAGTCTGTCTAGTTGTTGAGTCCCACCAGCATGCCATTGTGTGGTCTGATAACACATCTGTTGAGGTTCTGCTGGATGACTACTGTCTTTGCACTGTCTAGTTCTGACATTGGAACAATGCTTTCTTCAAGATGTTTATTTGTGTCATAAGGTAGAAAGCTCACTTCTCACCTTTTCCAAGAACATATTTTACTTAGACATATCATTCCCTAAAATCTCTGTGACCTTTATTAGATAGCCCTCTTTTTCTCAGGTTCCCAAATCATTTTATTTTCTTATGCCTCTTATTCAAGCTATAACTGTAGTCAAATATGATCTTTGGATTCTGCCCAGTAGGGTTCTAAAACAAAATATCAAAAAGTTCTCCTAGAGAAAGCATATAATTAGCCAAAGATTGTATCACTTTAATGAGTGAACTTAAATACAATAAATACATTAATTTCTGAATAATTTCTGTTTCTGCATTTTACTTTAATCTCAAAGTTTATAACACATCCTTCACCCCACTTACAGATGGTATGATCCAATAAGAATTAGAGTATTTTGATTTTTTTTCTGATAATTATTTTAAGAAGAATTTTGTTTATGTACAGTTTCACTCATATTTAGTTAAAAAATATAATCGTGTAATTATTCCATTATTTAAAAAATAAAAGTCTCACTGATTTTTTTTTGTCTTACTTAGCTACTTTAAGCTCTTTGGTGATTATTTTGACGTAGTATCTCATCCTATAGAAAGCCATTCATACATATGGAATCTCTGCTGTTTGGAAAATTCCCATCCCCAACTCGCGTTCAGACGTAGTGGAATGTGTGAGAACAATATAATTAAGTTTCTCTCCAGAGAGATTCTCACAGGACATTTTCCTTGATAACAAGAACTGCAATATATATATTAAAAGAATCTATTTCCCAAGAGAAATATTGTCATATTTATGTTATCCGGCAATCGGTTATCAATTGGATGTGTTTTAAGTAAATGTTATTATATCTTATCTCCTTTATGATTTACTTGTGGCCTATAACCTTGATTATTATTGATTAAAAAAGTAACCTCTTCACTTCCGCCATGCTTTCTACAAACATGGTATTCATAACTTTAGAACATTGGCTAGAACAAAAGAGCTATTTCATGTATATATCACTGCAGGAATATGTAACAAAAATATAACAATGTGCAGGTACAGATTCACGATTTGTTCATCTTTTGGAGAAATAATGGGATGACATTTTAGGCATTATATTGTATTTTGTGTCTTTTAATATACCTGACAGATTCAGGAAAATTAGAGCAGCAAAAGAACAAATAACAGTTTCATAGCATACACAAGATGCAAAACTAAGGCAGAAATAGAATGTTCAAATATCCAATCTGGCAATATGGGAATTTTAAAGGAATTTAGCGGTGTTTTAAGAAATGCATTTTTCCAAAATGATAAAAGAAGGTCAACTTTATGACATACTATCTGTACAATTGTTTGGGTAAAATTCAGCATCCATTGGGCAGGCAGGGATTGTATTCTGGTTTTGTGCTGCCCTAGGCATGACAAAACTCAGGCACCTCCCCTCCCCCTCTAAATCTTTTTTCCTGACAGACACACGCCATCACTGATGCATGCACTGACATACACTCACTTACAGATATACAGTCATTGTCACACACACTGTTTAACCAACACACACTTTCACTGAAACATACACATTTACATACATAGACACACATATACACTAACTGACAGACACATATACACTCACTGACAAGACACACATGCATACTCACTGACAGACACACACTCACTCACTCCGTGTCACACACACACACACTGGGACACACATATACTCACTGACAGACATACACATTCATTGACAGACACACACTCTCAGTGACAGACACACATATACACACTGACAGACACGGATATGCACACAGACACGCATAAACACAGGGCCGTTTTTAAAGTGGGGCAAACAGGGCAGTTACTCCTGGGACCCCAAAGCAGCTGTCCAGTGGGCCAGCCGGAGACTGAACCCAGTGGGATGCAGCACCTGATGTAATCAGGGGCCCCCGGCCCTTTAAAAATGCTCTGGACTGGGCCCATTTCATGTTGCCTGCTGGGAGGAAGTGAGTTGAGAACGTCCACCCAAGTAACAGAGTGCCGCTGGGGAGGTGGATGAGGTAAAGGAGGCACACACAGGAGGAGGAAAGGGACTGAGGAAGTCAGACTCCCATCATCCTTGGCCTTGTGTGTGTGTGTGTGTGTGTGTGTGTCTGTTTGTGTGTATTTGGCTGTGTGTGTATGTGTCTGGCTGTGTTTGTCAGTGTGTGTATCTAGCTATTTTTGTTTGTCTGTGTGTCTGTGTATGTACATCTGTGTGTATGTGCATCTGTGTGAATGTATACCTGTGTATGTGTACTTGTGTGTCAAAGTGTATATCTGAGCATGTGTATATGCCAGTGCTAAAATGATATACAAACACCAACTCTACACACAAAAGCACAAATGCATTTAAAATTTGACACTACATACAAACACATACCCCTGCATTCAAATGCAAACACTACACACAAGTACACCACTGCATTCCAATGATAACAGTACATACAAATACACTCCTATATGCACAAACATACTCTATATAAAAACATGCTTACATTCAAATGCACATGCTCACAAATACAAGAATGGGCAAATGGTAGATCCCCAGCTGGCATAGCATCGTGGGGATTGTACAATCTTTTCTCCACTTTTGCGTTGGAAGGGTGACCACAAAAAAATTCTTGCACCAGGCCCTCTCTACATTAGTTTCATCACTAGGTTGAGTGGAGGACATGATTGCATGCCAGGGAGATGGGGCTTGGGAGTGGAAGGGAAGTGTGGGGGGGAGGGCAGGGTTCAGGGGACCCAAGCAAATACTTGCCCAGGTTCCAATGAATATTTAAGATGTCCCTGCATACACACACTGACAG
The DNA here is from genome assembly GCF_036172605.1 of Pelobates fuscus. Classification (NCBI taxonomy): domain Eukaryota; kingdom Metazoa; phylum Chordata; class Amphibia; order Anura; family Pelobatidae; genus Pelobates; species Pelobates fuscus. Next base: position 38,140,772 of record NC_086320.1, read on the forward strand.
ACACACACTCTCAGTGACAGATACACACACACTGACAGACCCACATACATACACACTCACTGACAACCACATACACTCTCAATGACAATAACACATACACACTCACTCACTGACAAACACATATACACTCTCAGTGACCGACACACACTCACTAACAGACACACACACTAACAGACACACACACACTCTAACAGACACACACACGCACACTCTAACAGGCACATACACACTCTAACAGTCACACACACTCTCACTAACAGACACACACTCACTAACACACTCACACACTCTCACTAACAGACACACCTTAACACTCACTAAAAGAAAAACACACACACACACACTCTCACTAACAGACACACACACTCTCACTAGCAGACACACTAACACACACACTAACACACACACTAAAACACTCAAAACTATTTTTTTGGCTTACATTTTGGTGTAATTTTGGTGGCTTCTTACTTGGGGTCCAGTGGAGCTGGCAGGGCAATGCAGGTGGTCTGGCAGTGAGTTGGACAGGCTGGCGCACAGTTCAGGCGTGTGGCTAGGGAGCTCTGATCCTTCTGCTTAGCTTCCTCGCGTGCCTCTCAGTGATGCCAGGGGCAGAGTAACATCATATTCCGGCTCCGGCATCACTGCGGGGCATGTAAGGGAGCAGGGAGAGCTCAAGGGAGAGTGCTTCCTCGCTGCCAGCCTCCATCACAAGTAGGTGCCAGCCTCGAAGAGGCCCTGAGGTGGCCAGCCAGCCCCTGACATGCTAAATACAGAGCTGTGGGCAGGAGGAGTGGTCTTTAAGAGTAATTTAATTCTCAGCTGAGGATCACCAAGGAAGTTGAGGGGCAGTGATTGTGGTGTTTAGTTTCAATTTAATTTTCCATTTTTACGTAAGCAAAACTAAGTGCACACAGAAGGGATTAAATGAATATATAATTTTTTCTTTCTTTATCTTCTTATATAGTTTACTAGTTGAAAATATAATATTTATGTTACTCATTAGGCAGGCAGGCGATGTCACTAACTTGGGGGTCAGGCCATTTTTTATTTTATTTTTTAACTAAAAGTTATGCAGGAAACAACTTCCGGGCCTTTTAGGGGAGAAAGGACTGCAGAATTATTGTCTTTTTCAAAGCAGATCTTTGGCAGGAATATTACATTGCAAGATAGAGAAGCCCTGTAATTATTATTATTATTATTATTGCCATTCATATAGCGCCAACAGATTCCAGAGCGCTGTACAATATGAGAGGGGGATTTAACTATAAATAGGGCAATTATTACAGTAACGATAGGTTGAAGAGGACTCTGCTCAATCGAGCTTACATTCTATAGGAGGTGGGGAGATATAAAAGGGGCTAGAGTTGTTCAGTGCTTTATAGGTGTGAATTAGTACCTTGAATTGACTCCTATAGCATCCCGGAGTTCAGGGGCGGGGGGTAGTGTGGACATAATGCAAGAGTATAGGGTGAGTCTAGCTTCTACCAGAGCACCTTCGGGATGCGCACATGGATAAATGTACATAAGACGGGTAGCAAGTAATGAACTGGGGCACCCTGAGGGTATACATGCGATGAACAATATAAACATAAAATTAAGTAAAATAATCAATAGAAAATTAAATTGAGAGAGAGACAAACTAAACACAAGGAGCTTGTGCTGCAACATCTCTTCATGCTCCTGCAAAGGGCAGTTGAAACTACTTAGTAAGGTCAGCCCAGAGCAGTGGAGCCTGATGGGGTGAAGAAATTGGCTATGTCCCACTGATGTGTCAGCCCAGTTGTTGCTTGCAAGGATTGGTTAAGTTCCAGTGACTGCGGGAATGTGAAGGAGTGCTCTTGGGTATCCCAATTTATATAGGATGTTTGCAGCTCTCAGTTGGGGGGTTACCCATTAAATTAAAGCTCGCCATTGTAGTGTTTGGCTACTCAAATCCTGAAAGAAATTCAGAGAGTGTCCCTCAAAGATGTATGGGGTTTGTCCCTCCTTAAGAAGCCATCCTTGTCGTTGCACATCCTAGAGCACATAATGACATCTCGGGATACTAGGGTGGTGTTGTGAATATGGAAAAATCCATCCAAGGACAGTCCTTTAGCCTGCAGAGGAGAAGAGTCTCCTAATAAACTGCAGTAATTCTGCAGTGTCTATGATGTCAGGGATCTCCTTCACCTCACCTTCACATTACGTTGTCTCACCGCATCCTCCGCCGCATCCTCCAATTGCCCGACCTTTGCACTCAGCTGTGTGCATGTTGAGGTGAGCTCCTGCAGTTGTGTTGCAGTGGAGTTGCAGTGGAGTTGTTTAATTCAGAGGTTGTGGACATCTTTCTCCGTGGCCCCTATACGGCCTGTCAGTGTGCCCAGTTCTTCTTTGAGCACGGCCAGGTCTGATTGAAAGAAAGATATGTCACCATGCCATAGAGATCAGACTTAGTAGCCAGGGGGGTTCGGTCCTTCTTTGAGGCAAGACCCGTCCCTTACATGGTTGAGCTGGAGTCTCCACAGGGCCTAGGCATTCATCCTCTGAAGCCAACAGTGAGTCCTGTGAAGTCTTCCATCTTAGGCCTACAGGCTTGGGAGAGAAGCTGGCTGATGTCGCGGGTATGTCTCTCACTCAGCCCTGTGGTCTTTCTTGAGTTCTCCCCCATGTTGTGCTGAAGCTTAGGTCGGCTTTCAGGGCTCTATAGTGTGGCAAAAAGCCGGTCCTTGGCGATTTTAGCTGCAGGCTGTGTCGGAGCTCAGGCGCCATGTGACTTATCATTGAGAATTGTTTAGTAATTAAACTTATATGGGCCAGAAATTGTCAATTAAAAAAAAGTTACAAATGCACAATTAATAAAGTCATAATATCAGCGTTTAGGCAGTTTATTCACTAATTATTTAATTATGTATATATTTTTTTGACCAAAATATTAGTTGCAAGCAGAATATCCTATAAATTATCATGCTATCATTTATAATTATATAAACTGTATATATTCTTAATCACTTGTGAAAATAACTAAAGCTAAAATTTTGACATTCATTTTCTCTGTATCTTTAGATTTGGTTTGACACAGAGTGTCTCCGTCATGTAGGTGATATATGTATAAAAGTTTGGCATAAATAAATATAATGCAAAGATTTCCTGGTTTCATGCCAAGATGACATTAATGATTGTTTGAAGAGCAGCTGGGAACAAACTTAATGTAAAATAAATCCATTAGGGCAAATCATATACTGTCTGGCACTCTTTGAAGAAGCCACACACCCAATTTGTAACACAGAAACCACGTTCACACAGATGTTTCCAGTGATGATACTTATGGAAAACGAAATGTTTAAGCAAAATAAATTCACGAGCAATGTAAAAAATATACATCAATGCAAAATAAAATTTAAAAAAGACTTTAACAAGTGACCATTTCTAAAACACATTGAAAATAAACCTTGCTTTATCATAAAAAGTTATGGAGCTAATACCTTTCTGATAGCGTTCTTAGAAAGCGTTTAGTAAATAACTAAACATCGAATGTTGTCCGAATGGACAAAATCTTGTGAAAATGGGCAAATTGTGACCGAAATGGAAATTTAACTAATTTCAGATGGAATTCAGCCAACCGGACCGAATCTGCACCAATCGGCTGGATGCATTCGGTGATGGTTTAAAACCAGTGGTTTTCGCATCAGAACGCTACGCAAAGTCTTGGATCCGGAATATGTACTAAGCAAAAAATGGAACTGAATGCATGTCAAAGTATTTACGTTCACAAATTATCATTCACTTATATCTGGAAGCAAAGAATAAAACAACCAGCGGACAAATAGTTAACATAACTTTGATAGTGCAAGGGTTAATCATATGCCTGCTAGCAAGCCACCATATTTTTTCAAGTAACCCTTTAAGCCAGTTTGTATGTTTTGTATTTGCATTTTCTTTTAGTGTTGGGTTTAGGGTTTCTTTAACCCCAGGGCAGCACCAGGACATATGCCTCATGGTGTCAGCATCCATGCTGTATAGAATTTGAAAACAGCACTATCTGATGAACTATACGAACTATACATAGTGTGTGAGTGTGGGTAAGTATTGAAGTATATATTATGGGAAAATATAATTGAGGGTTTTTTGCACTGTTTGTCTATCTAAAAGAAAAATACATTCAGAAAAGGGAAGTGTTATTAAAAAACCCTCAGGGTATAGAAAAAAAGCAGCAAAACACTAGACTTTTATTTCCTTCAATTCATTATTTTCTTTTCCTTGAGAAGAAAACTTCAATAAAACTGGCTCCCAATCATTAATAGTTTTTTTCATATATTGTGGTTCATTAGCTCTTGAGAAAAATATCTAAAAAGTGTATGTATATACAAATATATAGATATCTATATAGATAGATAGATAGATAGGTATAGATATATAAATGTATAAAAAAAAGTTTTTATTTACATAATTAGAGATGTCCCGAATAGTTCGCTGGCGAATAGTTCCTGGCGAACATAGCTTGTTCGCGTTCGCCACGGCGGGCGAACATGTGCGATGTTCGGTCCGCCCCCTATTCGTCTTCATTGAGTAAACTTTGACCCTGTACCTCACAGTCAGCAGACACATTCCAGCCAATCAGCAGCAGACCCTCCCTCCCAGACCCTCCCACCTCTTGGACAGCATCCATTTTAGATTCATTCGGAAGCTGCATTCTTAGTGAGAGGAGGGACAGTGTAGCTGCTGCTGATTTAATAGGAAAATCGATAGCTAGGCTAGTGCATTCAGTGTCCACTACAGTCCTGAAGGACTCATCTGATCTCTGCTGTAAGGACAGCACCCCAAAAAGCCCTTGTTAGAGCTAGAACATCAGTCTGCTTTTTTTTTTCTGTGTAATCTAATTGCAGTTGCCTGCCTGCCAGCGTGTGTGTCAGGCTCACAGTGTATACTGTGCCCACTTGCTCAGTGCCACCACTCATATCTGGTGTCACAATAGCTTGTATTTAAAAAAACCAAAACTTTTTTGACTGTAATATAATAGCAGTCAGCTTCCTTCACACAGTGTCACACCAGTGCAACTCTTATCTGGTGTAACAGTAGTGTACATTAAAAAAAATAGAAATTTGACTGTGAAATAATAGCAGTCAGTTTCCTTCACACGTGTGCGTTTCAGGGCCTGCCAGGGCACAGTGTCACACCAGTGCAACTCATATCTGGTGTAAAAGTAGTGTACATTTAAAAAAAAAATAAAAATACAATTTTGACTGTAATAGATTGAATAGCAGTTAGTTGTCTGCAAGCGTTTGTGTCAGGCCTACAGCGTCTACTCTGCCAACTTCTGCCACTTCTGCACAGTGCCACTCATATCTGTTGTCACAGTAGCTTGCATGCATAGTACCACTAATTAAAAAAAATGACAGGCAGAGGCAGGCCACCCCACAGGGGCCATCGTGGTTGTGGTGCTGTGATTCCCTTTGGCCCTAGAATAATGCCCAGTGTTCAGAGGCCACGTCCCCTGAACTCAAAAAGTTCTGAGGACATAGTTGACTGGCTAACACAGGACACCCAATCTTCTACAGCTTCCGCTCGGAACCTTGACGCACCATCCTCCTTCAGCTTAGCTTCGGGCACCTCTCAAGTTACCACTCACCCGCCTGCCGCCACCACCAACACTAGCACCACAGCCGCTTCACTTGTTCTGTCAGAGGAGTTATTTACACATCAGTTGGAAGAAATGAGTGATGCGCAACCATTATTGCCAGAGGATGTAGATAACAGGGATATGTCTCAGTCAGGCAGCATTACACACATGGACGTACGGTGTGATGATGATGATGTTGTATTTGCTGCTGCTTCCTTTGCTGAGTTGTCAGATACAAGTGAAGCGGTTGATGATGACGATGCGTCCGTGGATGTCACGTGGGTGCCTGCTAGAAGAGAAGAAGAACAGGGGGAAAGTTCAGATGGGGAGACAGAGAGGAGGAGGAGACGAGTTGGAAGCAGGGGGAGGTCATCGCAAGGAGCTAGTGACACAGTCAGACAGCATGCATCGGCACCCGGGGTCAGCCAGACAGCACGCCAATCAACGCATGCTGTTGCCACCACCAGAATGCCGTCATTGCAGAGCTCAGCAGTGTGGCATTTTTTTGTGTATCTACCTCTGACAACAGCGATGCCATTTGCAACCTGTGCCAAAAGAAACTGAGTCGTGGGAAGTCCAACACCCAACTAGGTACAACTGCTTTGCGAAGGCACATGATCGCACATAACAAACACCTATGGGATCAACACAAGCAGCACACAAACTCAAAGCCGCCATCCTCCTCCTGGTCCAGCATCTTCAGCCACGTCAACCACTGCTGTCCTCCTTGCCCCCTCTCAACCATCCGCCACTCCGTCTCTCGCCTTGGCAGTTCCTGCTCATCTGCCCACAGTCAGGTGTCTGTCAAGGACATGTTTGAGCGTAAGAAGCCAATGTCACAAAGTCACCCCCTTGCCCGGCATCTGGCAGCAGGCTTGTCTGAACTCTTAGCCCGCCAGCTTTTACCATACAAGCTGGTGGAGTCTGAGGCGTTCCAAAAATTTGTAGCTATTGGGACTCCGCAGTGGAAGGTACCCGGCCGAAATTTCTTTGCACAAAAGGCAATCCCCAACCTTTACTCGATTGTGCAAAAGGAAGTAATGGCATGTCTGGCACACAGTGTTGGGGCAAGGGTCCATCTGACTAGGTATATCACCTACACTGCGCATTGGGTAAACCTGCTGACGGCTGCCAAGCATGGAATGCGTGGCTCTGCAGAGGAGTTGGTGACACCACCACGACTTGCAGGCAGGCCTGCTGCAACCTCCTCTACTCCTCCTACTCCATCCTCTTCCATAACCTCCTCGGCTGAGTCCTCCTTTGCTGCTGTGCCCTGCTCCACATCAACGGCACCCCCCAGCTCCCCAGGTACTATTCCACATCCTGGATACGGCAGTGTCACGCCGTCTTGGGGTTGACTTGCATGAAAGCAGAGAGTCACACCGGACCAGCACTCCTGTCCACCCTGAACGCACAGGTGGATCAGTGGCTGACTCCGCACCAACTGGAGATCGGCAAAGTGGTTTGTGACAACGGAAGAAATTTGTTGGCGGCATTGAATTTGGGCAAGTTGACACATGTGCCGTGCATGGCACATGTGTGTAATCTGATCATACAACGCTTTGTGCATAAGTACCTAGGCTTACAGGATGTCATGTAAAGTAGTAAGACTCCCGATAAACGGGATCTATAGTGTGTCCACAGAATCTTATGTAGGGGATAACCCTTGGGTATATAACAAATGTAAAAACTGGAGGTGGTCCCAAGCCCAAGTGAGCTCAGGAGCACCAGAAAAGATTCTATGAGTCTACCCTTTATGGACGAAATAAAAACACCTTTATTGTAGGGTATAAATTCCCCAGAAAAATAAAGGAAACTTATAAATAATACTAACACATCTAATAAATTATAAATGGGGGAGGTAGTAATATATACATATGAGATAGGAGTGAGCAATGAAATCGTACACAGTTCAATACTTGAAACCATATAGCCAAGGGTTTCTTTAAGTATCCATGTAGTCTGTGTAAGAGATAGACAATGCCCAGTGCTTGTAAAGAAGACTAAGAGCCCTTAAATGGAATAAAGAAAGATAGTATCTCTTATGAATAGAGCCATTAACTTAGTCAGTTATAGGATTGAGAATTGATACAGTTAGACATTAAAGTCGTAGACAGAGTATCAGTTGTATTATCCAGGACTTACAAGTCTTATGTAGTGTATTGCTATTGCCTCTAAGTACTGAGCTTAAACAGAGTGCCTAAGATGTGCTGTCTATAGGGGGCTGATTGCCCCAAATTACTTATGTTCTATAGTATATTACTTTCCAATAAATGGAAAGCTTGTACAAGAATTTAGAACTTGTAGTCTCTCCAAAATTTCTGTAGCGTAGCCTTAAGAAAAGTATCAATCGTGATGATCACAGATATTCAGGCTGTTACTGCTGTTGAAGAGTTACTAAACTAAAACATCACGGCCGTACAATCTGTTAAGCGCAAAGTTGCTCTAATCTGATATACACATCAATCTCCTATATTCCCATCTACCTCCCCCCACCTAGTGAACACACAAGAAGTGCAGGTGATTAACATGCAAATGTGCCATAAAATACGTTGGAAAAACCATACGTCCATTCAAGAAACGAATAATGGAACACGTCCATTCAGTGACGTCAAATAGGGACACCCCAGTGGCCAGACACATTAGGTCTCAACACATGGACACACCCCGCTGCATTCAATTTGCGGGCATCGAGAAGATCCAGATGGGTAGGATAGGTGGTGACCTGGACCAGGCCCTCAAGAGAAGGGAATGCTACTGGATCCACAAACTGGACACCCTATCACCTAAAGGACTCAATGAGGGGTTCACATTTACTCCCTTCATTGGTTGAGTGACCTAAGGAAATCCATAATTGTAAATATGTATATATATATATATATATATATATATATATATATATATATAAGAGTTTGTCTACTCGTGACCATGTTTGTTTGATTCGACACCAGTGATACAATAGGGGTATAATACTTAACATAAGCTAACTCATATTGTGACATTGACTACACTTCCTATCTCTATCATTCAGCAGAGAAGTATATGAGCCTAATGGGGACGTACATTAAGTGTACACTGTCATCATGTACATCCTATTTAGACTACATACAATAGAGATGTCTTTATAACAAGGCAAGGGTAAGATATGAGGACAACGGAATAATTTAAAGCACTGCCATATATGCTTGTATTCTATGTTGCCTCTATATACCCCTTCTTTGGAAGATTTATATCTCTCTTAATGGAAACAACCACCCTCTATGCTTTTGATATATATAACATTATATCTTCGGTGACAATAAATAAACATTCAGTTGTTTTCTATGATTCCTGTAGCATACTGTACCCTTAATAGCTCAATCGCTCTCTGGACATATGTATTCAATAAATTAATATTCATCTCTTTTTTAGACTTTCTGAGACACATATAACCCTATATTCTTGGGGACAATTAGTATGTGACTGTCCTCCTTGATTGCTTCTTGGAATATACTGTGTCCTTAATATATGAATAAATCGTGCTTTGGACATGTATGGAATAAAGCTATATGCATCTTTTATATGCCCTCCACGATCTTGGGATTATACTGTGTCCTGAATCGTTTTCTAGGATAGGTGTACTATAAGTAATAAGGTCTTTCGTAATATCACACCTTTTCTGGTTATGACGAAACCAGCATCACATGGGCGGCCGCATTAGAACACGTCCCCAATATGACCCGATTGGGCGGAGCTAAGACACATAGACCGCCCATCCTAATTTTTGGCCCGAGAGAAACCAAGTAGATGCGCCCTGTGATTGGACATCTGACGAAGGTAAAGAGATATAAAAATGAGCCTGCGGCAGTGTCACATTTATTATGACACATTCGTTGTCACCTATCTGGTACCCGTGGTGTTGTACGTGGCTGGGGGGAAGAACATACCTTCAGTGAGATCACTGAGGACGAGGAACGGGACATGAGTAGCTCGGCATCCAACCTTGTGCAAATGGGGTCTTTCATGCTGTCGTGCCTGTTGAGGGACCCTCGTATAAAAAGGCTGAAGGAGATTGACCTGTACTGGGTGTCCATGCTACTAGACCCCCGGTATAAGCAGAAAGTGCCTGAAATGTTACCGAATTACCACAAGTCGGAAAGGATGCAGCAGTTCCAAAATAAATTAAAAAGTATGCTTTACACAGCGTATAAGGGTGATGTCACAGCACAACGGGAATCTAACAGGGGAAGAGGTGAAAGTAATCCTCCTCCTCCCACGACCATGCCGGCAAGGACAGGACGCTTTACAGACGTGTTGTTGATGGAGGACATGCGGAGCTTTTGAAGTCCTACGCATCGCCACAGCCCTTCGGGATCCACCCTCAGAGAACGACTCGACCGACAGGTAGCAGACTACCTCGCCTTAACTGCAGATATCGACACTCTGAGGAGCGATGAACCCCTTGACTACTGGGTGTGCAGGCTTGACCTGTGGCCTAAGCTATCCCAATTTGCGATAGAACTTCTGGCCTGCCCCGCTTCAAGTGTCCTGTCAGAAAGGACCTTCAGTACAGCAGGAGGTATTGTCACTGAGAAGAGAAGTCGCCTAGGTCAAAAAAGTCTAGATTACCTCACCTTTATTAAGATGAATGAGGGATGGATCCCAAAGGGACTGACAGTGGGCGATACATTCGACTAAAAAAGGCCTGATGAGGGGGACGTAACGGGGATTAAACTGATAAGAATAGTACTACTTAACACACCACTCCTATCTGGTGGCACATTAGATTGCACGCGCAGTGCCCAAGATTTGAAGTAGGAGGACCGACCAAGCATCTTTTTCCATCTCCTGGTTCCTAAAATCGATGCCATATACACGTCCCCTGATAGGGGACGTAACAGGGATTAAACTGATAAGAATAGTACTACTTAACACACCACTCCTATCTGGTGGCACATTAGATTACATGCGCAGTGCCCCAAATTTGAAGTAGGAGGACCAACCAAGCATCTTTTTGCATCTCCCGGTTCCTAAAATCGATGCCATATACATGTCTCCTGATAGGGGACGTAACAGGGATTAAACTGATAAGAATAGTACTACTTAACACACCACTCCTATCTGGTGGCACAATAGATTACACGCGCAGTGCCCCAAATTTGAAGTAGGAGGACCAACCAAACATCTTTTTCCATCTCCCGGTTCCTAAAATCGATGCCATATACACGTCCCCTGATAGGGGACGTAACAGGGATTAAACTGATAAGAATAGTACTACTTAACACACCACTCCTATCTGGTGGCACATTAGATTGCACACGCAGTGCCCCAAATTTGAAGTAGGAGGACCGACCAAGCATCTTTTTCCATCTCCCTGTTCCTAAAATCGATGCCATATACACGTCCCCTGATAGGGGACATAACAGAGATTATACTGATAGTAATAGTACTACTTAACACACCTTATAATAACGCAGAAAGAGGCAACGCAGAGAGAGGAGTCTGAAGAAGAGGAGTCAGAGGAGGAAGGTGGCTTTGAGGAGGTGGAAGACCAAACACAGCAGGCGTCCCAGGGGGCTTGTTGTCACCTTTCGGGTACCCTTGGTGTTGTACATGGCTGGGTGGAGGAAGAGACCTTCAATGACATCAGTGAGGACAAGGAATGGGACATGGCTAGTTTGGTATCCAGCAAGTACCAGAAAGTGTGCAGCGCTATTAACAAATATACACAAAATATGGTGTATTCACCCAATGTGCATATATATGTAAACGATAAATACCCAATTGTAATGTATATCAGTGGGTTGTATATCAGTAGGTATCACTCCTATACATAAAAGATAAGGAAAACCATAGCATAATACTGCATAAGTAAATCAATTCAATGCAGCAGTCTTTATGGTCTCACTCACATGGGTTGGAGCCTGTTATCACACTGGCTCAGGTAATATCACTTTAAAAGGAGTCTTTCACCGGTTTTCAAACGAATGGAGCTTGATCCTCCCAAAGTATAATGGATAAGATAGGCAAACACCAAATAAGAATATATCAAAAGTATCATTTATTACAAAAGCATATAAAATCTTACATTCAAGGTATTTTGATGTGCTCGTGGCTGGCATCAAAATACCTTGAATGTAAGATTTTATATGCTTTTGTAATAAATGATACTTTTGATATATTCTTATTTGGTGTTTGCCTATCTTATCCATTATACTTTGGGAGGATCAAGCTCCATTCGTTTGAAAACCGGTGAAAGACTCCTTTTAAAGTGATATTACCTGAGCCAGTGTGATAACAGGCTCCAACCCATGTGAGTGAGACCATAAAGACTGCTGCATTGAATTGATTTACTTATGCAGTATTATGCTATGGTTTTCCTTATCTTTTATGTATAGGAGTGATACCTACTGATATACAACCCACTGATATACATTACAATTGGGTATTTATCGTTTACATATATATGCACATTGGGTGAATACAACATATTTTTTGTATATTTGTTAAAAGCGCTGCACACTTTCTGGTACTTGCTGTGTTCTTTATTTCTGTGGGACTTTTTGTGATTAAATCCCACTAGTGTGTTTCAGCAGCTGTTCTTTAGCGCCATAAGCTATACCTCCTCTCTGATTTTTTCTAGTTTGGTATCCAACCTTGTGCAAATGGGGAGTTTGTGGTTGTGCAAATGGACTGTTTGCGGTTGTTTGCGGTGCGTTAAACGGGGAGTTTAGTCTGTCACTGTGAAGCGGGCGTAACCCTTACACTACCTGATCATTACAACATCATACCTGATGTTTTAAAGCACGTTATTCCAAACAATTTAAGAATGTTAAGTGATTTATGCCCTTTATGGATTAAAACCAGACTCTGCATCAACTATGTAATTTTCCATGGGAGTTTTCCCCCTCCGGCATGCCACAGTCCAGGTGTTAGTCCCCTTGAAACAACTTTTCCATCACTACTGTGGCCAGAAAGAGTCCCTGTGGGTTTTAAAATTCGCCTGCCTATTGAACTCTATGGCGGTTCGCCCGGTTCGCCCGTTAGCGAACATTTGCGGAAATTCGCGACATCGGAAAATTTTATGTTCGCGACATCTCTATACATAATATCAAAAAGTATTAAAAATATCTATTTCTAAAAAAAAATATAAAAGGATTTTTGCATATCATTGTACTCTTACAAAAAATGACATAGTTCAAAGTCATTACTAAGTACATGTGGGTTCCGAGTGTTCAGTTAAAAAATCCATACATTTTGTATGTTTTTTTTTTTTTTGTAATTCTTTATTTTTCTTGTGCATAGTTTGACAATAAGCATGCAGGGCCACGACAGCAGCTGCAGGCTTTTTCATAGCATTTCAGAGTGTGGCAGGTTATACAGCACATTTTTTTTTTTTTAAATAACATGAAGATAACAGGTTAAAATACATCATTATTTTATAACAAACAATATTCTGCGAGATACGCGTGCATATTATTGCTAATTGCGCTTAAGATTAGGGTAAGGTGTATAGCATTGCATTTTTGTTGTTTTGTAAGAGAAAAGGTAGACTGCTATGTTTAAGTCGGCAATAATGCATTTGTAGCTGTGAAATAAAAACCAATAGTATTTCCACCAGATTTAAGCTTGCTTAGATTGCCACCCTAATTTGTCCTGGCTAGAGGTCTATTATGCATGCCATTGACGTTCTCACTTTGGGGACGCAAAAGCGAAAACTTCATAGAAAATAAGATGTCAGCTGGTTAAGGAGTATTGCTGTAAAGACATTAGTGTGTTATATCTACCATAGTTAAAACAAAATACCAACAGATCAAAGACTATTACTGTGCGCCTATTTAGAGTGGCATAACAGTAGTCGCGCGCCCGGCTTCAGGATCTTAAGTGGGACTACGCAATTTGTACCTAGAAGAGCGGTCAAGCTTCATGTGTCAATAGGTTTGCTAGCGGGAGCGTTAGGTAGAGCGGGTAGGTAAGTGTGTAAATAAAAAGGAGAAAAACTAAATAAACTATTTAAGTTTGTGCGGACAGTCTTTATGTCTGTTAGGCTTGGCAGCTGCTGGGTCCCGTTCAAGCATGTGGGTTTGGGACCTTACGCGTTGTATGGGCGAGGGCACCTGTCTGTTACGGCAGGCGGTGTCCATCAGTCTCTGGTGTTGTGCAGAGTGTGCCCGGAAGGTTTGTGCCAGTCTATTGCCATGGAGTCTAACTGGCTGCAGCCAGGGAGCATCGGCCCCAACAGGGCCTGCAACTTGGAAAAAACAGGGGGATCAGAGTTAGAAAAATACTGAAGGCAAGGCTTATTGGTAGGTCTGTCAGGCGGTCCCCACAGTCAGAGCTCCTCTAGCCCTCAGGTGCCTGTTGGGTGCTTGGCAGCACGTTGTGCTCTGAACGCGATGGAAGATGAGGCGCCGGGGCCGGCTGGTTTAAAAGGTCTGACTGTATCCATGTCCCAGACGTGGGAGGCTGCTGGTTTTTGTATTGGGGTGGTTTGTTCCAGTTGCGGTGGCAGATCCAGTGCTGCCAGCACTAGATCTATTTCAGATGGGTCAGCTATGCAGGTCGTTGCACCCCCGTGTGTGATGACTAGGCTTCTGGGGAATGCCCAATGGTATGGTATTGAGTGTTGGCGGAGGGTTGCAGTCAGGGGTTTGAATAGGCCTCTCCATGTCAAAGTAGGCCTGGATAGGTCTTAGTAGAATGACAAAGTGGCCGTTTCGAAGGGGTGAGTAGCCTTTCCCCTCACCGCTGCCATGAAGTTTAGCTGGGCTGATCGTGTTTGGAGTTGAAGTATAACATCTCTCGGGGTGCCCACCGGGGCTTTGGTGGCTCTCGAGATGCAGTAGACTCCATCTAGCGCAGCTGTCTTTGCCTGCTGTGACGTGAGGAAGGCAGTGAGGAGTCTCTCGGTAAATCGTGGGAGGTCGTCTTGTGATACGGTCTCTGGAATACCTCGTATCTTTATATTCCGACTCCTGTGCCGATCCTCCACCGCGTCCAGGCAGCCGGTGAGCAGGGTCTGGCTGCGTTGTAACTCTGCATTTTGGGCCTACAGCTGGATGCATCTTGCGGTGAGGCCTTGCGAGTCCTCCTCTGTTTTCTTGACTCGTCCCTCCACTGTGTGTATCTCCTCCCTCAGTGTGGCTCTGTCTGCCGCAAACAGCGTGCGGATATGGCGGAGAAGGGCTTTTATATCACCTTTAGTGGAGGGTAGGTCATTGTCCTCGTCCGAGGAAGTGCTGTGTAATCCCCCTGTGCTGGGGAACTCATCCAGCTCATCCAGTGCCTGTTCCCCCGAGGAGGCCGAGGTCGTGTCGCCATTATATGTTGGCGTGAAAACTTCTGCGGCCTTTGCGGGATGGAGGAGAAGGTCTCCGATATCGCAGGCTCCTGCTGGTTTCAAGGCCCCCTGGTGCTTGGATTTCTTCCCCATCTTGTGGTATCGTATTGCTGGTTAAAATTAGTGAGCTTGTGGGCAATAATATAGCGAGTAGCAGGCTTATTTTGGCAGAGCTCTCCTGGTCACATTTTGTATGTTTTGTTATTGTTTGTAAAGGAAACTAGTTTTCTTCTCTGTGATCCTGGATGTTTACAAGCTGAAGTGCAAATCTATACTTTGATCTAAAAAGCTGAAATTGTTTGTTATTTTTGCACGTGGACTTTTCACCCACTTCTTTTTTAAATTTGGTACACTATAAATGTTTTTCCAGGATAATGTCTTTTCATTGTGGATCTCTGTGCAAAGTAGGTCAAGTATTATCCTTCTTATTTTACCAGTATGTCTCCCGATGAATGAACAAATAAAAGGGATGGTTTCTGATCTATTCTCAAATTCCTTCTTCTAGTATTTAATCAGGTCTTTCCTGTCCATCTTCTCAATAGAAAATCCTCCTCTAGTTTTTTATTACCATTCTCTCTTTTTATAAAATCTTGAATCATTTTATTAGTTTGGATTTTAAAAAATACTGTTTTGATACATTTTGTTTTCATCCTTAGAATCTGTTTTGGAAACTCTTTAGGCTTCAGATTTTTATATGTACCTAATACCTACTCTTATGATATTAACCCAATTACTTGGACATCCTTCCTCTTGTGGCTTTCTACAGTGCAAAGGTAAATAGGGCCCTGGAATGAAGAACTTGTGACTTTTGAAAGCTGAAAAGACATGTGATACTGGGTCGTACCCCAACTTACAGGAATGGCGAATCCCACAAACAGAGGTACTAGATAGACGTATTACCGGGCCAGACTTAACATAAGAAAGATGAAGACAAAGTCAGTAATAGTCGAGATCAGGAATATAGAAATACAGATAAACGGAATAACAAGCCGGGTCAGGATACCAGAAATACTCAAGGTCAGAAACAAGCTGGATCAGAATACCAGAATTACATGAAGTCAAATACAATCAGAGATCAATATCAAAATTGTCAGACTTGTCTTTACCCGTGTGTCTCACTTCCTTAATTCCAACTCTCTCCTTGACCCTCTTCAGTCTGGCTTCCGCCCTCTCCACTCTACTGAGACCGCTCTTATCAAAGTGACTAATGACCTAATCTCCACTAAATCCAAAAGGTCACTACTCCATATTAATTCTCCTTGACCTCTCTGCTGCCTTTGACACAGTTGATCATGCTCTCCTCCTTCAAACTCTTCAATCACTCGGTCTCTGTGACTCTGTCCTCTCTTGGTTTTCCTCCTATCTCTCCCAACGCTCATTTAGTGTCTCCTTTTCCAAGGATACCTCCTCCCCTCGCCCTGTCTCGGTTGGAGTTCCCCAAGGCTCTGTGCTTGGTCCCCTTCTATTTTCTCTTAATACTGCCTCTCTTGGAAAACTTATTGCCTCTTTTGGATTCAACTACCACCTGTACGCTGATGACACTCAGATATACCTCTCCTCACCGGACCTCTCCCCGGCCCCGTGTCACTGCTTGCCTCTCTTCCATCTCTGACTGGATGTCGTCACGCTTTCTCAAACTTAACCTCTCTAAAACTGAACTCCTTGTCTTTCCTCCTCCTAATACTGATCCTCCTCTCTCACTCTCCCTTCAAGTCAGTGATATCCACATAAGTCCATCCCTACAGGTGCGCTGTCTTGGCGTCATACTTGACTCTGGTCTCACCTTTGAGTCTCACATCCAGTTTGTTGCCAAGTCCTGTAGGTTCCAACTCAAAAAACATAGCCCGCATCCGCCCCTTTCTTACGCAAGATGCTACCAAGGAGCTTGTCCATGCTCTAGTAATTTCCCGCATGGATTACTGTAACCCTCTCCTGATTGGTCTCCCGAAAAGCCATACTGCCCCGCTACAGTCTGTAATGAATGCTGCAGCTAGACTGATTTTCCTCTCTAGTCGGTCCTCTCACACCTTGCCCTTCTGCCAGTCCTTACATTGGCTCCCTGTATCCTATAGGAGTCAATTCAAAGTGCTAACCCATACATTTAAAGCACTGAACAATTCCAGCCCCTCTTATATCTCTTCACTGATCCAGAGGTATGCCCCTCCTCGTACCCTCTGCTCTGCCCGCGACCACCTCCTGACCGCTGCTAGCACCCGTACGGCCAACTCGCGCTTGCAGGACCTCTCATGGGCGGCTCCTCTCCTTTGGAATAACTTGCCTACTGCCATCAGACTCTCCCCTAGTCTTCAATCATTTAAGAAGGGCCTTAAAATCCATCTCTTCAGGAAAGCGTATGGCCTCCCAGAGTAATCTCTCCCTTACATACCTGTCCCTATGGGATAGTGCTTTGCTCTCTCCTCCAGCTCTGCTTCACTCCTACTTGATATTTCCTATCCTAATGTTTACCCCACCTCCTATAGACTGTAAGCTCATTTGAGCAGGGTCCTCTTCAACCTATTGTTCCTGTAAGTTTTCTTGTAATTGTCTTATTTATTGTTACATCCCTCCTCTCAAAATATTGTAAAGCGCTACGGAATCTGTTGGCGCTATATAAATGGCAATAATAATAATAATAATAATAATAATAAAATATAACAAGAGACTTACTCTAAACAACCAAAAACTTGATAAGGCAATGAACAAGGATCCAAATTAACTTTATATAGGCTAACACACATTCTGATTGGTCCACATCATCTCTGTGACTCCAAATAGATAGAATATAGGGTCTCCTAGATGACATGGTCACTTTAAGGGTAGGTGCAACGTTACGCGATATGGATACATAAAAGATGCTCCATTACAGCTGGCAGTATCTATACAGGGATGAAAGAACAAGTGTAGATTTTGTCCCATGTGAACCAGGAGAGGGAGCTGCTCGCAGGGCTTAATGGTAAGTATACTGTATTCTCTGTTCAGGCTGAGAGTCCTTGTGGAATATTCGTTCCTCGTTACCTGAAGAGGGGAGCAGCGTGGCCTAGAGAAGCATTTGGCTTGTGCGGCCTGATGCAGGACTAAAGTGCGTCAACGTTAGGACTAGGGTTTCTTTTAATCTTTGTGCACAATGAAGACATGCCCAGCTACTATCTTGCTGCTATTTGTGGTCGGTGTTCTTAATTCTACCCTTTTCCCTTTAGTAATATACTAAGGAAGAGCTGGTTAAACAGAATCTAAGAGTCTCCCAGTTTTGTGAGAGTGACTGTATAAATGGAACCTAATAGAAATTTGTTTTAAATCTTTCATTAAAGAAAAAAAAAAATATCTCTAAGAACATTTCTATTTTATATTTTCGGATGAGTAATTAATCAAATAAATTAGACCATTTATCATCTAACCTTGTCTTTTGTCTGTTAGAAAAACGATATATCGGAGCATCCTCCCAGTCTGAGAGTTACACGAGCCAAGAACAGAGATTTATGTTTCTTTCATGATCACTTTTATCTTCAACTTTCTCTAGCAAACCACACAAATAGCTGCTCTTTCTTTTGTCATGACGTATCCTGGATTTACCCTATTTTTTATGATCCTGCTTTATTCCTTCCTCTGTTTGACTTATTTGACTTCTAACTTTCCTGTTCTGTTGAAGTAGATCTTCATGTTCCCCTTATTTTTGTAAGAAGCAAATATTGTTTTTGATGAGCAATACAACATTTCCTTCCCTGGGACTCCTCTTTCATTTCGTAGATTAACCTTAAAATATTAAGCTATATATAATGAGAAAATCACTTTACCTTCCTGATTATGTTTCAATGCCCTCTGAACCTGACTTGTCATTTTAAAGAAAACATAAATTTTTCAGTAAAGCTTAAAAAAAGTATATGTTGTGTTAGCAATATTTTAACAGGGCTCCAAATATTTAAATGTATTTAATCACTGGTAGTCCTTACCAACCAAAGGCAATTTGCACAATGTGTCCTTTACTTTTAGCTCCCTATGTGGAAAGTTATAGCTTAAAGTATTATACTATGCGTAATAACCCCTGTTGTGGTTGTGATGTCAAGAGTAAGCTGACCTGGTTTCTCTGTAATGGGGCCTACTGGTTAGCATCGTTTTTCCTCCTTACCTGGGTCCCTGTTGAACTTCAATGCCCTCTCCTGGTTTGGTGACTATTGTTCTGAGTTGGCTGACAGTTTTGGTGCTTTTTTTCCCCACCCTGTGGAAATTGGGATAGGGCGTAATATATTAAGAAAGCAAGTCCTTTATTTTTCACCCCTTAATTAAGCATACCACAAGGATTTCCAGTCAATCTCATACTAACCAGTACCAGCATCCTCCAATACTAGTGAACTGTATTAATTTTATTTTTTCTTGAACCTGATTTTTTTTTCCAGTGTCCAGGACAAAACCATACTTTGGCATACAGAAACAGCATTACAATATTGACGTCATGCTACATATTGCAGTGTTACATTAAAATATGTATAGATATTTAAATCAGATGCTTGTGAACTAGACTTGCACATTTGGTTCTAAACAGTTTGCGATTCATCTGAGAGCAAACAAAACGTACAATGAATGCATGGAATGGTTTTGTGTGATATGTGATGATTGATGGTTAGGAGAGAGCAACTAAATGTTGATTTTATTAACAGCTCAAGTGAGAAGTGATAGAGGGAAAAATGGAGGTGCAGTAAAAAATAAATAAAAAAATCTACATTAATATATTGCACCAACTGCCCGAAACAAAATGTATAGTTATAATAGTGGGATACTGCACACAAGAACAAAGGTCACAAGTGAGTTTGTTGGCAACCTGGAGCTATTTTTAATGAGACCTGCAAAATCCCGATGTATCAATCTGTACAAATGGAACATCTAGGTTTTACAGAGTAAACAGCATGAGAGGAATTTATTTAGATCACGTACAACTTTCAGCCAGTATGTGTTAATCATACATCATTAATCAATCATACATATACAAATGCTGTTAAATAAATTACTTTTATGCTGCTAACTCTGTGAAGTCTATATCCATCTGTACAAAATGTTCAGTTCAAGATCTATTGTGAACTATAAGAATAGGAATAGGAATGGAAAGGAAAGGAAAGGAAGGGAAAGGACATTAAAGGTTGGAGGAAAAAAGTTAAAGGACAATTACGGAGAGTCAGTGTATGGCAGAGATATCCTAATATCCCACTTTTACATAGTTACCTGAGAGCTTGTGGTTCATTTTCTTGTAGTTGCAAGTGGTCTGCATAGAATTAACTGCTGACTACAAGAAAGGAAGTGAACGTGATTTCCATAGTCTTGCTGTATAAGTCATGGTACCAATTAGAATAAGGAGCATTTGTTTATTCTTGGCCCGGTAACAGTAGAATGGAGCATTTCTAGGTTTCATTGGGAGATGGACATTAGTTGTAATTGATATCAGTGATTTAATTCTAATGCACAAGCTGGAAATGTTTGATCTGCTCAAAAATTTGAAGCATGGTCTCTCAGGTAAGACTATCTCTTGAGGATTTGCTGGATGTATGTAGCAAAATTCTAGAAAGTCTTTGAAAAACTATGTATCACCTAAATATAATCTTTCTACTTGTATCCCAATGTGAGAGGCAGTTGGAGGCTCCAAGACAATTAGATATGGCTGTGTTCCATTGTGGCAGAGTGAATTCTAAATTCCATTCCCTTTCCCAATCCTCTATGTAGATCAGGTTTCCTTAGAGTCTAACAATAGTATGGAAAATTGCAGAGAATGGTTTAATGTTTGGTGTTTTTTGGAAGTAAGCCACTTGGCAAGGAAGATGAGAGTCTCTGGGTGGACTTTGTTGGCCAAAAGTATAGTCTTAATTCTTAACATTGAAACGTTCTTTGGAAGCCATGGAAAAGTTATAGAAAAAGGTGGAAACCTGGTTATGCAGTTCTCTTCTAGTAACTGGTATGTAAATTGTATTCTTGTTTGGACCCAGGATTTCATAGTTAAATGCAATGGTGCATAGAAAATGGTGACTTGACATCGAGGCAATTGAAGATAAAGATGGGATCGATGATAAACCACCTGTTTCATGGTATGTGGTGTCAAATATTTGTCTCGATTTAAGACTTTAACAGTAAAATGCCTTCCAAGAAAATTGTGGTCACATAGGCTAGACTGGCTGTGTAGAAATATGCACTTTAGTGAATTGTGCTCAGAGAGTTTGTGGGTTATTATCAGATACATGCCATGAGTGTTTGAAAAAGTTATACCATTTTGCACATTTTAGGAGAATTTATATAATACATCATGGTATCATGGAAGCTGTTGATAATGCACTGATATATATATAAGGTTGATAATACACTGATATATAATAATTCACTAACAATAATATATCCAAGAACATTTCTATTTTATATTTTCAGATTAGTAATTAATCAAATAAATTGGACCATTTATCATCTTACCTTGTCTTTTGTCTGTTAGAAAAACAATATATCGGAGCATCCTCCCAGTTTGAGAGTTACACGAGCCCAGAACAGAGATTTATATTTGGCTATATATATATTATTTTAAATAAAGATGCCTTTTTATTAAACATGTATATTTGCAGGTTCAAGCCATTGATGATGTGGAGATTCAGACTTTTAATTATAAAGTGGTTTACTGACTAAACACTGTTTATTTAGAAACATAGAAACATAGAATGTGACGGCAGATAAGAACCCATCTATTCTGCCTAATTTTCTAAATACTTTCATTAGTTCCTGGCCTTATCGTATAGCTAGGATAACCTTATACCTATCCCGCGCATGCTTAAACTCCTTTACTGTGTTAACCTCTACCACTTCAGCTGGAAGGCTATTCCATGCATCCACTACCCTCTCAGTAAAGTAAAACTTCCTGATATTATTTTTAAACCTTTGCCCCTCTAATTTAAGACTATGTCCTCTTGTTGTGGTAGTTTTTCTTCTTTTAACCCCTTAAGGACCAAACTTCTGGAATAAAAGGGAATCATGACATGTCACACATGTCATGTGTCCTTAAGGGGTTAAATATAGTCTCCTCCTTAACTGTGTTGATTCCCATTATTTGGGGGAATCTTCCAAGTTCCATCACCCAGTCTAACTGTATGAAAAAAAAGAATATGTATTTTCTATTAATCCTGATGGTGGCCTTTGGGGCTAAATTCTTTTTATTTTTGCACTCAGAAAATAGTAAATGCTACAGATTGATTAGCCCGTCCTACAGAAAAAACATGTAGAGAAAAATATTTTACACTTACCTGTCAATGCTTTGTTTAAAAATCTTTTTTCTTATATCCCCTATCTTCAGATATAAAACTGTGGCCAGACAAAGATAAGTTGAAGTTACCCAACTTTGGTTTATGTTCCAATTCTTCTAATTATTTTAATAAAACTGACCAATTAGATCCATTTACAATCGCATCTGTTAAAGGGTTACTCCAACTCTTTTTAATTAACTTTTGACAATAATGTTAAATGTCATATTGTGCATTGCTCTTTAGGTCCCCCCTTCCATAAAATATAGATCTAAAGGGTTAACGTTATCTGAAATACAGCATTGGGTGAAGCCCCTGGTGCTCCTCTCCACACCCCATTTCTAAATAATAGTCTCCTTCACGTTGTCCAATCAAATGCTTTTCAAAAAGAAGAATGTAATTGGACCATTCTCAGAGTGCATGTACACACTCAGGGCCGGTGAGGGAGGGGGAATGGGTAGTTGGGTAGAGATAGTCAAGTGTGCCAGTGGTATAACTACCCCCCATCATCCAAGTCCAAAAAACGCTAAACCGATAGGCATACAGACTTATACCACCATGACCACTTCTAAAGCAGAAGTGGTTATGGTTGTTGGAGTAACCCTTTAAACAAATTGTGATACAATTCAGACTAAAATACAACTATATACAAAACACTGATAGTATCAAATGGCATAAGCAGCAGAATCTAAATAACAATTTAGAATGTTTTATACTTTACTTTATATAAACTTGAATTACTACCGATATGTATTGTTTGTATAACAGACATTGCAAAGGAAAATAAAATATATCTAATTATGACGCAAGTGACTACTTTAGCTGATGGTGCCCCATGACCCAAATATAACAGGTCCATCTCAAATAATTTATCTCTATCTCCTTGTAAACTCCTTAAGGATCTTAAAATGTTTCTTTCCTAAAAAGCAAAGAATTGAAATGCTCATCTCTCTATTCAACCCAACTCAGAAGTATGAATTGTTGAGTTATATATTCCCCCCGTGAATGTAATGGAAACACAGAGAGGTGTATTAAATTAGAATCCCTCCAGAACAGTTATTGTGGGAATATTATAAATATGCATTTTACAGAGCTTCTAGGAAAAAAAAGCAATTTTCTAAGTACACACAACCTTTCAGCAACATACAGTATGAAATTCCACCCAGGGGTCCTATAGGTTTGACAATATGACATTTATATGTTTACATTGGAAATTAGTTTTTCGGTTAACCGGCAGGGTAACTGGGAAAATCAATTGCTTGTATATACTGCGTGCCAAGAAAGTCTCATCCCGCAGTATTGCACTTTATGGCATATTACACAAGGATCACAGCCATTTAACCCATGCAGTGTGCTACGGCGTGCTAGAATAAGGGGATCCCTAACAGAATAAAAATAAAAAAAATATCAAAGATTTTTCATTTGTTTTATTTATTTTGATAAACAGGCCGACAGAAAATTGCTAATACTAGGTGATATTAGTAAACACACTACATATTATATGTAGAAATTAGAATATTAGCGTGGGGGTTATAAACTGAGAAATCTCCATTAATTCCATAAAAGTTTGTTCTTCTGTATTTAAAAGCTACTTATTTAATAAAAAGTGTCTATCTGTCATCTCTACTAGACACATGACTCCTCTTCGAAACCTCCACATTGGTTTGTCCACCCCCGAGTGACCTCCTATCAAACTGCATTATAATGAAGGTCTCCTGACTCTATGTATTAAACAGCTAAGGTGACCTGAATCCAGGATCAGCAACAACATTAGTTCGGTGACCTGAATCCAGGACCAGACCACGCAAGAGGAAGCCTTCATACTAGACTCCGTTGCCTATATCATCAATACCCTCTGGATGACTGTGTGTACCACAACAAGAGTTGAATGATTGAATCCACTCTGCATGGTTACAAGAAACACTTACATTTTGACATTCAAAGGCGAGACCTAACCATTTTTTAATTCTTATGTTGAGTACTCAGAAAAAGTGTTCCTTTTTTCCCTTTTTTTCTTTTTGTATATAAGCTTTAGAGCTTAATAGACTGTGTATACATAATAATACAAGGATATATTTTCTTTATCATCATTTTTTCTCAATTGTTCTTTTTTCTCTTTTTTACTTTTTTTCATAAATACATGGACATTTTATGTGTATATGTGTGTGTGTGTATATATATATATGGAAGAGGAAGGAACTCCTTAGTGCAGGCTTCCACAAACTCCGACCCTCCAGATGTTGCTGAACTACAACTCCCATGATTCTAGGAATGAAATAGATAGGCTGAGAATCATGGGAGTTGTAGTTCAGCAACATCTGGAGGGCCGGAGTTTGGGGAAGCCTGAATTAGTGGATCATCCTTTTAAACGAATGTCTCGTTTAATTATTGCTTAATATTGCACCATCACTGCCAGTAATTGTGACGTTTGTATTTTTATTCCTTGTTTTACAATGTTTTAGAGTTGTTTCAGCTGTGGAAAATAGCTGCCTGAATAAATTAAATGTAGATTGCCACACAGGGCCGATTTATAAGTACATGCAAAACAGTATAAGCAAGAAAAAGGTTTACGCTTGTATTTCGTCTAAAAGTTCAGTGAGATTTACTAGTTTGGCCTGTGGTATCAGAAATTAGTAAAAACGTACATCTCCAGGGTCATTTTTTTGGTGCAAAACCATCAAATTACAATGATATTAGATATACCAGACCAGCTCTATGTTCATCAATAGGATTCTGACAAAGCCCCAACCTTACCAACAGCGCGATTTTACACTTCTGATCGCTTTAGTGAATTTGGAGGGTTAACATCAGTCATTAGAAGTAATGGCAGGATTGGAACCAGAAATTAATTCTTTGTTCTCCCCACAAAGAATGGTAGAGACTGGCTCTTTTCGTAGCAGCTTCCTGTCGCTAGTTGGGAAACTTGGCAGAGGTTTACTTTCTAGTGATTGCTAAAATATAGCGACATGTACTTTAGTAAATAGCAGCTGATCTGTAAAAGTAACAACAAGTATAGAGATTTCTGGTACAAATGTGTCAAATTTCCGTGTGCAAATTGCTTAGCCTACCTACTAAATACAAGCCCCCATTGCTATATCCATAGATTTCTTTGGGAGTTTAAAAAAAAAAATGTTCGCCAGCATATCTGATGAGTGATGGACACTAGTAAATGTTGTTCGTGCGTAACCTTTATCCGACGCAACAAGAAAACCATAAAGGGGATAGGTTTTTTGTTTGTTGTTTTTTAGTCCATAATTAAATATAATAGCTTTTTATTTTGTTGCTGCTGTTTCCTTAAAATGTCATGTTTTTAGTTTCTGGAGTAACTGGAACTTTAAATGGTAGACATTTGAGTTTAAATATTTTTTGCCAAATTTACGTCATGAGATGTTTGTTAATTTAGAGACTTATTCACTAAAGTGTGCTTTGTTTTGAATTCAAAGTGAATTTAAAGAGAATGTAATACAAACAAAGTGTCTATGACACAATAAACATAAATAGGTATAATCGGGAGGGCTTCTAGCCTTTGGGGTATCTGTGAATTTTGCACAATTCATTGCTGTGCTCTACTTTTGTGAGTGTATTTCTGTTGTGTTTTTTATCCTTTTATGTAATTAAAATACTACTGTAAATACATATTTATCTCTTGTGTTTTACTATCTGAGAATTTCCTGTATTTATGACAACTTTGAAGTTAAATAGTATCATCATGGTGATTATACCTATTTATATTGTTTCAGAGACACTTTGCTCGTATTTATTCCGTTCTGTGTTTACCCGCCCAGCAATGCCTCTACTGTGCTTGTAGATTAGCTTTGTCTGCTTTGGTTCAAACTAGCTCGGGTGTTCAGATGACCTGGTGTAAAACCATATTAGTACCTAGTGGATTGACAAAAAATATTTTCCATCTATCTTCCAATGGATTAAACTCTAGATCTCTCTACCCTTGCCCAACAAAGTGCAAGAAGGAGACTAGACGTAATCTAATGGAGTCCATTTATCTGCACTAGAAGAAGCAGGTGCGTATGTTTACTTGTAATTCGCTACAATTCAATTGGCGTAATTAGGGATTACTGTATGTGTGAGTAATACTAATGGGGAGGTAGCCATGTTTCTTCCTTGTTTATTTAATATATTTTTTAGTTTTACTCAATACTAACGGTGTTTTATGTTTCAGTTCCAACACTGCTAATGTTGATTAGCATCAAGAGCACTTTCAGACACATTTGAAAAACTTTTTTAGCATTAAGTCATCACCGTCCCCTATGCTTAGCTATTTGTGAATAATATAAATAAGGACCAACTTCAAGAACCTACCTCGAACTAAGCTCAAATATGTTTTTATTTCATTCAATGTCCTTTAATGGTTAGGTGAAAGTTCAACCTTTTGTTGGGAGACTCCTATTTGATTCGATGAGTGTAATAAAGAATCTGGTTTGTCAAACATTTTCAAAAAATATGCTTTTTTTTTTTTACAAGCAATAAGTCCCGTAGGTTAACAAACTTTTATTTTAGTTCATTTTCAGGAACTAGCAATATAATGAATTTATAATTTTTAATATATTATTTGTTAATTATATTGAAAAACTGTTTTGTTATAAATGAAGAAAAAAGTAAAATATAAGTATAATATAAGTAAATTCCTGCAATAGTACTGCCTAAAACTTAAGAAGAAATAGAAACATTCAGTGGGCTAATGCATCATCAGTAGAATCTGTTCAACCCTTGGGGGTCGCAGGTTCGAATCCCGGCAGGGTTGACTCAGCCCTTCCTCCTTCCGAGGTAGATTAAATGAGTACCATTAAATTGGGTAATAGTAACATCCCCTGCATGTTGGGCAAAAGTAACATCCCGAGGACGTACTTGGAAACCAGAGCAATCTGAATGAACCTTTCCTGGTAAAAAAAACTTTGTTAAAGACGAGACAGGGGGGATATGATAGAAACATTTAAATACATAAAGGGAATCAACACAGTAAAGGAGGAGACTATATTTAAAAGAAGAAAAACTACCACAACAAGAGGACATAGTCTTAAATTAGAGGGACACATTTTTAAAATAATACCAGGAAGTATTACTTTACTGAGAGGGTAGTGGATGCATGGAATAGCCTTTCAGCTGAAGTGGTAGAGGTTAACACAGTAAAGGAGTTTAAGCATGCGTGGGATAGGCATAAGGCTAGACTAACTATAAGATAAGATCATGGACTAATAAAAGTATTTAGAAAATTGGGCAGACTAGATGGGCCGAATGGTTCTTATCTGCCGTCACATTCTATGTTTCAATTTATTTTGTACATGTCTAAATGCAAATATGTCTATAAATGATACACTAAATGCAATATAGTCATGATAGAATGGAAAAATAATGATTATTCTCCAAAAAAAAATAGACCTACATGGAAGAGTCATCTGGTTTGAGTCAAAGAAAAATTACCAATTTGCACTTGTAAATTAGGCTAAATGTAAAAGTTGAGATGACATAATTAACTAATTTGAGGTGCCCAAACTAATGTGTAATCTATCAAATTAACTGTCAGTGCTAATTGCTTTATACCCGGGAAGTCTTCTAGAATTCCTAGCCTTTTATTCTTAGTGCCTGTAGGACATGTCCAATGAAAACTCTAGGGATTTCGAGTGAAGATCTGTAATTTATCAGAATGCATAATTTGTAATGATAACACAAAACAAATTCTAAATTACTACAGGAATATAATTTTAGTAATTTAAAAAAATAATGTCATATTTTTTATTATGGAAACCAGTAATACAGGAACAACAGAGAAATGAACCGAGGTACAGATATACAATCAAATAAATACAATTAATAAAATAGGCATGAAACTCATGTTTTAAAATCATATTTTGTAAATATATAATTATGTATTTTATGTATTTTAGCAACAATGTTCGTAGAAAGAAAAAGTAAACCATATGCATTCTCCTATATTATTATTATTATTATTATTATTATTATCATCATTTATATAGCACCAACATATTCCGCAGTGCTTAAAAATATTGTTTTTATCCGTCTTGAATTTGGGAAATAATATTTGATATAAAAAAATCAAAAAATATATCTGTACCATCTAAAAATTCAACAACTCCACCACCAACATCATATATATTTTTCCATTGTATAGCAATAAACATCCATTAGAGTTATCTCTGTTCCCACAAATTGTTCCTGACTTGGTCTATATCTTTTTTATTTTTTCTCAAGCTTATGCCAGTCCATCTTGCTCCCATAGAAGAAGCATAAACTGGTCACCATTCCTCATACTACTGGAGTGGATAAGTTCATAGTTTTTGCATTCTTCATTCCCCTATAATTTAAAAGGGTTATTCCAACCAAAGATTTAAAGAAAACACTGGTGTTGGTTAGAGTAATCCTTGCTTTGCTGGTCCCCCATCATCTAAGTTAAAAAAAGAAAAAAATATTGCATACAATTATCTGTTTTCCACTACCAAGTACAAGTCCTCTTAACCCAAACCTCCTCCCCTGAAGTCACTCCGCCTAGATGCTGGAAATTTTAGAATTCTGTGTGATGGCTTCATCTACCGGTAGTTCATGTTTTGATCCTCTGGTGTTGTTTCCAATCCCCTTCTGACTGTTGGTCATGAACTTACTCATATGCACATTGATCTTCGAGGCTATGATGCCTGACAGAACCTTCCATGTTTTGCACACATACAGATACAAACTCAGATACACAAGCACGTATACAGAGACACACAAATACAGTCACATACATAGAGATTTACTCACATTTGCCCACATTAAACTTTTATAGAGCAAAAAATTTAACTTCTTCTGAAACACTTTGACAGAAAAATAAATGATTTATGGGTAGTGATGTCCCGAACAGTTTGCCAGGAACCGTTCGCCGGCGAACATAGCGTGTTCGCGGTCGCGAACACGCACGATGTTCGGTCCGCCCCCTATTCGTCATCATTGAGTAAATTTTGACCCTGTACCTCACAGTCAGCAGACACATTCCAGCCAATCAGCAGCAGACCTTCCCTCCCAGACCCTCCCACCTCCATGATGAATAGGGGGCGGACCGAACATCGCGCGTGTTCGCGACCGCGAACACGCTATGTTTGCCGGCGAATGGTTCCCGGCGAACTGTTCGGGACATCACTATTTATGGGTCAACAGCATTTAGTTTATCGTTGTTCGGTTCGGTCAAATATTTGTACAGAGAATTATTGTGGAAAGGCATTGTGGCAAGCTAGAACGGCACAAAAAAGGAAACTATGACTGTGATGACATGCAAAATTGGCTACAATATTGCCAGGTCCATTGGCTACACAATGTCAGCAATTTCTGCAATGATAAAATTAGATTATTAAATATCTTGGTTTAATTAAAATAGGAAGTCAAAGAACTTGCTTTACTTTTTGCTATCTTGCATTAAGTAGCAGAGGTCATTTTAAATTAAAATAAGGAATTTATCCAGGAAAAGAAAGCAAAAAGCAGCCGAAGTAATTTAATGTTAATTTTGCAAATTAAATATGTATCTTGCTAAAAATAAAATTAAAAAAACAAAAATCACAAATCAGTAAAACAATTCTAATTTAGTGAATCAAAGTGGTTGTAAGTGGCACTGGCTGTAGCAACTAGGCAAGCATTTACATTTTTAATGTATTTTATTTCTTCCTGTGTACTTTGTTTTTCAAATCACCAGGTTATGAGGGGTGAAACTGTTCCTGTTCAACCTGCTTCTGTCGACTACTGGAACTATACTCACCATCCTTCCTGCTCTGCCCAAGAGTGGTGATAGTAGCAACAGGAGATAGTGCTGATGGTAGCTTGTCACAATAATTATCGATGACCAGTTCTATATTTTGTTTTGCTTTGACTGCACTTTGTTTGCCTTGGCCGCCACGGGATTTGGTAAGTTAAACACCTACATTATATGTATTTGTATATTGCATTGTAAACATTGTCTTGAGAGAGGCCCTAGAGTCCGAAACCTGGAGTATTGGTATTATGGATTGACTATCACGTTACAATTCTATAATCTGTGATCTGTAAACCAAATGGTGGGAAAATGCTCCTATCGGTGTACTGCAAAATATATGCATAAAATTAGTACGATTTGCCCATTTTCTCACCCTATTGGATTCATTTCTGAATCGAAGTTAGTACCGAAATTCTGCCATGCCGAATTGAAATATGGCAGAAATTTGGGTGTTCTAGTAAAAAAATTAAATGATTGAGTCACATCAAATTCTCTCAATACGTACAGTCTAATAAACATTAACTTCTATACTACACTAGACATTAAGCCCTTAACTATATTACATTAAATTAAACATAAATCCGCACAATACTCACTACCATTAACCCCTACAAAACACAAACCCGGTACATAGCAGCGAAGCTTATATTAGGGGGGAAATATGCCTTGTGTTCTGGAAACAATTCTAAACCACTTGACCTTCCATCTTGTACTTTAAAGACACGTCCAGAGACCCCACAATAGTATTGTTAAAATGTATCCTATAGAAATAATTATTTTCACCTAAAATAACATTTTTTCATGTTTTTTTTTTAAATCTACTTGAGTGGTAAAGCTAGTTTAAAGTTGAATGCTCTATATTTTGTATTCTGTATTCACTGGCTACCTTTATTCTTTCTCTCTCTCTCTCTCTCTCTCTCTCTCTCTCTCTTATGCATGTTTAGGTAAGTGTAGTATTTATCAGCTCTATGTAATATATTGGAGTTTTTTGAAAACAGGTTTTGAAACGCTTCCTGCCATAGGTGCCACTATCCAGAACCAATCTGCAGAGAGCACAAGATTGGATGTCTCTGGTAAATTAGTTAATCTCACACGTGCAGTCATTAGGTTGGTACAGAGAAACATCTGCCAAACGTGGGGTACTCATTAAATAGTGTTAGGATTATGCAAAGAAGTGCTCCTAAACTCTCTCCTCAAGACATACCTAACAGTCCAGGATTTAGGGATTACCAGGTGTGTTTAAGGTGCGTAGAAAATTAAGTATAAGGTGTCTAAGGTGTTTTTAGTTTTTTTTGTTTTTTTTAAACACCTTATATACACCCAGGTAATCCCTAAATCCTGGACTGTTGGATGTGCTCTGAGGAGAGTGTTGAGGAGCACTGATGGTAACTTGGTTTACGAATTTAAGGCGTTCTCCAGGACGTTTTGTATTGCAAAACATTTGTAAACTGAAATGCGGTTTCCCATTAAAAACCAATTAATCCATTCTGGAGATCAGAAAAAAAAAGTCAAAATGAGCTGGCATGGAAACCAACCCACAATGCAGAACACACAGTAAAAGGCATGCACACGACCAAGCACAGCTCCCTACCTTTCCACCGCTTGAGGAATGCACCAAAAAAGTTCAAAACAATTCCAAAATGGCTCCAAAACTCGATGCAAAAGATGCTCCAACACCTCCAACAGCTCCTCACTCAACGCCACGTGCTACCTACAGACTCCAGCATGCATGGGGGCATCGCTATAAATCCCCCAGATGCAATGCATCCTGGGGAAACTTGCATTGTATTGCGCAAAAAATTAGTAAACCGAGGCATTATTTTCAATGGATTTTCATTTGTAAACCGAAAAGTATGTTAACCGAGGCGTTTGTAAACCGAGATACCACTGTATGTTCATATAATGTACCTAAATCCTAATTAGTGTTTCCCAAGTCAGGGTTTTTTAAACACTTTATGGGATTTAAAGTCAGTTTGAAGTTGAATGAGAGGACAAAGGGGATTCTTTAGATACTTTACAAAATGCATGAAAATACCATGGAAACAAAATCCTATTAAAAGGTTTATCATGTTTTACTGATGGGATCATTTACTGTATGTTCTCTTGGAGAGACTAGAACATCTTATTCAATTGCAGATTGTAAAAGACATAATACATTCACAGACATAGTGGTATTTATTTTATATACTTGAGGTTTTTGATAACGGTAGCGTATTGTGTGTTTTAAGGTATCTACTCATCTCTTTAAATCTAATTTTTAGAATTTTCCCTGAGAATTTTCTGAGAATTCTGATTATTTTCTGCATTATCTTTGGATTCCACATTTTATTTCTTGTTTAGGAACTAAAATGTTGTCGGTTAAGATCTACTTCCACCGAGTTTAATTTTATATGTCTGGTAACCAGGTGATACTTTTCAGAATGTAGTCTGCCTCCAATTTTTGTCCTTTCTTCTGTACCATTCTCATTATTATCTTACTTTTAAAGATCTTTAAACCTTTGAGTGCACAGAGTTTGAGCAATTCTTTCCACTTGGGAGGCCGGGTTATTTCTCAGAAATTTGCTATACATCTGTTATAGCATAGCTGCTTGCAAGCTTTATTCAGTTTACATCTAAAAATTACAGTTTGTTTCTAAGGGACAATTTGATTTTTATTGGTAGTGGTTCTTATTGGCCTCACAAATGGAATAAATATGAAGACCTTAAAAAGTGATGTGCTTGTAATCTGTTGAAGTCCCTTAAATGCCCTCTTTTTTTTCTTTAGGTGCATATAAAGTTGTCTCAGCTCAGCTTTAACATGAGTTAATGTGTGATGATGCTAGGTTTGACTCTAGTCTGCAGGCCTTTTTGACTTATAGAGACATCTAAGGACTTTATCACAAATGCAATCGGTCTGTCCGCAAAGAGAGTTTTAGTGAGTCGAGCGAGAGTTGATTTTAAAATTACAGACCAAAATTGATGAGTTGGAAAAGATCTCCAATTCAGCCGAATATTTTAGGCAACACAAATTTACACTAAATTTCAATGTCAGATCACCTCAGCACTTGTTTTTCTGAACAGACCTCAAATTATATAAATGTTTACACTTTGCATGTACCGTAGTAGTTCTAGATCCAATACGTGTAGTGCCTTTTTATTTTGAATACATTTCAGGGAAAAGTGTTTAAAAGATTAAGGGTCTAAAGGAACAACCTATGCACCAGTACCTACAGACTAATATAGTGGCATTTGTATAAAATGACTGTCACTGCATTCTCAACAGTGTAAACATTGCCTTTTCTGAAAAAATACAGTGTTTATATTGCTTCCAAATGCTACATCAAGTGGCTGTCTTTCTCAGGTCCCATCACACAAGATTTAGGATACCTTTTTAGTAACATTTTGCAAATGGTGCATAAGATCACAGTTATATGCTTACATTTACTGGTTGGCCAAGCTGGGTCAATATAGAAGAATGGTTTTACTATTGGATTTCAACATAACGAGAACAAGGGGACAGTATGAGTAATCACTGATACATTAGCAAACTAAAAATGGTCATTGAGATGTGTAATATCTTGCACCCACTGTATGGAGTAGGTGAGAACCTTAGTCCTCACTACTTATTTTTCACTGGTGTGACAGTACATCAAAGGTGGATAGCACATGTGTCAAACATAGCTGAACAGCTTCATTCCAATATAGAAATGGTTCATCTTTGATCCACACATGTTAATCATCTGCATATTTTTGCTGAAACTCTAGAGGACTTTCATATTTTATAGTGTGCCAATGATTCTTCTAGAACAGGCATAGGCAACCTTCAGCACTACAGATGTTGTGAACTACATCCCCCATAATGCTATTACACCCATAATGTTGGTAAAGCATCATGGGAGGTGTCGTCCAAAACAGCTGGAGTGCCGAAGGTTGCCTATGCCTGTTCTACAAGTTGCTTGTTTGATGCACTGCTAAATTTAGAATCAGGTGTTCTGCAGACTAACACATTGCTAATTCCTATCAATTATTATGCCATCTAGCTTTCCCATACCCTCTCATCCCATGTTTTTCATAATTTATTTGGGGAACCAACATTTTTTTATTTTCACTCTTAAATATTAAACTTAAAAATTCTTATTGTACTCATGTGATTCTAAAATATTGTTTTTACATCTTCACTAGCAGAATAGAGCAAAAACTTTTTATTTTCATTTATTTTACAGTAAAGTCTCATTCACCCTCATTTATCCTCTAGGAATATTTACTATCATGTAGAGCAATGGCTTAGAAAAGGCACGAGTTACTGATATGATGATTGCAAGTGTGTTAAAAAAAATAATCTCACTCACTGCTTCCAAATTGTAAAGGAAGTTTCAATGAGTCCCAGTATTCATACAGTCAGACGGTGGCAGGGGGGGTGGGAAGGGGGGGGGGTGGGAAGGGGGGGGGGGGGGAAGGGGGGGGGGAGAATAGGAGGAGAGAGATGGAGGTGAGGTTCATAAAGGATGAATGAATAAGTGAAAAATAAAAAGTCGTAATTAATTTTTAAGTTTGTCTGCAAAACAATCTGTACACAAAATTGCTCTGGTATGATGTATTTATATGCTAGCTAGTTGTGTAGCTAGCTCTATGCTAGCTACACATCCCTTGCTTCAAACAAATATTGTGATAATATATTTTTTCCTCTTTTTTTCTAAATTTCATTTACATTTCTGCATCAATTGTGCCATTAACAACAATCTGACACTGACTGGAAAATTACTCACTTAAAAACTAAAAGTCATATGACTATAAAATATTATTATGAAAATTTATTTTGAAACATAAAACATTTTCCTTACCCCATAAAATGATTTCCATTTGCCAAACGCTTTATTGAACTTTGTAAAAGTGAAGCAATAGTTTCTTTCAAAAATTAGATTTGATTTATAGTTTATAAAAACTGAATGGGGACATGGTCATTCATTAGGTCACAATTGTCGCAAGTATTTTTCATGTGCAGCTGTGTATAATGTTATTTTTTTCTAAAAAATTGCTAAAATATTTAATTGATTTGCACATTAATATCAGCATACAAATACATGCATCCCAAGTTTCAACAATACATTCCTAAACTGTATGCAAGTCACTCGTCAATGCAAGGTTATGTACTAAACCATAAATTGCAATGAAATATGTTTTTGGTTTAGCTCAATCTTTCCATGTTTTTGAGATTTTCCTAGATTGTTCCTTGAGAAATACATTAAAAAGAAGGAAACACACTTTCGTGAGAACATTCCAGAAAAACACAAACATAACTATCGATAAGACCAGCTATTTTGTTTTATTACATTAATTCAAACAATTCAGAAAAAGAGAAAACTATCTCCACTCAGTTCAAAATTGCATTTTTGAGCATTTTGTATAGTGTTGGAAAGGGTTTTATTTTACCGCGTAGGGATTTCTCAGTAAACTTGCTCCTGGACATATATTTAAAGAAATATTATATGCGTTGTCATAAAAATATAAAACAATCATTATCTGTTAAAGTTGCTTATTTTCTTAATATGTTTCTCTTTTGTTCATTCCCGGTAGCTGTTTTCAATTTCTTGGAAACATTGTAAGGTAGTATAGTATATTTCACCACGTGCTTCTGATATTCCCCAAGCTCATTATAAAGCTATAACATATAACAGTATATGTAAACTGTGTAAAATCGGGTTATTAATGTAATTCATGTACAATTTCATTCATGTAAATGGTGCACACTCGAAATATTTAAAGCAACTTGCTGTAAATCCTTTGCAACTTCTCCAGTTTACCCTACCAGTGGCATCCAGTGGCACCCACACTATTTAGCTTAGTCCATTCTGGTGGCTTCTTCCAATCACTCTGTTATTTAGAAAGTCTACGAATAAATGGTTGTTCATGAGCAAATGCACCTAAATTAGAGTCATTCGACCAGTCAAGACAGATGATTAGCACCTTTGGCATGTACATCCCAAATCTAGAAATATTCTGCACAATTCGCGCCTGGATCATTAGCACTTCTCTGAAAACGTCACACTTTGGCCTGAGATTGACAACAAAGACAAGAATCTATTAACTGAATGGAGAAGGAGTCATTCCATAACTCAATCGTAACCTCGTGTTGCATTCGGGACCCAAATGCCAAGCTATTACAGTATTCTCGTACTACACCCATCTTAAAATTTGCCCTAGTTGCCAAGTTGTCACAATAAAATATAGTGAATAAACCAAACTCCCAATTTATCAGAGTTCCTGGGATTCAATAAAGTGTTTGTAGACCTAGATCAGCACCTTGGATACTATGTAAGTCTGCTTCCTCAGGACAGTCGTTATGTGGCCTGGATGTCCTGTTTCATGGTCGTTATGGTATTTGCAATAATTGGAGGTGAGAACAACTTGCAAAGAAATGAAAACTCTACTTTGTAATGTGAAAAATAAAGAAAACAACTTCAGTCCCTAAGCACATAGAGTCAGGAACTGACGTGAGAAAATTTCCATAATTGATCAATAGATTCTTGCTGGACTAGACAACCAAGTTATTATAATAAGTGATAGACTCAGAGATACATGTGAAATGAAAATAAAATAAGATTCCACTTTGCCCCTATATATATGGATGATTCCTTTATTCGGTTAGGTTCTTGAAAAAGTGGTCTATTAACTAAACCACTGAGAGTGGAGAGAGGGATAGATAGGAATGTGAAAACACAAATAGTAAAATTATTACTGTATTACAGGGTAGGGGAAGAAAAGCCATTCTAATAAGCAATTTTAGCTTGTGAGTTTGCTACATTTAAGACAACCAACTAATTAGTATATAGAGATCTGCAGTATGATAAACAAAGTTCTAGGGCTTCCTCACAACACAGAGGAACACTATATGAAATGTTACAAATTATCTATAGTGTTAAGTCCCAAATATAGCTAAATACTAGGTGCCCTACATAACTCATTAAGAGGATAAGACAGATAATTCTGCAGAAACTTCACTTTAGATACTTGAAATGTATTACTGAGTAAGTACAAAGAACCCTTGTACTTAGTAATATGTAGCTTATGACAATGCTACATTGAAGACCAGTTAATTGGTGTATTGAAGTCTGCAGTATAATTAGACACCTAGCAGCATCAAAATTGCTAGAGCTACTTCATAACTCAAGAAACGCTATATACAATTGCTAAATAAAATTGCTAGAGTTGCTATAACGATAGGTCCTCAATATCACTAAATACTAGGTAACATATATCCGACCACCTAGGTAGATAAAAGATCCCTACTTACTCGTTAAGAGTATAGTTCACTATGATGAAACAGGTAATACTGCAGGAAACTCACTCTATATACAACCCTGCATATTCAAATCATACTAATCTCCTGTAAGCATTGGATTCCCAGACCCTCTCACCCCCAATAAACATGTAAAGAAAAACTGACTTAAATCATAGTACTGGCTATGAATAAACAAAATAGAACATATCTGTTAAAAGTTAATGAAAAAAGCCTGATGCGTGTTTCGGCACTAAAAATAGTGCGCCTTCATCTGGGGCTAGCATTGAATGAACTCCCACAGTCAACTTTATATAGGGAAGGCTCCAGACATGCAGGACTGCCTCAAAATGAGTTACAACCAATCAGGCACTATTAGAGGCTGGCAGTATTCCCCTGGTGTAGATGTGAGTGGGCAGGCTTATGACATAATAGCCCGTTCGTCCGTGGGTAGAGGCATGGTTATCCAGATCCTACCACCAAGCTACTATCGGTTAGTGGTTAAGATAGGATTCGTCAGTCAAAAATATCATATAGTTAAAGGCCTGTGGGCGGGGACCTCGTTGTAGAGTCCCTGCCCACATACAGCGTCACTCAGTGTCTTGTCATATAACTTCCCATATAGACGATCACTTAAGGAGCCTCTGGAATTGAGGACTGAATCCATTGCAGCATGTAAACATACTAGCCCCGGACAGTCGACCAGAGAAAGACCGGGGGTCGAAAGATCCAAACTCGACTGGAGATCCGTCCTGCCCATGAAAGTCCTTCAGCCAATGCTAGAGGTTAAATATAGTTATGGCCGGAGACCAACTCAGAGTGCCTTGGCTGAAAGTGTCTGTGTTCAGTATTCAAGGTAATTCCGATAACGGTATCTCTTAGGTGGTAATTTGAAACTGAATCATCTAGGTATACATACCCAGATGGCGATCCTAACTTTACAGCACATTAACTGACTTGTCATTGTGCCTGTAGAATAAAGAGCACTTATTAATGTAATTTTTAACTTCCTTAATTGATGTGGAAAAGGACAACGCTACATGAACAATTAAAAACAATTCAGAAGACAAAATTAATAGTCATGCACTTGGATTCATCAAGTTCAATATATATATTTTTTTAAATTCTTTATTTTTGCAGTGCAGTTATTAGGTACAAACAGGCTTGAGGTACCCCAACGGCATTCCTCGAGCTTTGTGACATATTTCACAAGTGGGGTTAAGATAGTTCTAGTCTATTTTTCTCTGACAGGCTAGGCAGTCTGACAAAGCTAGGAGCATATGTATATTGGGTTACTCCGGCAAGTTAGGCAAACATATTATGTTCAGGCCAGGGAGACAGAACATGCTAAAAGGGAAAAAAAAACACATTTATCTTAGGCTATTCTGGTGGGCTAAGCAAACGCATCATGTTGAATAAGTAAAAGCAAAACATTTGTGCATTAGGCCACTCTAACAGGCTAGGGAAACATCTAGCTGAAACCAACTGTATATGCAGTTATTCTGGTGAGTCAGGCATCAGCAGTGTCCAAGTCCTGGTGCTGGTCTCCATTAATTTATCAGGGCAGGTAGAGTTTTGGTGGTAGCCTGCGGCATCCCGCCTCTGCGCGTTCTGTGCTGGCTGTCAGCCCACTCCATTTCGAGGCTGGGTTGTAGAGTCCTTCGCTGCAGGGGAGACAACCGGAAAAGAGGCGGCAAAGTAGTGGTGCCGGGTGGGATTTCGCTTCTCCAATGTGCTGGAGCGTTTTGTGGGCTGAGAGGAGCTCCGTCACTTATCGGCTGTCCGCATGTAGTGCGGCCGGGCACTGTCAGGCAGGGTAGCAGGGCAGCGGCCGTCCACCCCGCTCACCGCCGAAGAAGGCCCCATCTGAAGCGGCAGTTTCTCCCCTAGGGGACTGCAACTCGGGGAGTCAGCCTATCCCTGGGTCCAGTGGTCCCAGCACACGGAGGATCGGTGCTGTCGGTCTGCTATCCCAGGATAAATCATGCTTTAAGGGCTTATAGAATGGGAAAGTGCAGGAGCTGAGGTTGCTTGCGACCATCCAGCTCGGCGGTCCGGCCCCGCCCCTCCAAGTTCAATATTTACATATTTACATAGTAGGACTTATGATGGAGAAATGTAAAATGTTTTTGACGGATTTCCATAAGTTTCTATATTTGAAAATATTGTTGAGATGGTGAGTATAGTATCTCAGAATACAGTTACATAAGATAGGGAGTGTAAGTGAAGCCTGCATTCAAACCTAGGGGTGCTTTAGTCTGCAGTTCATATATCCAATAGCATTTCCTTTGTTTGATTGTACTGCAGTTATAAAAAGTCAGCTTCTCCATTCCTCCCATTGTTTTTTTACTACATGGAACTCTAAATGACAAAACAAATGAAACAGCGAATTCATTGCAGTTTCATTTGTGTTGTGATTCAGCCACATGGCAATTTGGAGTTGTGGAATGCAGACAAATCACCGAAAACTCCAAATTTGGTTTAATCATGATGCTGTGGAAAACAAGTGCTCTAGCCTAGGTAACACTTGGTCTTTTTTATGGACGTGGGACACAGTATGTAGGATAAGTTTCAGGTGTTACTGCTCCTCCTTCCAACATCGGACCCAATTTAATAAGCTTTTCAAATGATTCAATTCTGTTATAAAGGCTTTCCAAATAATTTATCTAAAATATTCCTATAGACTTTAATGAGAACTTCTGTAGCTAACTCAGTTTTTCTAACAGTATTGAGTCATTTGGAGAGCATATTAAATCAAAGCCAAAATTGAGTGGTAAAGAGAATAATTGAAGATTATAAGGCTTGTAACCCCTGAAAAACAACACACAATGACAGAGGGCCATCTCTCAGACTGTTTTAATTCATTCTAATGATGTCTGTACATTTTGGTGGGCCCTCCCCAGTTACTAAAATGTTCATTGGACGATAACTTGCAATGACTCAATAGAAAACCAACAATGATTGGAAACTTGAAGGTGTGTTAGCATCACTTATTAGATTTCATTTTGCAAGTATGTAGTAAGGATTGTTGTAAGTGTTTTCAACATATGTGGATTTAAAAAAATTAATTGTCCAAAGCAGATTATTAATATCCTAATCTTTTTTGAAGATTGAGTTTAAAAAATAGAAAATTGAATTTTAATGCCACTAGTGTGTGGCCATTTTTATATGAATAGTTGGCATTTCAGTTCAATATCTTAGATGTATACAATGTTTATTGAAACTGGGTATTTGATTATAGTTGTACACTGCTTCCTTATATTCATATTTTGTTCCATAGGGACAACAATTCTGGCTCATGTTAGTCCTACATTTTAGAAAGTGTTTCCTTTGACAGCCTATAAGAATCACATCTGTATAATATGAGCACATGAGCAGGATGCTCAAAATCTACTGTTTGTTTCCGTCTGTCAAATTAAGTTTTCCTGTACTCTTTATTTTATATGTCAAGCGCTGTATAAATAAATATTAAACAATATTAAATTATTTAACCAGAAAGGATATATATTTATTGTCTTACGTTTTAAAGCGTCTTGAGATATAGGTTTTATTTCTGTTACCCAACATAATACAGGGTGGGCCAAAATCTAAAGTGGGAATAAGGAGTCAATAACTTTTTTATTAAAAAACATTTTCAATAATATAACATACAATGCATGCTTAACGTATGGCGTTATTTGTTTGACTGGGTACGGAAGATGACATCTTTTCAATGACCTCCATTTACTGCCTCACTAAGTTGGGCTCTTTCAGTTGCATTGTTCATAACATTAGTTAATGTTTGAGACTCTACCTCTTGAATTTTTGCACAGATATTCTTCTTGAGCTGGTCAAGTGTAAGCCGTTTGTTCACATACACATGCTCCTTTTGATATCCTCACAGGAAGTGAACCAGAAGCTCAAAAGTCAGCAAACGTGGTGGTCAATTAATCTAGGAATTTCTTGAAATTATTCACTTGGTGAACAGTTGTCTCAGGAGGTCTATTGTGATCCTGGCTTTATGGACAATGGACCTGCTGAAGACACATTTCTGGACATTCTTTCACTATAGGACATAAACAATTTTCAATCAGATCCCAATATCTCACACCAATAAATTGCACTATTTTTACTCCTTGTTCCTTCATGAAATTACTCATGAGATATCTCCTACCTACAACAAAGAAATGGACTACTAACAAATAAGTTTACTTGTTAAATTCTACTCTGAATTTTAGCCCACTGTACACAAACTTTTTTAGCTGAAAGGGAAACTGAATATGTGAGCCTAGGGGTATGAACTCTAGCATAACCTACTTTGTATCAGTTAAGGTACGTTTCTGCCTGAGATTTACATGTTTACATTGCAGGGTTAAAGCCACCTTTACTGGCTGTCTTCCTGACAGCCACTAGTGGTGCCCCCACTGCACAGACCAAGTGAAACTTGGTCATGTTACATGGAAACCCATTAAAAAAGCATGCTTTCCTATAAGGAAGCTTCTGGGCGCATGCTCATCAGGTTCCTAATGCTCTTCTATGAGGAGCAATTGATTGTACCACACTAGAGGAGGCTATGCTCCTCAATGATATCACAGCAGTAGGGGATGTGAAGAGCTCCGATGGAGCCTCTGCACTTGAAAAACGTAAGCAAAACATTTATTGTTTTAAACTTTTATTTCCAAAAGGGGGGAGAACCGCTATATAACTTGGGACAAGAGCACTACAGTGTTAGGAATGCAGGTTTGTATTCCTAATGCTGTAGTGTTTCTTTAATTTGGTTCAAAAACAGCTCTCTCAAAGTAAATGTAAAAAACAGGGATCATACAAACCTGAAGTCATTGGATTAAAATTCGCACTGAATCCTCATTGTAAAGTTTGTAACTAGTTCTCACTTCCTAACATAAAGCATATTCCCTTTAATAAACAAAGAAATGTTATTCTTACCTACCTGCATCTGACATGTTTCATTTTCAACTCAATTTATTTAAAATGGAACATATGTTTAACTTAAATCCTTTTTTCCTTTTTCTTAAAGTGTTCCGAGATCCATGACCTGAAAAGAAGCACGTGTGATAGTTTCAATCAATCATCTAGACTCAAAGCTATGCTTCATAACTTCCAGAAATCTCTGTTATAAATACATGTAGTAGAATATAGGTAGGCAATATTGACACCATGTATCCCATATCTGTTGCACTTCATTTGCCATTAAAAGACCTTGGCAAGACTCAAATGAAAAACAAAAAACAAAACCAATTAGACTACAATATAATTTACTAGAGAGCCAGGTCACAGTGGATTTCACAACCCACATGAAATCCATACTGAACTATACACTGATCAGCCACAACATTAAAACACATGAAATATATCTTTGATTACAATAGCAATGGCACCTTTTAAGTGGTGGTATATATTAGGCAGCAGGTAAACAGTCAGTTCTTGAATTTTATATGTTGGAGGCAGGAAAAATGGCCAAGAAAAAAAATCGGACTGACTTTGACAAGGGCCGAATAGTGATGGGTAGACGACTGAATAAAGTCTTCTGGGGTTTTCCCAGTATATAGTAGTTAGTACTTACCAAAAATTGTGCAAAGAAGGACAACTGGTGAACGGGTCCTGGGCACCCAAGGCTCATGCACGCGAGGAGCGAAGGCTAGCCAATCTGGTCTGATAAGGCAGAAAAGCTACTGTAGCTCAAATTGCTTAAAAACCTAATGCTGCCCATTATAGAAAGGTGTCCGAACACACAGTTCATTGCAGTTTGTTGTGCATGGAGCTGATTAGATGAAGACCAGTCAGAGTTCCCATGATGATGCCTGTCTACCATTGAAA
This sequence comes from Pelobates fuscus, assembly GCF_036172605.1. NCBI lineage: Eukaryota > Metazoa > Chordata > Amphibia > Anura > Pelobatidae > Pelobates > Pelobates fuscus. The sequence continues at coordinate 38,183,762 of NC_086320.1, forward strand.
GCAATTTTAATGCAGACGTTGGCGTCAGAACTGAACCATAGAGCAATGGAAGAAGATTGAAGCTTTTATCAAGTTTTGTCAACTTAGGCTTTGACCGAAAGAAAAAGTTTAAACCTTGATATCCTGATATCTTCTGAATGTGTTGGAATTCCAATGAAATTCCAATGTAGTCAGTGTAAGTATTTTTCTTTAAAGATGATGTCTTTATGAAATACGCAAAACTGACAAAAGTGGTGACGGCTACTCTAATATTCATAGATTTATTGAGCTTTTCATATGTTGTCATATACTGATGAGATTCCATCACACTTTGAGAATGCTCAACCTTTTTCATTGAAGTTCATGCTGTCTCTCTACATAGGTAAAAGAGAGTTTACAAATATCAGTATGTCAAGAAATTCTAAATGATTGCAACTACACAAAGAAATACAGCAATTTACCATATCTTGTTTGTGCCTTTTCATAACCATTCCCTTATCTGCCATTTCCTAATGTGAATTTGTCCCAATGTTAGGGTCTAGTAGATTATTACAGAACAACTGTGCATTGTTGTCTTATAGGAGTAGTTTCCTGGAATATTTGTCTACAAAGTCTTACACAAGAGCTCCAATAGTTTCCATAAGAAGGGAAATGATCTATAGACCTGGCCATATCTCACTGCCTCCTGCCTACATGTTATAAGTAGCACACCCTAGTGGATAGAGTTTATTTTCCAGCATTAATTCTTTTTGTCACACTAGAAAAGAGGAAATTCAGCGATGAAGTATATATTACTGCAAATTATGTTGCAACAAATGGGATATTTTATTGTAGACAACAGATTAGCTACGCAGTTTGTAAGAAATATTGGATGACCTTGAGTTAGTTGGCTTGAAATTGTCTTACTTGCTCAGTAACAAAAAAGTGATTTGTTAGTCACTTCTGAGTGTTTTTTTTTTTAAACTAAGTATACTATTACATACTACTACATTTTAAACATGGGATTCATGGCACATTGACATAGTACAAAACATGAAATTTGTGTGTTGGTATGCAGGAAGCAAAACAAAAAAATAAAAAAAAACAAGTGTTGTTAAATATGCCTTAACCAATATAAAATCCAAACAATGGACTGTCAGGCAGTCCTCCTGAAGCAGACTGCCGGGAAGGTAAGTATCCCGGGTCCTGCAGGGCTCAAAGCCGTTACGATGTTCTATGCCGCCACAACGGCTTTAAAGCCCATTTAATGCGGGATGACATAGAACGATGTAACGGCGTTAACGGTTAATATATGCTTTAGCGCTTTAGTAGTTCCATCTGTTTCCAGACTTTAGATTTACTGTTTGGGGAGTGTCACCCCACAAGTTTTCACAAGGCTATTCAACCACAGAGTCAGGGATTTAAGAGTTTAGAAAAAGGTAAATGTCACTATATCATCTTTTTTCTGTGTACCTATGTTGGCTATACTACACTATTATAGCGTATTTATTATTATGAGAGTGAATTATCTTTGAAGCAAGGTGGGGTGTTGCCTTAAGAGAACAGCAATGTGTAAACTGAGTCGTATATTTTGGGCTCTGATTCACGTGAGTGTATCTCCTGCATCATTCTGCACTTGCCACTTTACAGTATCATCTACACTATAGGTGTTTTTTTTCTCTTTTTTTTGTTATGTTACCATCGTTTGAGATTTTTACTTATCCAAGCATAATAAGGGGGTGAGATAATCCGCTGATTCATTTATTTCAACTTGAGTTTAGCGCTCTACAACTATTGCATACTTTTCACTTATAAACACCCATATCTATTGTATATAGTCCTCTTGTGCATAGGGATAGATAGACTATAGCATCAGAAGCAATATTCTTCATAAATTAGGGGTTGCATAGATTGTGTTGGTGCCTACACCTTCAATGTATTTGCTGCTTAATAATTAATTATTTAAAATTTCCAAAAAGAAAAAAAAAACAATGGCCAGAACCTAAAGGTGGATCGTTGTATGTTAAACACAGGACAATAAAAACAAGCAAAAACTGAAAGGGACACTATAGTCACCTGAACAACTTTAGCTTAATGAAGCAGTTTTGGTGTATAGAACATGCCCCTGCAGCCTCACTGCTCAATCCTCTGCCATTTAGGAGTTAAAACCCTTTGTTTATAAACCCTAGTCACACCTCCCTGCATGTGACTTGCACAGCCTTCCATAAACACTTCCTGTAAAGAGAGCCCTATTTATGCCTTCTTTATTGCAAGTTCTGTTTAATTAAGATTTTCTTATCCCCTGCTATGTTAATAGCTTGCTAGACCCTGCAAGAGCCTCCTGTATGTTATTAAAGTTCAATTTATAGATTGAGATACAATTATTTAAGGTAAATTACATCTGTTTGAAAGTGAAACCAGTTTTTTTTTTTCATGCAGGCTCTGTCAATCATAGCCAGGGGAGGTGTGGCTAGGGCTGCATAAACAGAAACAAAGTGATTTAACTCCTAAATGACAGTGAATTGAGCAGTGAAATTGCAGGGGAATGATCTCTACACTAAAACTGCTTTATTTAGCTAAAGTAATTTAGGTGACTATAGTGTTCCTTGAATTTTTGTTACCAATTATCAGTTATTATACAAAGTACATTGATTCAAACGTTAAAATACGCCATGGGCGGGATAAATACATGTAACAGACACATAGTTTACAGTTTAGTACATTTGTTATCCTCTGTGTGTTTAAAATAATCACTGATTCAGATAATACTGACTCATACCCAGACTGTAATATACTGAGTCACAAAAGGAGCAAGGTATATTATCCACTGAGAAGATAAGGGTTTCGGAATTCCTAAAGTCATATTTTATTATCCTCTGTTTAAGTTATTAGGACATTGTATCTCTCTTTGTTCTTCTACATATGTGATGTATAAATACAGATGTGAACATTTTTCAGAGTTTTATCTCATTGCCAATGAAAGCAAATTCTAGACACATCATTTGCATATGTTTTGTTCTATTCTGACTCTTGATTACAATAGTCACATCTTACTTTGCTTCAAAGTTTTTTTTTATTGAAGTGTTGATTGATCTCCAAGTGGCTAGGCTCAACCTTTAATTAAAATCAGGAATGGTAGCCCTGTGATTGTGAGTGGTTACTTTCAGCTTCAACCTCTCCAATGTATTACAACTAATTTATGTCAGATGTTCAGAATTACACCTTTTTAGATGACATCAAAAGACCAAAGACTCCGTGTAGAAAGCCAACATCAATTGGGGAGGTCTTTACTCACCGAAGATGGATAATTTAAAGGGACAGCCTATGTAACTAAATTAAATGGCTTTCTTCACCTCTCTTTTCACTTGTCTGTTACATCCTGCTACAAAAATATAAATGGTAAAATGTATGTGATGCATAAAATTAATACGAATTTCTAGACAGTCATATCCTACATTTTTTGCATAAAATAATTACTGTGACATACTACAGTATTTTAATCTATTACATTGTGAAATAGTTGGATGGCTATATCACGTCATTATTACCAGTTTAATTACGCGAGTGAAATGGTAATTGGACTGTGTTAAAATGTGACACTCGTATGACAGAGGATGTTTAATTAATTGATGCAATAATATGGTACAGCATTTAAACAGGACTTAATATAACATAAAATTGGAAATTCTCTGACAATACGGAAATAGAATTCTCTAATTGCTAAAACTAAAAATGAGAGGAATGAGAGAATGAATGGAAAATATTGATAAAGTGATCAAGCAGGACATACTGTGTGTAAGGTAAGTACAGGATTTGTGTTACTACAATTTGAGGATAGTAAACTAAACTAAATAAACTCAACTTTTTTTCCCCAACTCTCCTAGCTTTTCAAAGCATTTGTTAGTTTGCCAAAGTTGAGTTACTCACTAAACTGTTAATTGTTAGAATTTGAAGTGAATTTAAAGTGAATGTAACGTTTTGGGCTGAAATAACCAAACTGTAAAAATTCAGTGTCAGCAATGTTTATCCAGGACTGACCCAAACGAGTTGCCAGACACCCCACCCTCACAATACACATTACCCCGAATGTGATGGCTGTGTCTGATACATTAAGACGACTGTGTGTAAGTGTGAGGGTAGTTTGTATAATGTATGTTGGAGGCTGTATATGGTATGTTTGTTCCATTGGATGATGAGAAGGCTGTGGTGGTGCCATATCACCCCACATTACAAAATTTGTTAAAATAAACAAAGTCGTTTTTTGCTTGCTTGCTTGCTTACCATTGGGTGGTGGGGACAACAACTATTTCTATATCACAATGGTTTGGTGGGGCTATGAAGCTGCTCCTTGACAGCCTACCTGGCAAAGCTTGTGGTCTGTATCTCTGGTGGGTGCAGATCATTCATTGTTAAAGCTTCTTTCAGTTTACGACCGCAAAACTGATCTGCACTCACACAATTTTAAAATCACAAGTTGTTTGAGGCTGGTCAGGTATGTATTTTGATCTCCATTCCTGCACCCCCCAGCGCACGCTCAATAGATTTTCTTGACTGATGGCCTGCCCCGAGCTTGGCTAATTTGGCTTAAAATTTGATATTCACTTTGAGTTCCTGATAATTAACACTTAAGTGAATAAGCCTATCATGTTTGAGAAATAATTCCTATTATGTATTTATTTCGCTTTAAACAGATTAATGGAGATGTTGGTGCTATGACCCATGGAAACATATTAAAGTATTGGATACGTTTATTTCTGTCTAGTAAAATGTAACATATACAGTGTGCAGGATATTTTTGCAAAATTATTTTATTTTCCAGATATCGGCCATACATTTACCCGTTCGGAATGAGGTGGTGACATCACATCTTTAACAAAAGACATTTTCTCTAGGGCCTTGAGAAATGTACATGGTTATCATTACACAGACAAACTGAATGCTTTGGGATATAAAAGAATTGTCTTGAACCACAAAGTAATTTAAATTCTAAGGCTATATTCAAACCAATAAGAAAATCTATGAAACAATTTAATGTCAACTCATAATTGTATGCACATTCAATAAACACATTCTGTCCTTTTTTTTGTTTCAAATGACAATAAAATATAATTTCATTCCATGTAAGTTCATTTACATACAATGTTGGGGGAAAAAACATTTGGCTGCCGCTGTTTGACTTGGATTGTAACAGTTTGATGTTCTGTAAAATCTTGGACATGATAGAGCTTAAATCTTTGTTTAATGAATGAGCTATATTTATTTAGACTGTAAGTACTAGCAATAGGTTCCAGTAAAATAGCCATCATGTTTCAATCTAAATTTAATTATAGGCATACGTTCCATCAACAGTCTAAATAGTTAAACAAAGGACTTACTTATTTGCTGGGAGTTTTTCATCAATGAAACGTTCAAGACAGGATGTTTCAGAAATTGAGACATAGTTATATATGTACGTAACACAGAGAGGAAAATATGAACGATTGAACTAGTGTAATCTGTAAAGAAATATTAATGAATATATCGGAAATAATGTGTATTTTGACCATACAGTGTGTGCATATTTTATGAGTGACAATGGAATAATTTAATTAGAAGAAAATAAATTATTCTAGAAATTACTCTAAAGGACGTGCTACATAAAAGTACCTATAACAAAATTTACATTTTCCTTTTTCAAATGGCATAACTGTTTTATAAACATTTACTTAATTTGTTGATATCCTTTTTAACAAATTCTTTCCTTTTGGCAACTCTTTTTTACAGCTGAATTGATAATGTGTAATAGTTCCTTCAGGAAGGGGGGGGGGGTTAGAATATTTTTGATTTTATTTCCTCACAGAAACCGAGGCAAATTGAGTGCTTTTTCCTTTATTTTACACAACATTGTGCTCTTAAAGGACTATTCCACAGATAAAACCACAAAAAAAAATTATCATGTTTATTAGATGCACCCTCAGTGAATACACGCATGTATGTTTTGGGGAGATGCAAAGCTAGTCTTTGGCACCTGGTACTTTCTTTGACACATTATACATTTTACAATTTAAACACAGCAACTTTGTGTTTGCAAGAAGATAAGTACTTTTACAACTATACCTATGGAAAAATCTGAATATTACAAGTTCAATGGACAGGTGATATCTTTATATGCATTATCCATAATTACACCTGGGTGGTGAACATGAAGAAGAGCAGGGTTATTATTATTATTATTATTATTATTATTATTGCTATTATACTTATACAGCGCAAACAAATTCCGTAGTGCTTTACAATGGGTGGACTAACAAACATGTCATTGTAACCAGACAAGTTTGTGCACCGAAATAGAGGGGTTGAGGGCCCTGCTCAATGAGCTTACATGCTAGAGGGAGTGGGGTAAAGTGACACAAAAGGTAAGGGAAATATTAGGGAAGTAGATTGGTAGAATAGTATTCAAAAAAGACTTAGTGAGTTGTTGTTTTTTGGAGCTATTAACAGTTTAATTGATATGCTTTTGTGAAAACGTGAATGTTTAATGATTTTTTTAAAGTAGTGGAGATTGGGTGAGTGTCTAACGGAAAAGGGAAGAGAGTATCACAGGAATGGTGCAGCCCTAGAGAAGTCTTGAAGGCGAGCATTTTACAGACAGAGGATAGACGCAGGTCTTCGGCAGAGCATGTTGGCCTAGGTTGTACATATTTTGTGTATTATGGAGGATAAATTGGTGGGAGTAGCATTATGTAGAGATTTGAAAGCAAGAACCAGAATTTTATATTGAGCCCTATATCTTATGGGAAGCCAATGCAGGGACTGACAGAGAGGTGAGGCGTGGGAGGTGCAGGCAGACAGGAAGATGAGTGCAGTGGAGCAAGTTGGAAACATGTAAGACCACTGAGAAGTCGATTGCAGTAGTAAAGGCGAAATAGGACAGTGGCATAGACCAGCACCTTAGCTGCATCTGGTGTTAAGTAGGGGCGGATGCGCGCAATGTTTTTAAAATGGAAGTTGTAGGATTTGGCTATCAACCGTACATGAGGGGTGAAGGAGAGGTCAGAGTAAAAGAGAACACCTAGGCAGCGAAATGGGTGTTGCAACCCTTGAGAAGGAAAGACTAGAAGTTCTGTTTTGGACAAGTTGAGATTAAGAAAGTGGGCAGCCATCCAGTTAGAAATAGCAGAGAGGCAGTCAGAGACACTAGTCAAGAGGGGCTGAGAGAGATCAGAGGAGGACAGATAGATTTTCACGTCATCTACATAGAAGTGATGAGTTTACCAAGGGAGGCAGTATAGATCGAGAACAGTAGGGGACCAAGGACTGCACCTTTGGGGACACCAACAGAGAGAGGTTGGGAGGAAGAGACAGAGCCAGAGAAAGAGACACTAGAAGAGCACTGGGTGAGATAGGAGGAGAACCAGGAGAGAGCAATATCTCATAGACCGAGATTACGGAGGATGACAAGAAGCTGTTTATGATCAATAGTATCAAAAGCAGCGCAAAGGTCAAGAGAATTGGGATAGAGCAGTGACCATGAGATTTTGCAGTGAGTAGATCGCTTGATAATTTGGTCAGAGCCGTTTCCACAGAGTGCTGAGCGCGGAAACCAAAATGAAGTGAGTCGAGCAGAGAATTGGACTTGAGGAAGTCTGTCAATCCCACATACACAAGTCTTGCAAGGATCTTGGACGCAAAAGGCAGCAGCGAGATAGGGCGGTAGTTGGATGGGGAGTTAGGGTCAAGGTTGGGCTTTTTTAGAATTGGGGTTATAGTTGAATGTTTGGAGAGGGAGAGATTGAGAATTTTAGAGGCAAAGCAAGAGAAGGAGACAGAGTACAGATGAGATGTGAGGGAATAGGATCAAGGGAGCAAGTGGTGGGGCGGGAGGACTGGAGCAGATCAGAAACCTCTTCCGCTGTAGCGGGTGCGAATGAACATAGAACAGAAGAGGGAGTGAGGTTGGGGGAAATATTGTAAGGGGAAGGAGAGAGATGAGAGATCTCTTCCCTGATTGTAGAGATCGTGTCAGTAAGTTGCAAAGTTTGTGGCGGTTAAGTCAGTAGGAGGTGGCGGAGCAACAGGGTGAAGAAGTTAAAAAGTGTGAAATAGTTGTTTGGGTTTACGGGAGAGTGTGGTTATAAGGGTATTAAAGTAATTTACTTTTGCAGCGGAAAGAGCCAGGCTGTAGGAACGCAGTATAAATTTATAGTGGAGAAAATCAGATGCAGAGTGAGACTTTCTCCAACAGCATTCAGCAGTTCTGGAGCATTTTTGGAGGTATCGAGTCAGCTTGGTGTGCCAGGGTTGTAGTTGGGGGCACTTGTTGCGTGCAAGTGTAGGAGGTGCCATGATGTCTAGTTGAGAGGAATTGGTGGAATTGTAGAAGGAGATTGCAGAACTAGGGCAGGTGAGGTTTGAGATATGTAAAAGGAGAGTTTGGAGTTAGGATCAATAAAGTATAATATTATGAAACATAAGTCATATTTACAGAACAATACAGAAATAGATACTTTTTATGGGTTTGTCACTAAATCAATGGATTGTGTTGAATTGGCAGATAGGCTGCAATTTATGGAACAAATAGAGTTGGAGAGTTTCTTCAATTCAGCTAAAAAACCCTAATCATATACATTGATGTATTCAGTAATAAAACTTATGTGCATGAACATACAGTACATGCAGTAAATAAACCCCTAAACAGGTTCATGCAATACAGAAACATTGTCTTAAAAAAAGCAACAACAAAAAAAGAAAAAAAAAGAACAGAAAGAGATTAATATATATTATTATTATTATTATTATTATTATTATTATTATTATTATTATCCAAAGATTATTTATTACCTGGGCTAAGGATAAATGACCACAAAAAAAAAAAAAAACATAATGCAGTGCACAAATAAAAGAGAATACATTTAAATGCAACAAACACCTCAAACTGGATAGTAACTGCTTTACTACAGGCAATTTATAAGGAATGTCATGGTATAAAATGATTTAAATAATTGTGTCTCATTGAGGGATTAAACTCCTAAAATATGGCACACATGAGACTCAAGTTCTTCTACAAGTGGTTAAAGACATATCTCAATAATTATATATTTCATTTACCCTTCTTCTAAATATAGATTTTAAGTCAGTATGCTGAGAATCCAGTGACCCAAGATAATTATAGGTTTCTCTCACATTTTAGGAGATGGTACAAACCGCAATATCTTCTGTCATCTTTTCAGAGGTTTGTGCATTTTAATAATTTGAAAAACAAATCACAGACATTCTAATATTTTCAGTCAATTTCAGCAGGCCCGTCCATCTCACAAGAGGAGCTGGATAAGGGGAGCAAATCACTGTGCAATTATACTACCTGGCTTGCTTTTTTTATAGTAAGTCTAATGTTTCAAGCTTACAAATCAACCCAGACACTGAAGCATGTTGTCTGTTACCTCCTCACATAACGTATAGCTAATTACCTTAAAGGACCACTAAAGTCACCCAAACCACTTTATCCCAATGAAGTGGTCCGGGAGCACACGCCCTGTAGTTTTAAACCTGCAAGTAAAACATTGCAGTTTTGTAGAAAAGGCAATGTTAACATTGCTGTGTTATTCTCACCGCTGTCCAATGGCTATTCCAGACAGCCACTCAAGACACTTTCTCTACAACAAATGAGTGAAACCTGGTCATGTGACTTGAATTCAATGGTTTTCTATGAGAAGCACTTGACTGGATACGTGCATGGTGTTTGCCGCACATGCGCACTTCATTCCCTCTGTGAAGAGTATTTGATTGGACATTTATCTCGTGAGTCTCGGCACTAGAAGAAAATGTTTTCAATTTTCAAAATAATTTAACGCAGAAGGGGGGTGCTTAATCTAGTTAGGGACCGGGGCATCAATGCATTAGGAATACAGGTTTATATATAATGTTCTTATATATAACTTGTTATGATTTCAGTCACAGTAGCCTGAAAACAGATGCTGAAAGTCAATGGTGCATCTCGATGTTGGGAGCATCAGTCCTATGCAAACTCTCAGTGAAGGTGGTTCCATTCTTCCATTTTCACATCACATCATTTCTCCAGATATACTTTAGGCTATATATGCACGTAAGTGTAAAGGTAATTTGGAGATGAAAGTGATAAATATGGAAAACACCATTAGAATTTTATTGTCAATTGTTCCACCATTAGAACTTTAACTTAGAATTGTTTTGTGTTAATAAATATCTCACTATTTTTTATTATAAATTATGTTGACTATATAATAAAGCAATAAAACTTTATATCCAATGTACCACCATTCTCCATTTAGTGTAGCATTCTTCTATAACTTGTTAGCTAAGCAAAGAAGGGAAAACCAAATGTTGCAATAGGAAACTCATTTTGGCTTTAAAAATTTGGAGACATTGAATTGAAGGCATTTGAGGATCTTAACCCAAATTTGTTGGATTGTCTACAGTCAGAGTGTTTTATTTATTTGTTATGTGGATAGCTGTCATGTATTAACACAAATTTACAGTGTTTATAGAGAAATATATCTTGAATAATGTTTCAAGGGGGACATTTCCAGTAAATGGAATTACAGAAGAATCACAGGAACAATACATTCATTTGTGTGCTTTTCAAATACCGTTTCATCCAATCCCTGCTGGGAAATATATTTTCATGAGCTGGTGATATCAGATAAATATCATCCCAAAGAAGACAGCTGTGTAACTGAGCGTACTTTGCCTTTGTAAAAGGTCAGTACAATCAATTAGTTAATTAACGTTATTGGTTTATATACTAATTTGGGTGAGATGATAATTATTAAGTTGGAAAATTTGGTTCAAGAATAAAATCTTATACTCCGCTGAGTTATAGGCTTTTTCAAGCTTCAAAGAAACATCTATTACAAATAAATAAAAACAAAATTATAAATATCTATGTATGTATATATATATAAAACTAAGCTTTCAGGAGAAGCTCCCTTTCTCAAGTCTGAAGCATTTCTGAGCAAGACGGCACATAGAATTCAAAGTTGAGTTGTGATACAGGGGTTAAAGCGACATGACTGCCGATAAGACAGGTTGGATAGAACATAGACACCATTCTTGCAGAGGGTCGTAAGTATCTTATGTGAAGATCACAGAGTGAGGCGGGGGGAGAAAGAGAAAAAAAACAAGCGAACAGTACAGAAGATGGTGCTAGAAGGGGGGAGTATTAATATAAAGAATGCATGAATTCCCATCCAAGAGTTACATGATATGCATGGAGGCATGTATCCAGCATACACAGACACACTTACACACTCATGTACATATATCTATACACAAGTAGTGCATATGTACAAGTATACACAAGAACATACTCACTATACACAAGTACATACAATATACATATAAATACAACCAAATGCCCAAATATATGTACACCAACACCTACACATACATCCACATACAAGCACCAATACATGTACCTACACATACATAGACCCATACATATGCATATGTACACATACACCTATTCACATATACATACATGTACACATATATATATATACACTTTATACATACACACACACACACACATACATACATGTATACACATACACATAAACAAATGAACACATATACAAATACATACACACAAACACATATACATACATGCACATGAACTCATGTACACAAATATAAATGCACAGTTTTATATATAAGCATTCGTACATAAGAGTATGGGAAAGCATAGGTCTACACACAGTACGTTGTATATTGATAGAATAAACATATTGGAATGCGTTTTAAAGTGTTGATACATATGGCAGAACAGTAAATTAATGTGGGGGAGTGTTCGTGTAAAGTGTTGGTAGTGGCACAGGAAACCCAAATCAATATTTAGTCCTCTATTCTTGCTGTTAAACTATTTGATCATTCTGGCTTCAAAAGATTTTCTTTTTTGGGTATTTTTTAAAACCCCCTTTCAGTACTTTGATTTTTAGGTCCTTCAGTGAGTGGCCAGGCTGGGTAAAGTGGTGTCCCACAGGAGTGCAGTATGAATGGTTGCTATTATGTTATTTTTTCCCCCTAACCCTAATCAGAAGTGCTGTATGAAAAGGTACATACAGGTTGATTGGTTGTTTAATGAAAATATATTGAAAATTGCTTTTATTTTTCCATAATTCCTTGCTTTACTGATATTGTGTCATCTTTCATTATTTGGTCATAACTTTACCAGCATTTAAGCAACATTGATAGTTATCTGGAAAGGGGCCAATTAGTCAAGCAAAACGTGCATCGATAGAACCATAGAGAGATTCTCAATCTGGACATGCTCATAACAAGGTGAATGGACAGAGGTATAGTTATTTCACCCCCAGCAAGTTTTTTCTTAGAAATAAACTACATTTAAAAAAAAAACCACACAAAAGCTGGATATATTTTATTGGAAATTAGATTAAAATTACAGTTAAAAATCGCTGGCAGCCAACGAGACACATATTATACTTGGACATACACTGAATATACCGCTGAATATCCTGCCCAGGAAAGACCGGACCAGACCGGACCGAAAAAAAAAATAAAGGCAACAGAAATCAGGTACAGGTACAAATGTATTACAAGCTAGCTCAAAGCTAGATATTCTGTTGTTTTAAATATCTTATCTGGCTATCTCACCTGGCGATCAAGCATATAGTGTCCCTACCTAATTGCTATTTATTTACTATCTATTATCTTCCGGTTATCTTCTGGTTTAAAATCTTATTTACCATCTTTGGGCTTAAAACCCACAAGCTAAAAAAAAAGCTGCAATTGATATTGACACCGAAGATACTGTTAGTGTGCAATCTTGCAAACAATACGGCATGCCGATTGGCAATGAATAAGTCGCCCCATGTATGGACTACCAGACGAGAAAGTATAAGGAGATGACTAAAGGCTACATAGGTATGCTGGTGGGAATTTAACCGACGGTTGTATAGTAGCAATATAGTAGCAATACCAAATTAGGACACGATTAAGAGCTTAACAGCCAGGAGCTTAAAGGGCAAATAGAAAAGAGTAGAAAAAACAAAAGAATAAGAAGATTAATCAACTAATATAAAAGGGAAGGAAAGCGAGAACCTAAAAAAAAAAGGGGGAGAAAGGTCGCAAAGGTAAAAAAAATGGCAGCAAAAAAAAAGACACATGATCAAAAATTGTCAGCCAAATCTGAGAAAGTGCAAAAATGGGAAAAGAGGCTCTCAACGTTTTTTTCTCCACAGTCAACTCAAGAAATATCAGAGATTTCAACAATGGAACTTTCTCATTCATCCTTACCCCCCTCCCCAAAACCAACTAAAGAAAAAGAGTCTGTCTCACTGCAAGAATTAAAAGTTTGCCTGGAAGAAGCGGTATCGGACATTAAAAGAGAACTGAATGATAAATTCTCAGAAATAAAAACGGATATTGCAACACTAAATGAAAGAATTCAAAATATAGAGAACAGAGAAGAAACAAGAGATTTCCAGATAAAAGAACTGAAAGAATTATATAAAAAATCAATAATAAATTTAAAAGAAATGGAAGACAAGGTCTGTATAATGGAAGACAGATCAAGACGATGCAATCTAAGGATTAGAAATATACCAGAGGAAGTAACAGATAGCAACTTAAAAGAATTTTTTGAAGCTTTTATGGAGCATATAGGAATACAGAGGAGACAAACAGAGCTACAAGTTATAAGGATACACAGATTAATGCAAAAAAAACAAGATCACAACTATCCAAGAGATGTGATAGTTGCCTTATACTCACAAGATCTCAAACTACAGATATTCTACACGGCAAAAAAAAACGCAATTACAGATGAAAAATTCAAAAACTTAAGAATTCTGAATGATCTGTCAGCCACTACAAGATCTAGAAGAGCTGTCTTCACACCAATCTTTACTATTCTGAAAAAACATCACTTAAAATTCAAATGGAATCCCCAATCCAAACTCTCAATTTTATATAAAGAAGAATGGAGAGGATTTAACTCATTGGAACTGGCACTAGAATGGCATGGCTCTAACGATCTGATGTAAAGGAGGAAGAAAGAGAAGATGTGAAAGTAGGGAAGGAGAAGGAAGAGAGGAGTAAAAGGAAGGGGAAAAGGAGTGAAAGAAGAGAGAGATAAAGGGAACAAGAGAGACAATGTGGAGTTGCAAAGGACTCTTTTTTTTTTCTCTCTATTTTATCTTTCCTTCCTCACATTAGACACGAATAGTTGTATAAGTTATGTATATATATAATAACGCACGTGAGTTGTGGTAAACAAGAGGATAATCAAATGTATAGCACGGTAATTTGATAAGTTCAAAACAATGGAGGGAAAAACAAGGGGGGTATAGAGGCCTAAAATGAAATAGGAAATGCAGTGTTGGGTATAATATTTGATAATAGTAGGCTTTAAATTGACACAAGAATGTGAAAGTGAATAGGCACAGGACGTACACATGATATTCAGATAAATTTAGTGAACACACAGATAACATAGGCATTCAACCAAAACAATATTAGTAATGGGAATTGTAGACAGCAGGCACCAAATCTGCACAATAACTTAGGGAAATAAAGTAATTAAATGGATAGAATGAAATCCCAAACAGACAAGTGGGATGCATCGGTATGGGAATAAGTTATGGTATATGTCAATGTATGTATTAATCATTCAAAGGTATAGATTTTTTTTTATAATTTTTTTTTTTTTTTTCTTCTCCCTTATTTGGCACAAATAGTTATATAAGTAATGTATATACATAATAACATACGAGGTCCTGTGGTAGTCACGATGATAAGTAATTGAACACACGGAAATTTGTTAAGTTTAAATCAATATGGAAGCAGAAGGGGAGGGGGAGGAAAGAGAAAAAAGAAAAGGAAGGAGGCAAAATGGGGATAAAGTGGCCCAGAACCTTATGGGAATTGAAGTATCGGCTATAACGAGGGATAACACTAGGCACTAAAATAATACAAGAATTGTGCAATAGAATAGGCACAGGAGGTACATAAGATATCCAGACAAGTTTGGTTAATACACAGATAACATAGGCCTTCAACATAAATTCTATTGGTAACTGTAAATGCTAAAAATAGGTAATGCATTTGTACAACAATTTTGGAATTCTAAAGAAATTAAATAGGTATAAAGGAAGCCCAAGGGGCAATAGCGATGAAATGGCTATGGGAACAAGCCATGGTATTTGTCAAATGTAAGTATTAACCAATTAAAGGTTTATATATTTTAAATTCGCAATTTCACACTATAAAGGCTGATATCCCTAAACTCCTAAGCCAGGGAAATAAATGAAGGAAAACACCTAATAATAAGTTATACAAACATAGAACACGGATAGAAGCAGTAAATAAACACAGTCCACTCTTGCTCCCAATAAAATATAGGCTAAAAGATAGGGAACCTAGACAATTGAAAATTGATAAACAGCAGAGAAAATAATAACTCCTAGCAACTTCCTTCCCCTAACCCCTGGCTAGACACAGAGGAAATAATTAACTCAAGAGAGAGGCAGTGCAGTCTCGGTTATCTTTTCTTACTTTTCTCTCCTCTTCTCTGCGGGCTGGGTTGTCTCCCCCCACAGGGTACTGAAGAATAGTACCCAGACCTCACGCACGGTTATCCAAGAGATGGATGAATGAGTATGGGGTAATGAATGGAATAAATGTTTTTGTGTATTCAGCATATGTCTTAAAAAATGGGTTAAAACTCTCAGGTTGTTCCAAAACCCTAAAGGATTCATGGTTAGACTAATCTCAATAAATGCTCAAGGTCTAAACTCCCACGTTAAAAGAGGTTTTCTATATGACACATTGATTAGAGAGAAAGTTAATGTGGGATTTATTCAGGAGACGCACTGGCTAGCAAAAAATAAAGGCTTATGGCACTATAAAAAAATCCCAATACTATATAATGCATCCCAACAAAGGAAAAAAAAAAGCGGTGTCTCTATAATTTTTTCCAAACACACAATATTTGAGCCCCAATACCAAAAGGCCGACTTAGAAGGAAGATTTTTAATACTGATCGGTTTGCTTAATGGGGTGATGTACACACTAGTGAATGCATATTTGCCAAATAAACATCCAACTAGAAAATTCATTGAGATCTTGAGACTGGTGGAACAGGTAAAAAAAGGAAAAGTAATAGTGGCTGGGGATTTCAACTGCATACTTGACCCCTCTATGGATAAACAACTGAGTGGAAACCAAAAAATTTACCAAAACTTAGTAAAACAGGCCAAAGAAATGAACAAAACAGTAAATAAATATGATTTAATTGATTGCTGGAGATTGATGCATCCCAACGATAAAAACTACACTCATAGGTCTGCCCCCCATGGATCAGCTGCAAGAATTGATTTAATACTTGGAAACCTAATTTTTTCTAAGTTATTGACCTCAGTTAAGATACTAGGTAACACATGGTCAGATCATGATTTAATAATAGCCGAAGTGGCGGAAGACATAAAAAGAAATCCCCCACTATGGAGATTAGATGATAGTCTCTTGGAAGAAAATAAAAATATAGATTATATGAGTAATATGATGGAATTTTTCTTTAAAGAAAACACAATGGTAGAGACCACCAAAGATTGTCTTTGGTGCACCTTTAAAGCGGTAATAAGAGGGTACTGGATTAAGCTGGCAAGTCAACAAAAAACAAAAAGAGAGGCAAATATATCAGATATGTACATTGAATATTACAACTTAGTAACTTTGAATAAAAATAATTTTTCAATAGAAAGACAAAAAAAGATCAAGACCTGCGAAGCAATTATAAACAAGTTAATCGAGGCCAGAATTCAACGAAATCTTAAAAAATTGAAAATAAAATTTTATTACAAAAATAATAAAGTAGATTCCATACTAACAAATAGACTAAAAAAACAAAACCTAGAAAGAAAACTCTATAAGTTAATAGTAGGAGATGAGAATATTATAAAGCCGGAGGACATAGCCGAGGCTTTTAAGAAATTCTATGGCAAATTATATAATCTACATTTAAATCCTCCAATAAAAGATATGGAAAGATACCTAGCAAAGATAAAAATGCCAAAAATTACTATAGACCAAAAAAGGAAGTTAAATAAACCATTTTCCACAGAAGAATTTGAATGGGCAATAAAGAACCTAGCAAAAAATAAGGCCCCGGGCCCGGACGGATACACTAACCAATTTTATAAGAAATTCAAATCTCAAATCATTCCAGTGCTAACAGACACATTCAATGAAATATCAATCAAAGGCCAAGCTTCTATTGATTTCTTGAGAGCACATATTATTCCAATATTAAAACCGGGTAAATCCCCGACAGAAATATCAAATTACCGCCCAATATCATTAATAAACGCTGACGTAAAACTCTACTCAGCAATCTTGGCGAAGAGACTACAACTAGTAATGCCAGAAATTATACACAAAGACCAGATAGGCTTTGTGGCCGGAAGACAATCTAATAATAACACCAGAAGAATGATAGAGATACTGGACTGGGCTCAGAATAGTGGGATGCCCCAGCTGACCCTGTCTATTGACGCCGAAAAAGCGTTTGACAGGGTCAGCTGGGATTTCCTAAAACAAACTATGTTTAAAATGGGTTTTGAAGGCTGGTTTGCGGGGGCAGTGGAGGCCCTGTACTCAGTGCCGTCTGCCAGAGTTGTAGGTAGAGACTTAAGATCAGAATGGTTTACAATTCTCAACGGCACGAGACAGGGCTGTCCACTCTCTCCGCTGCTATACGTCATTTCTGTGGAACCCCTGGCATGCAGTATTAGACAAAATACAGGCATAATAGGAATTAAAATTCCCGATGAACAACTCAAAATATGTCTCTACGCAGACGACGTAATACTGACCATTACAGACCCAGAAAACTCGTTACCACAGTTGTTATATGAGATAACGCAATATGGAGAGGTCTCTAATTTTAAAATGAACATCAATAAAACCTCAGCTCTAACCACAAACATAAATAAAACACAGCTACAAAGATTAAGACAAAACTATCAGTTTAACTGGTCAATTACAAAGTTACCATATTTAGGTATTCTGTTAACATCAGACGTAGAAAGTCTAATGGAAATTAATTTTATGAATCAATTAAAAGAAATGAATAGACTTTTGAGGGAATGGAGACGCTACGAAATCTCATGGTGGGGCCGGATAAACACGATTAGAGCCTATATAGTTCCAAAATGGATTTACCTGTTCCGTATGATACCTCTCAAGATCTCAATTCACTGGCTAAATATAATACAAAAATGCTTCACAGACTTCATATGGAGGGGCAAGAAACCCAGAATTAATTCATTAACATTAGCGGCAATTATGACAACACATGCCCTAAATTTACAAGCTAAAGATTGCAAAGAACAAGCATGGTACAAAATAGAATTATACAGAGAGGAGGTTACAAATTTAGAAACATTACTTTGGGCCAACATAAACAAAAGGGTATGCTTACCAGAAACCAAAAGTAAAATTATTTCACAAACAATAAATGAATGGTATATAATAAAAAAAAAAATGGGAATAGCGGATCAAATCCCAGATACTTTATCTATAAATATGGTAGAAAAAATTATGGAGGATATAAATATGGAAAACTGGTATAAAAATTGCAACATATGTATCAAGGATTTATATAGAAATGATCAGATAGAAGATTACCCGACCATAAAAACAAGATTAGACCTACCATCTAGGGAAATTTTTAGCTATTTACGCATCAAAAGCTTCTTAAAGAAACACCTGATAAAATACAATGGGGATACAGGAAATTTAACTAGAAAGATCTTAACTAAAGACACCACGAATAAAAAATACTCCACAATAATAGAGCTACTTAATCTCATAAATCAACCAAATATTCCTGTGATCTTTAAAAAATGGGAAAGAGAATT
Source organism: Pelobates fuscus (assembly GCF_036172605.1). Lineage (NCBI taxonomy): Eukaryota > Metazoa > Chordata > Amphibia > Anura > Pelobatidae > Pelobates > Pelobates fuscus. The sequence goes on from NC_086320.1 coordinate 38,202,613, forward strand.
TGACAGCAAAATCGACTTTATTTCTTGGTGCAAAGCTTTCCAAAAAATTTAAAAAAATCTCCATTCCCTAAATATATTGGAAAACTTTATAAAAGTCTGCTATAGATGGTATATGGTTCCAAAGAGACTAAACAAAATTTGCCATACTAACCCTCCAAATTGTTGGAGATGCTTTAATCTAGACGGCTCTATGCTACATATATGGTGGAGCTGCCCAAGAATTCAACCAATATAGGAGCTTATATATAATATAATAACACAGATAAGTAATATACAGTTAAACTTTACACCAGAAACTGCCTTACTACATATATATAATAACGAATTAAACAAAAAAAATGAAATATTAGTCATTCACTGTTTTATGGCTCTAAAGCTGTTGATTGCAAGATCATGGAAAAATACGGATATCCCTGACCTACAACATATAAAAGAACAAATTCTGAACTAACTAGAGATGGAAAAAGGAACAACCTGGTATAACGATAACAAAAAACAAAACCTATTAAGAGAAACATATAACTCTCTTATAACAGACATAAAACGAATAGAATAGACGTGGCCCATTGTCATAATGAAATAGAGATTACCCATTGTACACGGGAGATAATAAGATATTTAAATATATGCTGGATGGTATGAATGTAGATAAACTAACCATAGCTAAGAAACTACAAATATAATTAACAATAACTTCTTTTTTTTTTTCAATATTTTCTTTTATAGTCTTTTTTTGTGTATATAGATGAAAAAATTCTATGACTAGGATATAATTGTATGGTAATGTAATGCATGTTGGATTCTTAACAGAATCATGTTTTATTGATTAAGTATAATTGTTAATACTTATTGTTTTGTAAAAATAAGAAAAACTTAATAAAAAGGAATGAGAAAAAAAAAAATTACAGTTAAAAATTACAGTTAAAAATTAAATATTTTTTGATAGATAAATTAATTAATATATATATATATATAATATCCAGAAAGGATACATTTATTTAATTGAGTTAAAAAGTAGTGACCAACATTTCAGTCCCCATTCGGGACTTTCTTCCGGGTCAGAAATAACAGGACAACAATATATATATATATATATATATATATATATATATATAAAAGATTAAATATCACAATTGTCTCAATAAGCTATAGATCACCTACATGAACATATGACTTGATCCTGACGTAATCGCAGTTTAAGAAGCCCTTAAGGCAGCTATTAACATTTATTAGGTTGATGAAAAATATAAGGAAGCCTTAATGACTTAGTCCTGTCAGACCTTCCGGCATTCGCTAACCGTGGACTTCCGGGTTCTCGGAGCGCGGCCACTCCCCCTCCTATGACGTGGTCGTTCCCAGGGTTCATAGAGAGTCCGCGTCAACACCACAGTGCTGGATCAACTCGAAAGCTCCCGCGAACTTCAAACTGAATATTTACTTCTACTGTGTATCGGACCCGGACTGTTTAATCATTTACCCTCCTTCTCCTCTCCTACGACCTCGGACTGTTTTTGGATATTCTCTTGCCTGCTGCAACCTCGAATCTCTGTGGAATCTCTATCACCAATTTGGATTATCACTCCTTCATAAGTTAAGTAAACCAGATTGGCTCAAACTTAATATATAACCATCCTAAATCTAAGTGATTCGCTATCTGCTCCACATCAACTCATAATCTTGTTTCCAACACCTACTTATTAATTATCTGCATCCTAATTTGGAACTTCTCGCTGGTTGTGTTAAATTTACCTTATCCTAAAACAACTTCAAACACCGCTGCTGGTTATAACCTGCCAGGAATTAAAGAGACAGTTCAAATTGATTATCTTTTTTATTTAAAGAAATAAACATTATCAAACTCAGAAATCTGCAGTTGTTTCCATCTTATCAACAATTGAGCGTTACAGATTGATCCAGCCTAATTAATGGATACAGCAGATCTCACTTCTGAAATCACCAGATTAAACCAAAGGGTGGATACTCTCACTCAAGGCATGCAAGATCTACAGATCACCAATGAAAGAATCCTTACTTATGTAAGGGACTTGCAAACCCATACTCCTCACACAGTTACACACTCGGCTAGTGACCCTGCTGTCTCCAACCCCGAAAAATTCTCTGGAGACAGGTCCCAATACCGAGAGTTCATCAATTCTTGCAAGTTGTTGATTGCATTAAAACCCCGATCATATCCCACAGAAAGATCTAAAGTTTGTTCTGTTATTTCATTTTTGAGAGGTGAACCCATGGCCTGGGCTCATTCCTTTCTTGAGAATGATGATCCCATATTGGATTCTCTGGATGAATTCTTTGAAGCCATGTCTCTCCTTTACGAAGACCCAAACAAACAAGCGACTGCAGATTTAACCATTAGAACACTGCAGCAAAGAAACCGGCCTGTTGAAGATTACATTGCTGAATTCAAACGATGGGCACCTGAAACTCAGTGGAATGACATAACTCTACGTAACCAGTTCCGTATTGGGTTATCTGAAGCTGTCAAAGATGAGCTCTCCAGAACTGAACTACCTACTACACTAAATACACTTATTCAACTGTCAATCAGTATCGACAGAAGACTTAGGGAAAGAAAAGCTGAGAAATCACTCACTAGCTCTCTATGGAAAAAACCCTTCACCTCTTCAAAGGCACCGGAGAAACCTATAACTCCCGCTGAACCTATGGAAATAGGGGTTGTGAGAAGTCCTCTTACTCCAGAAGAGAGAACCAGAAGAAGACAACTGAACCTCTGCATGTACTGTGCTTCGCAAGAACATGTGGTCCCAGACTGTCCCCTATTGAAACGTCCAAGAGGCGGTAAGCATGGTTCTACCACGACTATAATGAGTGTACTTCCTTCTAAACCAACCTCTCATTTCTCCTCTGTCTCTCTCATATTACAGTGGGACAAAGAAAGAATTACGACTAAGGCCATTATTGATTCCGGTGCTAATGGGGTGTTCCTGGACTCATCCTTTGTTACAAAAAATAAAATTCCTTGTGTTCAAAAACGTAATTCCGTCTCTGTCAGAGTTATTGATGGCTCCTTAATCTCCTCGGGGCCCATTCGCCTTGAAACTGTCCCTTTAAGGACTACTACTAATTATGTCCATTCTGAATTTCTTGTTTTTGATGTCATAAATTCTCCTCTTTATCCTATAATATTAGGGATAGACTGGTTACGGACTCACAACCCACTTATTACCTGGGCTCCTTTCTCTCTCACGTTTAACTCTGCATATTGCCAGAAAACATGTCTACAACACATCCCCATTTTGCATGTTACTAGGGAATCCACTATACCTTCCAGCTATTCGGAGTTCGCTGATGTGTTCAGTAAAAAGGAAGCAGAGACACTTCCTCCTCATCGACCCTATGATTGTCCGATTGACCTTGTTCCTGGTGCTCCTATCCCTTTTGGACATATTTATCCCCTCTCTGAATCAGAGCTAAAAACCCTCAAGGAATACCTAGATGAAAACCTCCGGAAGGGGTTCATTAGACCTTCCTGTTCACCAGCCGCTTCCAGCATGTTTTTTGTGAGAAACAAGGACCAGACTATACGCCCCATCATCGATTACAGGTCTTTAAATAAAATAACTATTAAGAATCGTTACCCTCTTCCCCTGATCAATGAGTTGATTGAAAGATTAAGAACAGCTACCATCTACACTAAACTTGACCTTCGTGGGGCATATAACCTTGTTAGAATCAAGGCCAATGATGAATGGAAAACGGCGTTCAGAACCCGATATGGTCTTTACGAATATCTTGTCATGCCCTTCGGGCTATGTAACGCCCCTGCAACCTTTCAGCATTTCATTAACGATATCTTCCGAGATCTCCTAGACGTTTGTGTCATCATTTACTTAGATGATATTCTCATCTACTCCAACAACCTTGAAGAACACAGAAAACACGTGAGATGGGTATTATCCAGATTAAGAACACACAAATTATACGCAAAACCAGAAAAATGTATATTTGAAGTCAATGAAATCACTTTTTTGGGATATGTTATCTCCCCTCATTCAATAAGTATGGATACCTCCAAAATAGATTGCATTGTCAACTGGTCTACTCCTACTAATACTAAAGACTTACAACGTTTTTTGGGATTTGCCAACTTCTATAGGAAGTTCATTAAGAATTACTCTAAGGTTGCTCATCCCCTCAACCTGCTCAATAGCAATAAACGGTCCTTTGCTTGGAACGAAGAGGCTCAAGCAGCCTTTGATGAATTAAAACGGAGATTCACAAGTGCTCCCATTCTTCAACTACCTAATCCTGCTTTTCTCTACGTCATGGAAACGGATGCTTCTGATACAGCTATCGGGGCTGTCCTCTCTCAACACCAAACGCCTCAAGATCCTCTCCATCCAGTAGCTTTTTTTTCACGATCTTTGTCTCCTGCTGAACGAAATTATCCTGTAGGAGAAAAAGAATTATTAAGTATTAAAGCTGCATTCGAAAACTGGCGTCACATACTTGAAGACACACGCACTCCTGTAATTGTTTATACCGACCACAGGAACCTTGAATATCTTCATTCCAACAAAACACTCTCTGCCAGACAAGTACGCTGGAATCTTTTCTTTTCCCGTTTCAATTTTCAAATCATCTACAGACCCGGATCCAGAAATAAAAAGGCAGACGCCCTGTCCAGAATTCACCAAGATCTTCCTGTAAACGAAACTCAACCTCCTAAAATCATAGGTATTATTTCGTCATTAACTGATGATATTAAACATCTTAAAGAAGAAGATCTTGAACTTCCCAAGCAAGACAATCTATCAAAAAAGGACGGGTTGTACTACTTCAAAGACAGGTTATACATTCCTCCCTTGCTTAGGAATAAAATACTCTCCTTGATTCATGATTCCCCTCTGGCTGGTCATCCTGGTACAAGAAAAACACTGGAGCTGTCTAAAAGATATTACTGGTGGCCTCGCCAGGACAGAACCATAGAATCTTATGTCAAAAACTGCCCAACCTGTCTGAGATCAAAATCTGACCATCATCCACCATTCGGTCAATTACTGAGCCTACCTGTTCCAGAAAGACCTTGGCAGTCCATCTCAATGGATTTCTTGGTAGAACTCCCTCCTTCTCAACATCATACCACCATTCTGGTGGTGGTAGACCGTTTCACCAAGATGTCCCATTTTATTCCTTTAAAGAAATTACCCTCTTCATCTGAACTTGCAAAAGTATTCATCAACAACATCGTGAAACTCCATGGTCTTCCTGAAGAAATCATATCAGACAGAGGAACACAGTTCACCTCCAAATTCTGGAATGAGATGTGTTCCTCCCTCAACATTCAACGTAAATTATCTTCAGCCTATCATCCTCAAACCAACGGACAAACAGAGAGAGTTAACCAATGTCTTGAACAATACTTGCGGTGTTATTGCTCTCATTTACAAGATGATTGGATCACGTGGTTACCAATGGCAGAGTTCTCATACAACAACTCGGTACACACTAGTAGCAAAATGACTCCATTCTTCTCAAATTTTGGATTCCATCCTTCTTCATTCCCCGATCAAGGACTTCCTTCTTCTAATCCATACGTCTCCAACCATAACTCGTTCATGTCTGCCCTCTTCCTCAGGTTACGTGATAACCTTAAAAATGCATCATCTGCTCAGAAAAAGTTTTTCGATACTGGTAGACGACCTTCCCCTACTTACAAGGTTGGTGATCTTGTATGGCTCTCTTCAAAAAACATTGTTACCAACCGTCCCTCAAAGAAACTAAGTTCACTCTTCCTTGGCCCTTTTCGTATATTGTCACTCATCAACGAAAACGTGGTTAGATTGAAACTTCCACCTACCATGAAACTGCATCCAGTCTTCCATGTGTCGTTGCTTAAACCACACCACTCCGACCCTTTCATGAGGGATGTTCATACCACTCCTGATCCCGTTCTGGTACAAGGTGAAGAGGAATACGAGGTTCAGAGGATTCTCGACTCACGAATCCATCGTGGTTCCTTACAATATCTTGTCCGGTGGAAGGGCTACGGAGTTGACGAAGACTCATGGGTGTCGTCCTCCGCGGTGCATGCTCGTCGACTTATCAACGCGTACCATGCTCGCTACCCATCCAGACCTCGTTGACAGCATCCGGTGGCTGCTTCTTATGAGGGGGGTTCTGTCAGACCTTCCGGCATTCGCTAACCGTGGACTTCCGGGTTCTCGGAGCGCGGCCACTCCCCCTCCTATGACGTGGTCGTTCCCAGGGTTCATAGAGAGTCCGCGTCAACACCACAGTGCTGGATCAACTCGAAAGCTCCCGCGAACTTCAAACTGAATATTTACTTCTACTGTGTATCGGACCCGGACTGTTTAATCATTTACCCTCCTTCTCCTCTCCTACGACCTCGGACTGTTTTTGGATATTCTCTTGCCTGCTGCAACCTCGAATCTCTGTGGAATCTCTATCACCAATTTGGATTATCACTCCTTCATAAGTTAAGTAAACCAGATTGGCTCAAACTTAATATATAACCATCCTAAATCTAAGTGATTCGCTATCTGCTCCACATCAACTCATAATCTTGTTTCCAACACCTACTTATTAATTATCTGCATCCTAATTTGGAACTTCTCGCTGGTTGTGTTAAATTTACCTTATCCTAAAACAACTTCAAACACCGCTGCTGGTTATAACCTGCCAGGAATTAAAGAGACAGTTCAAATTGATTATCTTTTTTATTTAAAGAAATAAACATTATCAAACTCAGAAATCTGCAGTTGTTTCCATCTTATCAACAATTGAGCGTTACAAGTCCATTGGCAAGGGGTAAGTTTACAGTGACCTGTGAGCCTTGAGCAAAGAAACATATTTATTTGGTGATTAAAGGTGACTGTTATTCTTGCCCTTGGCGAGGTGTCATGAAACATGCAAACAGTGGTCTAACATATTCTAGAAATGAATGTGCATCACAGTAAATACTGGTCCTGGGTTGTACATTAACACAGAAAAGGGTACAGTAGGTGCAACAAACAATTTGTAACTGTCAGAAAATGTTATTGTAAAGTAATTTGTTTATTTGTTTTCTCAATTTTTAGTATGTAAAATCAATGTAAATGCAGATACTCTTGTTAATAATGTAGGTTAAACAATAATACAAACATATATAAATGTGTTATCATTATAATTGCATGTTTTAGATCAAAATCGCCAAACCTGAAAAATGTCTTAGTGTCATCTACACTGATCATCGACAACATTAAAACCACTGGCAGGTGAAGTGAATAACATTGATTATATTGTTACAATGACACCTGTCAAGGAGTTTTTGATATATTGGTCAGAAAGTGAACAGTCAGTTCTTAAGTTTCATGTGTTGGAAGCAGGAAAAATGGACAAGCGAAAAGATCTGAGTGGCAGTGATGGATAAACAACTGGGTCAGAGCATGCCCAAAACGACAAGTCTTGTGGGTTGTTCCCAATATGCAGTGGTTAGTACCCATCAAAAGTGGTGCAAGGAAGGACAACTGGTGAACCAGCATCGGGGTCATTGGTGCCCAAGGCTCATTAATGCATGTTTGGGCTAGCATGTCAGATCCATTCACACAGTAGAGCTACTATAGCTCAAATTCCTGAAAAACTTAATGCTGACCATGATAGAAAGGTGTTAGAACACAAAGTGCATTGCATAGAGCAATGGAAGAAGGTTGCCTGGTCTGATAATGTTTTCATTAAGATCAGGTAGATGGCCAGGTGCATGTGCATCATTTCCCTGTGGAAGAGATGGCAGCAGGATGCCCTATGGGAAGACGGCAGGCTGGCGGAGGCAGTGTTATGCTCTGGGTTATGTTCTATTGGGAATCCTTGGGTCCCGGCATTCATGCGGATGTTGCTTTGGCACGCACCTCCTACCTAGAGAGAGTTGCAAACCATGTACACCCCTTCATGGCAATGGTTTTCCACGATGGCAGTGGCCTCTTTCAGCAAGATATTGCACCCTGCCACACTGCAAAAATGCTCAGGAATGGAACACGACAAAGAGTTCAAGGTGTTGCCTATAATTGATTAACTGTGGCACAAATCCAATCCAAGGAGTCCATGCCTCAATACATCAATGCTGTTTTGGCTGCACAAGGGGGACCAACACAATATTGGGCAGGTGGTTTTAATGTTGTGGCTGATCAGAGTATGTTTTCTACTTTGTGACCAAAAATTTAAATTTTCTTTGAATTCCCCCCCCCCCAAAAAATATCACAAATTAGTGAAAAAGTCTGAGTGCATGCGATGTAAGTCATAGTGCATGCAAGCTTAGGTTTACCCAGATGTACTTGTTAAAGAAAGCTGTGAATGAATGCTTTCTTGTTAGACAGGCCTGTTCATTAAACAGTGTGATGCAATGATTTGACAAAATGTAGCCATAAAACACACAAGGGATTTTCTTCTAATTGTTGCAAGTTATTTGCCAAGTCAGCGTATCTCATTATTTAGTTCGTAGATACCCAGACTATTGAGTTTTGCTGGGAAAGACTTTTTTAAAAATCCCGAAAAACCAGCAAACATCTGAGCAACAAATCAGTGTGGCTGAGATAACAGTCTCCGTAGTGACCATTGCTATGCGGTACCTTAGTATTTTCCTCTCTAACATATTGTTCTGGAATATTTTATTAGTTAGAGCACTTTAAAGGAACATCACCTATTGTACACGGAGGTGTTGGGCAGATTTATAGCTGCTGGCATGTCTTTCACTTGATAGAACACCCACAATGGTAAATTGTGGAAGGAGTATCACTAGCGTTAGCAATGAATAGAAAACCAAGGACACGCTCCTAATAAAACACATTTAGATTCAAGCAATATAATAAGACTAGACATCACAAATCAGGCTGCTTTCTGTTCCACATATGCCTATTTATTACTGTTATTTTGAAACCAATGTACCATTGTACCATTTTAAATGTAACTCTTTAAATGGACATGCATCCATTTGCGATGATTGTCTCGGTCTGCAGGCTCAAAACGCAGGTAAGTTATTTTTTCAAATTTTCCTGCTTCTTCCCTGTGTTATTCACTACCTTAGGGCAGACACTGTTCCAGCCAATCGTGTCGTATCCCTAGGAATCATGTAAAAATCATGTAAATTAGAGCTCTTCTTTAAACCCTAAGTTTCACTAAGTATAGTATATTTAAGTCAACTTGTCATAGGCACAGAACACCAGTTACAGAATACCAGATTTCACATGAATTCAATAGTGTCTGGCAAATACAAAACTATCCTGAACTCAGCAGCTTTGCACAGATGGAAGAATGAACTTAGTATATCCATGACACCAAACTCAACATGACATCTACTCCACACAGATAACATTGTCCCACTGTCATACTCAACTCCCAACAATTACACCCAGTCACACTCATACCAAAGCACTCACTCTGTCACACTCACCCGCCCTCCCCCCTTCTCCCCTCCCCCCCACCCCTCCCCAAACACACACACACAATCACCAGGTCATGCTTTCAAGCAGTGATGGGTGCTTACATAATATGGACATATGTGGCCTCATACCTTTACTTTTTACTTGAGATATGTAACATTATGAAAAAAAATAAAAAATGAAAGTGAGCATGTAAGTGTACTAAGCCTTATTTGCTTCACTAATAACAATGTGTGTTCCAACAATGTGTTTGCTTCCCAAATCTATTTCTGTTTTTGAATAAAAATTTGAGCCTCAGAATCGTCACCACTAAATACCAATGTCCCTATTCACAAGCCATGTTAGAGGATGTCATTTCTTTTTTAAATATGTAAAAAAAAAAAAAAAAGAAAAAGGAACTAAATAAATAAATACCACGTGGATTAAATTTATGGCAAGTCGGAAAGTTTCATATTTACTTTGCCTTCTTTGCTGAACCTCCAAGCAGAAAATAAATAGAGAACAGGAAAAAAATAAAACAATCACATATAACCATGCAATAGAACGTCTCAGTGAAACCTCTTCCAAACCTTCTTTCTTTGTTACTGCCTCCCAGGTTAGTCATTCTCTGTTTGGGGAAGTTTACAACATTACTGTTATAACATTATATAAAATATTGTTATAGTTTTCATGGTGCGCCTCCCCAACTGCCCCCCGCCATTTTAGTTTACCCTGTAACTATTATTAAAAAAACAATTTACTGTGGTCATTATTTCTTTGCTGCTGGGAGGTTTAGGAAACGCTGTCTGTAATAACATTTGGATTATTCGGTCACCAAGACTATAATAATCCCTAATTCTAAGCCGGTATCTCTTGGCTTTCAGTTTTTCCATCCAAGATATCTAAAATAGAATCTTTATACAGATTGTTTCATTTTTCCATTGGGAAGACGGAAGAGCAAAATCTATAAACATATCAATCTTTGTCCATCATTTTCTGGTTGTGACGGCTACCAGGTTCTCTTGTCCTTAGTGCCTAAACACTAGACGTTTTGTGCATTTCCAAGTGCCCTTAATACAAGTTCTCCAGTTAATTTCTATGCAGTTTAGATGATGCTCATTTGCTCTACACACTGTGACTTGCTTCAAGAACAGCTGAGATACAGCATCTGCTAATTTATCCCTTGGTTCTCAGAGTTACCATTTTCAACATTTTATTGTGTATATAAGCATGCACATTGAGATGACATCTGTATTTTCCACATGTTTTTTGTCCTTTATTTACAGTATATAGATTGTTTAGAACCAGTTATCTGTAAATAAATCACAAAAGTATAGAGCGAACATGTATGTTTTCTTGCAGAATAATTGTACAATATGTTGTGATTGTAAAGGTAGTACTCCAACAATAATAACCTAATCTAGATTGGAATTGCTCTATTATTTCATAAAGTACTCGTATTCCTGTATACTTGACGGTCACAGAAGCCATGGCTTATCCTTCTAAATAAATTTGTTCCGTTGACACCCCTGTATTTCCCTCACCCCACTGCCCCTTGTTTGCTACCCAAAAGACTTTATTCGGGAGCCGGAGTATCTATACACCATCAGCGGGAGTAACCTAGGTCCACCCTGAAACTCCGACTAAGCCCCTCTCAACCCCTTGCCTCGGTCATTTTGAATACTTTCGCCCCTTTCCCAATCACCCAGAACAGTGTTTAGTTTTTTTAGAAGCATCTAACCCTCAAGCCCCACAATTGCTCCCTATCACCACCAGTGAGTCCGCCCTCTACGCCAGGAGATTAACCCTGTCAACCGACCGACAAAAGGCTTTGAGCGCATGGAGCTCTATTCGGTCACCCTGACCACAATGGTCTGTTAAACTTTGAGGCAATGGCATTCAGACAATACACCATGGATCTGAGCGTTGTTTTCACAGAATGAGCGCTCAGATCAGACCTTTTGTATGATGTATGGCATTTATGGGTAACTTGTTGTTTTCAGGATGATTTGGGGATATTTCAGTGTGGATCTCTCTGTATCTGGGGGATAATTAGATCACCAAGTATCAACTCAATTATCTCCCAGACCTAGAGACGCCAGGGCAGGATTAAGTGTTTATGAATAGAGACCCCGTGCTGTGGGTCTGGGTATAAATATTTGTACAGTTGACTGAATAATCTCACTTCTTGTACCCAATACGACTGGTTGCGTCCACTATATTGGGGGAGTCTCTACACGGATCAAGAGAGCTACAACACTACTAAGCACATCTGAAACTAGGACTAGCGGAGGAGAGAAGGAACGGCGACAATAGCCTAGCAACCCTTGACATTGATGTTAGATTCTGATTTTCTCCACTTTCATTTATTCACTGTTCCAAGCTTGATATTTCTCGCACTGTAATTTTTAGAAATAAACTTTATTTACTGTGGTATTAAATAGGAATTCAGAAAAACGCATGGCCACTAAAATTGTGTACCCCAGCCATAGTCAAGTGTCTGAGAAAACATCATGAATATTGTTGCAGTCCAACAGCAGGAGACTTTGAGTCAAGGATTTGGGCATTTCCAATTTCAGTTCCTACCAAGATAATGGGAAAATCTAAACTATTAAGAATTACGTTGGGAGTATACATGTCTTGCAATGTAGATGAACAACTGTATGCATGGTCCTTTTTCCTATAGTATCCTATCATGATTACGTAATGTCTAGAATATGTAAAGAGTGGAGGCACTTCACTGAAGAGCAACAGATGTCCTGAATATCTTGTAGAGGCTCACGGATTTCTGTCCAGCTCTACAATGTTGCCAGTTGCTGGTAAGGTGCAATAATTGAAACACTTGTATGAAAAAGGTGTAACATAGTAAGACAGATTGCATCTAATAATCTTAAAATTCCATTTTATCAGAAATTCCAAGCAAAGGCGTATTCTGGGTAGTGCATGTGTTCTCATTGTGCCTGTATGTAGTGGGATTTTCTATCATATAGTGCTAATCTCTGCTATAGTATGTAACAATTCTGCAATCAGGAGAACTTTGATCTCTAACCCTCTACGGATGCTCAATTTCCTTCAGTGTGTCCAGTGCTTATTTGGCTGTCATAACGATTCTTTTTTATCTACACATGTGGAAATGTATAAAGATTGCGATCCCATGAATTCATCTTAATCTAACATTCACGTGTACAGTATGAAAACACGAATAAACTCCTACATTAAAATAATAACAACTGAAACGTTATAACAAGAAAATGGTTTGTATCACGAAAACAAACAGAATGTATCTTTTGAAGCAGCTAGAATAGAGGTATTTGGCTCATATACCATATATTTTAGTTTGCCAAACACGTAAAATAATATAAAATCTAAGATATACTGTTAGTTGATTAAATAGAGTCTATGAACATTTATTCCCATAAACAAATTAAAATGTGCTGACTAAACGTATACATTTCTAGCTCACTTAGGAGTTGTTTTCATATTATAAGTTAAACTAAGATAATAGAGGCAGTATTCTAGCATGCAATATGTGATCCAAACTCTAACCATATGTAATGGAGTATTGTCAGTTTCAGAAATATTATCATTCGGCTCAACATATGCTACATTGACCAGACTTTCCAATTCACCTATTTATTAATGAGAGCACCCTGGTAGTACCAGTTAGTATAATTTTTATTTGAGAAAATAAATGAAGTGACTCGGTAGTTTTCGTGTTTGCTCCTTTTTCTCTTTATTGCAACACTCTTTAAACAAAATACAGTCTCCAAACTTAATTCCCAAAATAGGTGGATTCTTAACTTTTGAAAATGATTGACTGTCTAGCACCATGGCACACAGAAAACAAGTAGCAAAAAAAATAATAGCATGTAAAATTTGGCAGAAATTAATGACAATTAACACCATCCTTCTTAGAGCATTATTATATGTAAGATTGCAACAAATGCATTGCAATAAATGTTGTGAGTGCAATGTATGTACAAATGTGTGTTCATACTAGACTCTGCATTCATTTTTGGCAGAATTGCAATTGATCCAAATTTTGGCTGATCGTGAGTTGTCCAAATTCTGCAACCCTGAAGCATCATATGAGCGATTAACCGAACAAATTATCTGTGCTCTATGCAAGTTCATGTTCATTTGATTTTTGATTCTGAGTTCCGCCAGTGGGACAAAAAAAAGAGATAATCCGTGATTCAGGGATGATTGATGGTTTGGGACTGTCACTAAATGTTGATTTTATTCAAAGATCAAATGAGAAGTGACCATATTTAATAAATACGCTCCTCATCTATTGGTTTCTTCTTCGCACTTGTCCCCTTACCAAATGCTCATATCGGTATGCTGGAAAATATATAGTTATATTTATATTATGTATCTATTTTGTAGTACACTGATTGGTCAATGTTTGCACCATTGTGGTTCATTCAGATCATTTCCCCAAATATTTTGATATGAAAGATATTTGAATGAGCCGAACCACCACATTGACGACTATTGGACAACCTAACCTAATTTGTGTTTTTCCGGCCAAACTACCTTTTTCTCCCATGCACAAGTCTAGATGACACATTTTACCAAAATGTTCAATACTGTGTGTGAATTGCTGCATCTGTTGTATTGGTTTTACAGATGTATTGACAAATTATTCATGGAATATTTTTACCATATGCATTCTCATCAATTAACAAATACATTAATCATTTCTATCTTATAGTGCATAAAACCAGCTGGACTGAGTCACCAACTGCCTTGGTATAGTTTAAGTTTACATATCTTTACACTGCCAAGTTCACTTGTTTGTTTCCTATAGATAATATTTTCTGCAGGAATGGGAAAAAGGTCCAATGTCTATTTCTCTGATAAAGCTTGGTGACCATCCATCTGCTGCTGTTCATCATTAACATGGACCCATCAGAGCCAAGTTTCTTTCCCCCGTGTTGTATGAGTATTGGTTAACTTAAAAGAAAACCTAAATGTAATCCATTTTTTTTTGCGATATTACATTTAGATCAATCCATGTTTATAAGTCTTTCGATACAAATGAGCCTCCATCAATTTAAGATACCTTTCAGTTGGGTAGAGATTTGAAATTCACAGGTTAATTTGCATTGGATAGACAGTTAAGATACAGTGGATTATACTGCAGTTTTATAACTTCACCAATCTGATATTTCACAATCCTAAATAAATTGACTATTAACACATCCTATATGTATTTTTTTTTATAATCTACAAAATGCCGTGGAAAAATTGTCCAACCTTTGGTCACTTTAATTTAGGTGCTATTGAGTGATTTTAGAATCTCTTCATGTTTATGTTTATCAAAGGATGGACCATACCAAGAGCCTAGAAAAATAGAAACTCAATTTTCTCCACTTTCATGTCTGAAAAAGTTGCTCGTCATTTCTGTTGGTAAGTTGGTAAGTTTCCCAATCAACTGCACAGGAGAAGGAACGGGTAAATGCATAAAAAAAGTCTTAAAAAGTGCATACAATCAACCGGCATGTTTCCACACAACACATAGGGGCACACTGCCTGCATATGTTACCAAATTCTCAAAAACTGCCCCAAAAAAATTGCAATGCACATTTCAGTCAACCAAAGGAAAACTGATAGATAGAGAAACACAGGAGAAAAACAGTAGTCATACATACACACATAAGGAAATGTATTTAGGAAGACTAACAGAGTTATTTACTAAAGTGAGAATTCAAAATGAGAGTAGTTAAATTAACAGCAAGGCTGACTTTTTTCAAGTTTGGCTAATTTGACCTCAACTTTGATATTCACTTTGAATTAACATTGAAATCTCAGTTTAGTTAGTAACCATGACACATGGACCATGAATAGGAATGGAATCCATCCTATGTATACAAGTCTGACATATTTAATGAAGATTTAATTTTTTGAATAACTTTATTTATGGCATATCACAAAATATTCAAAACATAGTTGATAACAAAAAGAATAATAATAATAATAATAATAACAGGGTAGGAACGCTAGGTGAGTAAGATATAAAATGATAAGCATAGCTAATGGAAACATAGCAGAGTATACCGGGTGTATGGGTTATGATAAGACAAAGAGCAATGGGCAACCCTTCATGAACAAAAGACTATTAGCCGATTCCCCTTTTCTGGGCCAGCAACAGTCCCAACAGTCCCACATGTGACCATCCAGAAGAAGAACTAACCGTTTTAAACACAATGTCCCAAGCCCTAATGGTATTTTGGGTAATGGGGAACATTGCTGCTAATTAGGCCCTATAGACAATGGAAGCCATAACACCTGTTTGATAGACTTTGGATTTAATATGTCGCTCTCTAAATCTGTCCACCTAGAGCATTGTGACGTTGAATTAAACTAAACAAACGCAGCTGCATTAGTATCATGGAAATATTTTAAGACTTAAGGAAATACCCATCCCACTATGAGCTTTAGAAATGTGCAATATAGAACATTGTACTCTACGCTGTTTGTTGTTCAATATACATTTAATTAACTCTGCATGCATTTTCCTAAATAATGATAATTGAATTGTTAATGGGATGGCTCATAAAACTCATGGGATGACCCTCTTGCTACAAGCATACTTTGCAAATTAAATTTGTTTGCAAAAATATGATTTCATTTGCAAGGATTCCATTCTTTTACACACACATTATTCGGTAACAAAGTAGTTAATTTACATAAAATGAACTGTGTCTAACTTGCAAAAAAAAACTAAAAACATATTGTGCTTTATAAATTATAATGTATAACAAAGAGGTCATTCATAAGTCTATTAAACAAAATATATTGCTCTAAAAATGAATGTGCAGTAAACATAAACAATGTAAACCAGATGAAATGTGAAAACTGACTCGGGGTTATGTTAGTGGTGTTAGTCAGTGATCATTATTATATTACATGCCATAACAATGCTTTCACAACCCTTTCAAATGTGTATGTGTAGCTACAGATGACAAACTTCCAGTTAAATTGCAAATCAGAGGCAGTATTCCACGGAATTAATATTAGCGAGCATGTTCTGGGATGGCTAATGACGAACAATGATGCTGCTGGACGTGAAATTACACCTCCGGCAGCTGAGAGGTTAATCTCCATATGTGCATAGACTTTTTTAGACCTTAGGCATCACGAACTTTGAAGTGGTGATGGTGTTTGGAGTAATCCTTTAATTTACAAAATCTTTATTATAAATTTTAGAAGAAAGTGGTCATTATGTGAAAGAAAGGCTAACACAAGTTATAAGTGATTTTCAACGTTTGATTGTAATTTCTAGAAAAGTGACAATTCCCCTTTAAGTGTCTAAATGTTTATCTCTTTTCTTACCTGAAGATTATGGCCTGTACACTCAACTAATGTAACTATCTCCTAACACTTTATCTGACATGATTTATTGCCTATGATTATAGGAAAGCAAATTCTACGGATTTTTCCTGCATTTGCTCCCTATGTTCTACCTTGGGGTTACTTTGTTAAAGTGGGAGCTAGTACAAGTTTGCAAATTCCACACAAGAAACAATAGAAAATGACAAAAGATAAGCATAAAATAAATGATCACCTCCTGCTATTTCATCCCCCCTACACAGTTGGCTTTATAGGAGTACAATACTACTCTCTGTCAAAAAAATATTATGCCTAATCATTAACAGCCCTTGAAAAAAAAAAAACTTACCCCAATGGCACGGAAATATTAAGGTTATGAGAAGTCTAACCTTCATTATTAAGCCAACATATTTTAACTTGTCAACTACTGTGCTGCTGATTGCAGTAGGTGAATAGTTTAAAGTAGTTTAAAGGAACACTATAGGCATTTAATCTCAATGACTTGGTCTGGGTGCCATGCCCTATCTGTTTAACCCTGCAATGTAAAAGATAGCCATTGTAAAGGATCGGTCATTTTTATATTCTAGGGTTTGAATATCTCTAGTGAGTGTCAGGTGCTTTCTCTAAAAAAAATAAGTAAAATTCAACAATTTTTTTATCAGAAAGAGAGACCGTCTGATTTGCACAGCTTGGTGTTTTGTCGCACATGTACACTAGCCTCCCAATGCTTTCCTATGGGAAAACACTGGATAGGCTGAGATCATTGGTTTTGCTTGTTTCGGCCATGGAGGCAGGAAGGCAGCACGGAGATGCACGGAGGTGTAGGACACACAAAGGGGAAAAGTGGGAAATAAGATTCACTAAAGCGAGTAAGACAATCAAAAGCGGTGATAAGAAACACAAAAGGAGTCAAGAAATTCAAAAGGGAGGTTAAGAGAAACACAGGTGAAGGTCTTTTTTGCAGTAGGGGTGCATCTTCACCTGTGTCTCCTGCTCTCCCCATAACCCAGTTCTTCAGCACAGGAGTATATACCGAAGAGTTGATTGAAAAGTGAGAGAAAGATGTCTTATAAAAGGGACACTATAGTCACCAGAACCCCTACAGTTTATTGTAGTGATTCTGGTGTCCATAGCCTGTCCCGCAGTCTGCCTATTGTAAATGCTGCCTTTTCAAGAGGCAAGACATTGTTTACATTGCTGTGTAGTAAGACCTCTAGTGGCAGTCACTCAGTCACTGCTGCACAGTGTGCAGTACCTACATTGAGCATCTACATGCTCTTCATGGAGGCGCTGAACGCTCCCCATAGAGATACATTGATTCAATGCATCTCTAGGAGGAAATGCTGATTGGCGCAACAAAGCATTTTGCCACGCATGCGCAATAGCCTCGCAATGCTTTCCTATTGAAACGCATAGAATTGGCTGAGATCATCAAGTTTGATGATCTCAACCAAAGTGAAGACCACACTCATAAAACATCCAAATAAACAAGATAACATCATTTTTTTTACATCTGTGTAACAGCATACACTCACCATTTCAGTCCCATTAGCAAACTGTTCGGAATGTATCAAGGTAGTTGGACTGAAACATTAATTATATGGAATACACGTTTGCTTAAAATTAATCCACTATTTTGTTTATTTGGAAGCCCTATGAGTGCTTTCTTTCACATAGGAATAACATTTTTTAGCTTTTAATTTTAAGCGATCTTTTTACTCCTCTATATCTGGCTAAATGCTGGTGCAACACATTATTGGCCTGGTATAAAAAAAAAAATTCCAGGGCTGCTTTTCATTCCCAGTTTGGTCTTGATGGAAATACTATTAATGTAGTGCATACATATTGCATTCATATCACCTTAAAAGATCACTATAGGGTCAGGAACACAAGCATGTATTCCTGACCCTGTAGTGTTAAAACCACCACCTAGCCCCCCTGGGCCCCTCATGCCTCCATAAATATAGCAAAATCTTACTGTATTCAAGCTTTAAGCTATAAATCTGTATGCTGTTAGACTCAGAAAAAAAGCAGTCTGCTGACATCATCAGAAGTGGTAGCCTGATCCAATCACAGTGCTTCCCCATAGGATTGACTGAGACTGACAAAGAGGCAGATCAGGGGCAGAGCCAGCATGATTCAAACACAGCCCTGGCCAATCAGCATCTTCTCATAGAGATTCATTGAATCAAGGAATCTCTATGAGGAAAGTTCAGTGTCTGCATGCAGAGGGAGGAGATACTGAATGTTTGGATGCATTTTAGGCAGCCATAACTCAGGAAGGATCTCTAACAGCCATCTGAGGAGTGGCCAGTGAAGTTATCACTAGGCTGTAATGTAAACACTGCATTTTCTCTGAAAAGACCGTGTTTACAGCAAAAAGCCTGAAGGTAATGATTCTACTCACCAGAACAAATTCAATAAGCTGTAGTTGATCTGGTGACTATAGTGACCCTTTACACTCTTGATAGATAATTAAACCTAGAACACATTAAGCAATAAATAAAAACATTCTGTGTTCAACTCGTCTTTAAAGTTTTTTATCTGTGTACATTTGTATGTGTATACTTATGTATCTCACACAGCTCTAACAGTGTGCGGTTGAGTGCCTGAGAAAAAATATGTACTAAAATTAAAGCTCTATGCATTTTATCTATGTGAGGCCTTTAGTTTTCTATTTCTAAGAAAAACACAATCAGACCACCCCTCTCTGGATGACCTAAAAACCATCTGGCAACCATAAGAGGAATAGTGCTTCCAGCTTGCATAGTTGTATTTATGTAAAAAGCATCCAATCTGTACCTTGGTTGAAATGGCCATTCCTTTCAGAAACTTAACTTAAAGTATAAAAAATAGTATATATGAATAGGTGGAAAGAGTCAAATACGTATAAAATGTTGCAGTTGTGTCACAGTGTTTATAAAAATAAGTAACACTTCAATGGCATTAACAATGACCCAGCTTTCATGGAAGTTAGGGTTATATAGAACCTGCAGTAGCAAGGGGTATACACTGATGAGCCAAAAAAATACAACCACTGAGAGGTGAAGTGAATAACATTAACTACATAATTACAATAACACCCGTAAATGGGTGGGATATATTAGACAGCAAGTGAACAGTCAGTTCTTGACTTTCATTAGTTGGAAGTGGGGAAAATGGACAAGTGAAAAGATCTTTGACAAAGGCCAAATTGTGGTGGATCAAAAACGGCATGGCTAGCCCACCTCGTCCGATCACACAGAAGAGCTACCGTAGCTCAAATTGCTGAAAAACTTAATGCTGGCCATGGTAGAAAAGCATCAGAGGACACAATGCATTCAATGAACTGGCCCTACATTGCAACACAAACACTCTAAGCCTATAAACTGGCTCCCAAATGCAAGACAAATGCCCTCAGTCAAAGAACTGGCCAAACATTGCAGGACAAACCTACTGAGCCAATGAACTTGTCCTCCATTGCAGGGCATAGCTAAGGACAGCGCCTAAGAGGAAGGCATGTGGTAAGAAGGTTGGTATTCATTTAATAGGATGCAACACAATAATAAAGCTTCTAAAATTAGTTTTGATCACCCTTGGAACTTAAGTTACTTTAGGTACAATAATATTTCTCTGCCAATACACTAGACTGAATTATATTTTTTCAAGACCATGTCCAGTTTGGCATTCAGCTGAAAAAACTATAGAATTATTTTGTAAAGGAATTTTTATACTGTAACAGTTTATTTTACTTTCAAACCATACCACCTAGCTGTGTGAAAGTTTTTAGCTAATGTAAATGTTGAAAAAATAGACTTTTTTTTAAAGACTCATGAAGTGATAAAAAAGAAAAAAACTCTAATTGGCTGACATAAAGTTCAAATTGAGCTTCAATAAGTAACTATTGTTTGAAAATGTTATCACAAGTTACTAAAATCAAATATTAAGTGGGGACAACTTGTCTAATAATTCTTCTAAGAAAACATTAACTTAAAATAAATCTAAGTACTAAAACGTGCCCAATTTCTATACTTGGCCGGGGAAAGAAAAGGGAAAAAATTATTTGGAGGGTAATAAACAACTTATAATAATTCAAATTTCTAAAATAAAACTACATATAAAGCTATTTATGAAAAAAAAAGTTTCTAATATAAGCTCAGTACTTTCTGATATATCTTCCTTAATAAAAAAAATAAAACTATATATGGCAACTTTGGCACAGGATAGGTGGCGCTCCTCTCATTTCAGTTGCCCTCCTCAATTTCCTCACCTTCATAGACCAGCTCACCCTCCCCCTTCCGCTGTTCGGTTCTTCCATAAACCATTCTGAGTAGATTATATAGACACAGGCATCTTATCCATCAGTCCCTCTCCCCCTCCGATAGGCTATTATGCCTCTGGTGTATCGATAGCCCTATCTCATAGATTGTAAGCCTGTTTGAGCAGGGTGTTTCTCACTGCTTATCCTAATATTTTGTATGTCAACTACTTGTCAATTATCACTATTCGACGATTGTAAACCACATACAAGTGTGTTGGCACAACATAAATAATAATAATAATAGTAATGGCAATCAACTTAAAACAGCATTAACGCCCAGTACTCCCAAGCAACCAAGTCCTGCAGAATCTTCTGAGCAGAGGTATCATCTCTGGAAGATTGCCCACCCTCACACCATCCCACCCCATCCCACCCCATGGTCATCAACTTACTTATAGATAGTGCACATCAGCTGGTTTCCTTAACACACCAATCAAGTCACTAAACCTCTCCTCACCTGAAATAATTTAACACACTGCATCCTTACAATGGTTTAAACACTCATTGATATGTGTGTGTGTGTTTGTATATATGATCTACATATCTATATAATACACATTTTCTCTAATGTTCTCCCTTCTATTTTTCACTTTAACACTAACTTCTCTCATTACTAAAATATCCCTATCCTTTCACTCACCTGTCCCTGGCAACACCATCATCATTACTTCCACCTTACTCCCCTCCCCTCTCTATTCATCCCATGCACTCTACTCATACCTTTCCAGCCTATCTCCACCAACTCCTCCAAAATCCTCTACATACATACGCTCCTACAAAACTTTCAAATCCTACTCCCGCCTTCACTTCCTTTCTATCCTTCTGCTCCTAGCAGCTGGTGATGTCTCTCCAAACCCCGGTCCCCTCTCATCAAACTCACCACATACTAACCCAAGGATCCCCACTAATCTAATACCCATCTCATGTTCCTCTAAATCCTCCTTCAATACTGCCCTCTGGAACGCACGCTCTGTTTGCAATATAACTAAATCCACTTCTGTCCATGACTTCTTCATCTCTCGTTCAATAGATTTACTAGCCTTAACAGAAACCTGGCTCTCCCCCTCTGACACTGCCACCCCTGCATCTTTGTCCTTCGGTGGTCTCCAACTTACCCACAACCCAAGAAACTCTGAATGTAAAGGTGGTGGTGTTGGGTTTCTCCTCTCCCCTCACTGCTCCTTTAAACCTCTACCCACCACACAAAGCAATTCCATCAGAAATGTTTCAGGCCTCCATAATGCCAATTCTTAAACCAGATAAAAACCCAGCATATACTTTGAACTATAGGCCAATTTCTCTTATTAATTTAGACATTAAGATATATTCTAGAATTCTGGCTGAAAGACTTAAGAAAATTATACCAGATATCATGCATATAGTTCAGAGTGGGTTTGTGGAGGGCAGGGGTATGCCTGACAATATTAGGAAAATAATGAATGTTTTATATCGTGCAAGTCAAAGTTCGGCCCATTTTGCTTTGGTCACCCTTGACGCTAAGAAGGCCTTTGATCGTGTCAGTTGGAAATATATTGAAGAGGTTCTGAAGGCCTTTGGCATAGATGGCGTTTTTAAGGAGTGTACAATGGCATTATATAAAGATCCCCAAGCCAGGGTCTCTGATTTTATGTTTCAATCAAAGTGGTTTCCAATTAGAAATGGGACGCGACAGGGCTGCCCTTTGGCACCCCTTCTATATATTTTGTCCATAGAGCCTTTGGCAGCCGCTATTAGACAGAGTGAAGACATCATTGGACTAAAGGTGAATACTTTGGAAAATAAAATAACACTCTATGCAGATGATGTCCTCCTATCTCTTACGGACCCTACCAGATCTATTCCAGCAGTTTTTGGCCTAATTAAGGAATATGGCAAATTCTCAGGCTATAAAGTAAATATAAAGAAAACACAAATATTGATAAAGGGCCTAATCGGACCTAGAGAAAAAATGCTTAAAAAGGAATTTAAGTGTGATTGGAAGGGTAGGAGCAGAAAATATTTAGGGGTAATCTTGTCTTTGGATTATAGGGAAATCGGAGTACTTAATTACTTAGATATGGCCACCCAGTTCAGGAGAACTCTTACAACCTGGAGGGGTGTTGAACTGTCATGGATGGGAAGGATTGAGGCAGTTAATTCCTATTTACTTCTCAAATTGACATTTCTATTCAGGAATCTCCCACTGATGGTGGACTCCCAGACGATATGCGGTCTTCAAAAACAGACTATATTTGGCAGGACAGGCGACCTAGAGTGTCATTGGAAATTCTACAGAGAAACTGGAGGGAGGGGGGTGTTTCTTTTCCGGATGTTCAAAAATTATATATTATTAATATGACAGTACATCTAATTATGTGTGATAATGTTACAACTTTAAGACCAACTTGGATAGATATTGAAAAAGCTGATCTTGGTAACCTCGAACCTCTATCTCTCATATGGTGCGATAGCGAGTTTGTAAAAAATATAAAAACTAATAACCCGATGAATAATACAATGATCTATATAGTAAAATATCTAAAGAAAAAATATGGTACCAAACATATATCAAAGAATGCCCCATTAGCATGCTTAAAACTGTAAAAGATATAAACCTTCAAGAATGGTAAAAGTGTGGAATTGAAAAATTTGAAGAGTTATTAGAGGGGGAACCAAATTTTAACATTTCCAACGTTACAGCTTAAATATAATCTCCCTTCTAAAGAAATATTTAACTATTTAAGAATAAAATCCTTCATTTCAAGTAAAGAATTCTCGGAAAATACCCCAATTGATCAATTTATAGCATTCCATTATACGAAAAAAATTGCTTCTAGATTTAATCAATTTATAAAAAAACAAAAACAAACAGATAAAGCGTTAGCAATGATCAAATGGGAGCAAGAATTTCAAATTTCTTTTCCGCTTGATGAGTGGTTATCTGGTCTACTTTTAGTAAAAAGGTACATACATGGGGTAATCATACGGGAAGTATATTTCAAACTTGTCTATAGATGGTATTTGGTCCCTACTCGTTTACACAAATTTCAACCTACACTTCTACCAGATTGCTGGAGATGTGGCAGAGCATTGGGTTCATTCCCCCACATATGGTGGGATTGTGAGGAATTGAACCCTATGAAGACAATTCTTTCCGGTCTAGTAAATTCTATTCTTAAGGCACAAATCGATATCACGGCCCAAATGTTTCTGTTCCATTCAGATATGTCAAGGGTTAAAATAAAAATTAAAATCCTCATGATTCATATCTTTATGGCAAGTAAAATAGTAATGGCCAGGAACTGGAGAAATATTGGTCCTTTAAACTGGCATGACATACGTACACAAGTTGATTTCCATTATAGGATGGAAGCAGGTATAGTAATGGACAGAATATCTAAAGAGAAATATGATGAAATTTGGGCTCCTTGGGTTAGATTTTCAAGAACTAAAGTTCCATTACCCCACTGATTCCCCAATACCATCTCTTCACTGTGAGGAAACCTAGTAGGTTCATTTTTTTTATTCTTTGCGTCTGTTTTGTCTGGGTATGAAAGGGAGAATTGTGATTGTCTTTGTGATTTGTACACTTTTATTGTATTGTATAAATATGACATATTATAGTTTCAGCAATGATACATATTTAAAATAATGCACTGCAATATAGTAAATTGACATCTAAAGTATGTTATATGGATGAAATTTAAACGATAAATAAACATATATATAAAAAAATAAAAAAAATAAACCTCTACCCACACACCCTTCCCTCTCTTTCCCGTCATTTGAAATACATTAAATTCGCCTTTTCAAACCCTTCTCTGCTAACATTGCTGTTATTTATCGTCCCCCTGGTTCCCCTCTTCTCTTCCTTGACCACTTTGCTGCCTGGCTACCCTATTTCCTCTCTTCTAACATTCCATCCCTAATTCTCGGGGACTTCAAAATTCCTATAAACCCACCTTTGACCTCTGCAGCCACTAAACTTCAATTACTTCCTCCCTCAGGCTATCACAGTGGGAAAATTCTCCCACCCATGTAGCTGGCAATACCTTTGACCTAATCTTCACTTATGCATGTACAGTATCTAATATCTGCAACACTCCATTTCTAGTGATGTCGCGAACATAAAATTTTCGGTTCGCGAACTTCCGCAAATGTTCGCGAACGGGCGAACCGGGCGAACCGCCATAGACTTCAATGGGCAGGCGAATTTTAAAACCCACAGGGACTCTTTCTGGCCACAATAGTGATGGAAAAGTTGTTTCACGGGGACTAACACCTGGACTGTGGCATGCCGGAGGGGGATCCATGGCAAAATCCCATGGAAATTACATAGTTAATGCAGAGTCTGGTTTTAATCCATAAAGAGCATAAATCACCTAACATTCCTAAATTGTTCGGAATAACCTGCTTTAAAACATCAGGTATGATGTTATATCGATCACATAGTGTAAGGGTTACGCCCGCTTCACAGTGACAGACCAAACTCCTCGTTTAACGCACCGCAAACAACCGCAAACAGTCCATTTGCACAACCGCAAACTCCCCATTTGCACAAGGTTGGATACCAAGCTAGCCATTTCCCGTTCCTTGTCCTCACTGATGTCATTGAAGGTCTCTTCCTCCACCCAGCTACGTACAACACCAAGGGTCCCCGAAAGGTGACAACAAGCCCCCTGGGATGCCTGCTGTGTTTGGTCTTCCACCTCCTCAAAGCCACCTTCCTCCTCTGACTGCTCTTCTTCAGACTCCTCTCTGTGTTGCCTCTCTCTGTGTTATTATAAGGTGTGTTAAGTAGTACTATTCCTATCAGTTTAATCCCTGTTACATCCCCTATCAGAGGACGTGTGTATAAGGCATCGATTTTAGGAAGCGGGAGATGGAAAACGATGCTTGGTCGGTCCTCCTACTTCAAATTTGGGGCACTGCACATGCATTCTAATGTGCCACCAGATAGGAATGGTGTGTTAAGTAGTACTATTCCTATCAGTTTAATCCCTGTTACGTCCCCTATCAGGGGACGTGTATATAAGGCATCGATTTTAGGAAGCGGGAGATGAAAAAAGATGCTTGGTCGGTCCTCCTACTTCAAATTTGGGGCACTGCGCGTGCAATCTAATGTGCCACCAGATAGGAGTGGTGTGCTAAGTAGTACTATTCCTATCAGTTTAATCCCTGTTACGTCCCCTATCAGGGGACGTGTATATAAGGCATCGATTTTAGGAAGCGGGAGATGGAAAAACATGCTTGGTCGGTCCTCCTACTTCAAATTTGGGGCACTGCGCGGGCAATCTAATGTGCCACCAGATAGGAGTGGTGTGTTAAGTAGTACTATTCCTATCAGTTTAATCCCTGTTATGTCCCTTTTCAGGGGACGTGTATATAAGGCATCGATTTTAGAAAAGCGTGAAATGGAAAAACATGCTTGGTCGGTCCTCCTACTTCAAATTTGGGGCACTGCTCGTGCAATCTAATGTGCCACCAGATAGGAGTGGTGTGTTAAGTAGTACTATTCCTATCAGTTTAATGCCTGTTACGTCCCCTATCAGGGGATGTGTATATAAGGCATCGATTTTAGGAAGCAGGAGATGGAAAAACATGTTTGGTCGGTAATCCTACTTCAAATTTGGGGCACTGGGCGTGCAATCTAATGTGCCACCAGATAGGAGTGGTGTGTTAAGTAGTACTATTCTTATCAGTTTAATCCCTGTTACGACCCCTATCAGGGGACGTGTATATAAGGCATTGATTTTAGGATGCGGGAGATGGAAAAAGATGCTTGGTCCGTCCTCCTACTTCAAATTTGGGGCACTGCGCGTGCAATCTAATGTGCCACCAGATAGGAGTGGTGTGTTAAGTAGTACTATTCTTATTAGTTTAATCCCTGTTACGTCCCCTATCAGGGGACGTGTATATAAGGCATCGATTTTAGGAAGCGGGAGATGGAAAAAGATGCTTGGTCGGTCCTCCTACTTCAAATTTGGGGCACTGCGTGTGCAATCTAATGTGCCACCAGATTGGAGTGGTGTGTTAAGTAGTACTATTCTTATCAGTTTAATCCTTGTTACGTCTCCTATCAGGGGACGTGTATATAAGGCATCGATTTTAGGAAGCGGGAGATGGAAAAACATGCTTGGTCGGTCCTCCTACTACAAATTTGGGGCACTGCGCGTGCAATCTAATGTGCCACCAGATAGGAGTGGTGTGTTAAGTATTCCCTCTCATCAGGCCTTTTTTAGTCGAATGTATCGCCCACTGTCAGTCCCTTCGGGATCCATCCCTCATTCATCTTAATAAAGGTGAGGTAATCTAGACTTTTTTGACCTAGGCGACTTCTCTTCTCAGTGACAATACCTCCTGCTGCACTGAAGGTCCTTTCTGACAGGACACTTGAAGCGGGGCAGGCCAGAAGTTCTATTGCAAATTGGGATAGCTCAGGCCACAGGTCAAGCCTGCACACCCAGTAGGCTCCTCAGAGTGTCAATATCTGCAGTTAAGGCGAGGTATTCTGCTACCTGTCGGTCGAGTCGTTCTCTGAGGGTGGACCCCGAAGGGCTGTGGCGATGCGTAGGACTAAAAGCTCTGCATGTCCTCCATCAACAACACGTCTGTAAAGCGTCCTGTCCTTGCTGGCGTGGTCGTGGGAGGAGGAGGATTACTTTCACCTCTTCCCCTGTTAGATTCCCGTTGTGCTGTGACAGCACCCTTTTACGCTGTGTAAAGCATACTTTTTAATTGATTTTGGAACTGCTGCATCCTTTCCGGCTTGCCGTAATTCGGTAACATTTCAGGCACTTTCTGCTTATACCAGGGGTCTAGTAGCATGGACACCCAGTACAGGTCGTTCTCCTTCAGCATTTTTATACGAGGGTCCCTCAACAGGCACGACAGCATGAAAGACCCCATTTGCACAAGGTTGGATGCCGAGCTACTTATGTCCTGTTCCTCGTCCTCAGTGATCTCAATGAAGGTATGTTCTTCCCCCCAGCCACGTACAACACCACGGGTACCAGATAGGTGACAACGAGCACCCTGGGATGCCTGTTGTGGTTGGTCTTCCTCCTCCTCCTCAAAACCACATTCCTCCTCTGACTCCTCTTTCTCACAATCCTCTTCCAGCATTGACGCAGGTCCAGCAAGCAATGCTGATAAGGCTGTTTCTGGTGGTGATGGTGACCACAACTCTTCCTCTTCACGCTCATCTACGGCCTGATCCAGCACTCTTCACAGGGCACGCTCCAGGAAGAAAACAAATGGTATGATGTAGCTGATAGTGCCTTTGGTGCGACTGACTAGGTTTGTCACCTCCTCAAAAGGACGCATGAGCCTACAGGCATTGCGCATGAGCGTCCAGTAACGTGGCAAAAAAATTCCCAGCTCCGCAGAGGCTGTCCTAGCACCCCAGTCATAAAAATACTCGTTAACGGCTTCTTCTTGTTGGAGCAGGTGGTCGAACATTAGGAGTGTTGAATTCCATCGTGTCGGGCTCTCGCAAATCAAGCGCCTCACTGGCATGTTGTTTCGCCGCTGGTTATCGGAAAAGTGCACCATGGCCGTGTAGGAACGCCTGAAATGGCCTCACACCTTCCTGGCCTGCTTAAGGACGTCCTGTAAGCTACAGGTACTTATGCACAAAGCGTTGTACGATCAGATTACAGACACGGCGTGACACTGCAGTATCCAGGATGTGGAACAGTACCTGGGAGCTGGGGGGTGCCGTTGATGTGGAGCAAGACGCAGCAGCAGAAGAGGACTCAGCCGAGGAGGTTATGGAAGAGGATGGAGTAGGAGGAGTAGAAGAGGTGGCAGCAGGCCTGCTTGCAAGTCGTGGCGGTGTCACCAACTCCTCTGCAGAGCCATGAATTCCATGCTTGGCAGCCGTCAGCAGGTTTACCCAATGCGCAGTGTAGATGATATACCTGCCCTGACCATGCTTTGCAGACCAGGTATCAGTGGTCAGATGGACCCTTGCCCCAACACTGTGTGCCAGACATGCCATTACTTCCTTTTGCACAATCGAGTACAGGTTGGGGATTGCCTTTTGTGCAAAGAAATTTTGGCCGGGTACCTTCCACTGCGGTGTCCCAATAGCTACAAATTTTTTGAACGCCTCAGACTCCATCAGCTTGTATGGTAAAAGCTGGTGGGCCTAGAGTTCAGTCAAGCCAGCTGTCAGACGCCGGGCAAGGGGGTGACTTTGTGACATTGGCTTCTTACGCTCAAACATGTCCTTGACAGACACCTGACTGTGGGCAGATGAGCAGGAACTGCTCAAGGCGAGAGACGGAGGGGCGATTATTTGAGAGGGGGCAAGGAGGACAGCAGTAGTTAACATGGCTGAAGATGCTGGACCAGGAGGAGGATGGCGGCTTTGAGTTTGTGTGCTGCTTGTACTCATGTGTTGATCCCATAGGCATTTGTGATGTGCGATCATGTGCGTTCGCAAAGCTGTTGTAGCTAGGTGGGTGTTGGACTTCCCACGACTCAGTTTCTTTTGGCACAGGTTGCAAATGGCATCGCTGTTGTCAGAGGCAGACACACAAAAAAAATGCCACACTGCTGAGCTCTGCAATGACGGCATTCTGGTGGTGGACACAGCATGCGTTGATTGGCGTGCTGTCTGGCTGACCCCGGGTGCCGATGCATGCTGTCTGACTGTGCCACTAGCTCCTTGCGACGACCTCCCCCTGCTTCCAACTCATCTCCTCCTCCTCCTCTCTGTCTCCCAATCTGAACTTTCACCCTGTTCTTCTTCTTGCCGAGCGGGCACTCACGTGACATCCACGGACGCATCGTCATCATCAACCGCTTCACTTGTATCTGACAACTCAGCAAAGGAAGCAGCAGTGGGTACAACATCATCATCCTCACACCGTACGTGTGTAATGCTGCCTGACTGAGACATATCCCTGTTATCTACATCCTCTGCCAATAATGGTCGCGCATCACTAATTTCTTCCAACTGATGTGTAAATAACTCCTCTGACATACCAAGTGTAGCGGCTGTGGTGCTAGTGTTGGTGGTGGCGGCAGGCGGGCGAGTGGTAACTTGAGAGGTGCCCGAAGCTAAGCTGGAGGAGGATAGTACGTCGAGGTTCCGAGCGGAAGCTGTAGAAGATTTGGTGTCCTGTGTTAGCCAGTCAACTATGTCCTCAGAACTTTTCAAGTTCAGGGTACGTGGCCTCTGAACACTGGGCATTATTCTAGGGCAAAAGGGAATCACAGAACCACGACCATAACGGTCCCTGCGGGGAGGCCTGCCTCTGCCTGTCATTTTTTTTTTTTCGATTCGATTAGTGGTACTATGCGTGCAAGCTACTGTGACAACTGATATGAGTGGCACTGGTGTGACACTGTGCCCTGGCAGACCCTGAAACGCACACTCGTGAAGGAAACTGACTACAATTATATTACAGTCCAAAAAGTTTTTTTTTTTTTTAAATGCAAGCTATTGTGACACCAGTGAGTGAGTGGTGGCACTGGGAAGGCCCTGAAACATACACTAGTGAAGGAAACTGACTGCTATTATATTACAGTCAGAAAAGTTTAGTTTTTTTAAATGCAAGCTATTGGGACACCAGTGAGTGAGTGGTGGCACTGGGCAAGTGGGCACAGTATACGCTGTGAGCCTGACACACACGCTGGCAGACAACTAACTGCTATTCAATCTATTACAGTCAAAATTGTATATATTTTTTTTAAATGTACACTACTGTTACACCAGATATGAGTTGCACTGGTGTGACACTGTGCCCTGGCAGTCCCTGAAATGCACACTAGTGAAGGAAACTGACTACTATTATATTACAGTCCAAAAAGTTATTTTTGTTAAATGCAAGCTATTGTGACACCAGATATGAGTGGTGGCACTGGGCGAGTGGGCACAGTATACGCTGCGAGCCTGACACACACGCTGGCAGACAACTAACTGCTATTCAATCTATTACAGTCAAAATTGTATATTTATTTTTAAATGTACACTACTGTTACACCAGATATGAGTTGCACTGGTGTGACACTGTGCCCTGGCAGACCCTGAAATGCACACTAGTGAAGGAAACTGACTGCTATTATATTACAATCCAAAAAGGTTTTTTTTGTTAAATGCAAGCTATTGTGACACCAGTGAGTGAGTGGTGTCACTGGGCATGCCCTGAAAGGCACACTAGTGAAGGAAACTGACTGCTATTATACTACATTAAAAAAAGTTTTTTTTTTGTTTAAATGCAAGCTATTGTGACACCAGTGAGTGAGTGGTGGCACTGGGCAAGTGGGCAAAGTATATGCTGTGAGTCTGACACACAGGCTGGCTGGCAGGCAGGCAATTGCAATTACATTACACAGAAAAAAAAAAAAAGCAGACTGATGTTCTAGCCCTAAAAAGGGCTTTTTAGGGGTGCTGTCCTTACAGCAGAGATCAGATGAGTCCTTCAGGACTGTAGTGGACACTGAATACACTAGCCTAGCTATCAATTTCCCTATCAAATCAGCAGCAGCTACACTGTCCCTACTCTCACTAAGAATGCAGCTTCACAATGAATGTTAAATGGATGCTGTCCAGGAGGTGGGAGGGTCTGGGAAGGCGGGTCTTCTGCTGAATGGCCTGAATGTGTCTGCTGACTGTGAGGTACAGGCCAGGGTCAAAGTTTACTCAATAATGACGAATAGGAGGCGGACCAAACAGCGCATGTGTTCGCCATCCGTGGCGAATGCGAACAAGCAATTTTCGCCAGGAACCATTCGCCTGCGAACAGTTTGGGACATCATTATCCATTTCCACTCTCTGATCACCACCTCTTATCATTTGCTCTCGTGTACCCCCTCACCCAACAACCTCAGCCTAACCCCCCTCAACTCAGAAGGGACCTTAATTCTCTTGATCTCCAGCAGTTGTCAGCTGACATTGATTCAAGACTGCTGTCCATCCCTTCCCTCTTCTGTCTTTCACTGGCCATCTCCACATATAACTCTACTCTTACATCTGACTTGAACGCTGCAGCGCCACTCCAAACAAGCACCTTGAGGAGGACCCACCCCCAACCATGGCATACTAAATCAACACGCTACCTGCAAAGATGCTCCCGTTGTGCTGAACGCTCCTGGAGGAAGTCTCGCACCCAGTCAGACTTTCTCCATTATAGATTCATATTGTGTTGATACAGTGCAGCCCTTGCTCTTGCCAAACAGTCCTACTTTTCCTCTCTCATTAATTCATGTTCCCGCAACCCCAGGCGTCTTTTTGACACCTTTAATTCTCTTCTTCGCCCTACTGTGGCCACCCCCAAAACTAACCTTACTGCTGATAACTTTGCATGTTACTTCACTGACAAGATTGAACAACTAAGGAAAGAATTCTCCCCTCCTTGCCTTTCTGTTTCTCAACCACACATAGATCATGCCTTTCCTACCCTTCAGACATTCTCCCCAGCTACTGACCAAGAGGTGGCTGCTCATCTTTGCTCCTCTCGCCCCACCACTTGCCTGCTCGATCCTGTCCCATCTCACCTTATCAGATCTCTCTCCACTTGTCTCGTGCCTTTTTTAACACACATCTTCAACTGCTCTCTCTCTTCTGGCATCGTCCCTACTGACCTTAAACATGCTACTGTAGTACCTATACTAAAAAAAACATCCCTCGACACATCCACCCCCTCTAACTACTGTCCCATATCCCTGCTCCCTTTCTCCTCAAAGCTTCTGGAAAGACTTGTCTTTACCCGTGTGTCTCATTTCCTCAATTCCAACTTTCTCATTGACCCCCTTCAATCTGACTTCCGCCCTCTGCACTCTACAGAGACTGCCCTTATCAAAGTTACTAACGACCTAATCGCAGCTAAATCCAAAGGCCACTACTCCATACTAATTCTTCTTGACCTCTCAGCAGCCTTTGACACCGTTGATCATGCTCTCCTTCTTCAAACTCTTCAATTGCTTGGTCTCTGTGACTCTGTCCTCTCGTGGTTTTCCTCTTATCTCTCCCAACGCTCATTCAGTGTCTCTTTTTCTAATGATACCTCCTACCCTCATCCTGTCTCGGTTGGAGTCCCCCAAGGCTCTGTCCTTGGTCCCCTTCTATTTTCTCTTTATACTGCCTCTCTTGGCAAACTTATTACCTCTTTTAGATTCCACTACCACCTGTACGCTGATGACACCCAGCTTTATCTCTCCTCCCCGAACCTCTCCCCTGCCGTCCTGCAATGTGTCACTGCTTGCCTTTCTTCCATCTCTGACTGGATGTCCTCCCGCTTTCTGAAACTCAATCTCTCTAAAACTGAGCTCCTTGTATTTCCTCCTCCTAATACTGATCCTCCTCTTTCGCTCTCCCTTCAAGTTTGTGGTACCAACATCAGTCCATCCTTGCAAGCGCGCTGTCTTGGCGTCATACTTGACTCTGGTCTCACCTTTGAGCCTCACATCCAGCATGTTGCCAAATCCTGTAGATTCCATCTTAAAAACATAGCCCGCATCCGCACCAGATACTACCAAGGAGCTTGTCCATGCTCTAGTAATTTCCCGCATGGATTATTGTAATCCTATCCTGATTGGTCTTCCCAAAAGCCGTACTGCACCCCTACAGTCCGTAATGAACGCTGCTGCTAGACTGATTTTCCTCTCTAGTCGTTTCTCTCACACCACACCCCTCTGCCAGTCCTTACATTGGCTTCCTGTATGCTATAGGAGTCAATTCAAGGTACTAACTCATACCTATAAAGCACTGAACAACTCTTGCCCCTCTTATATCTCCTCACAGATCCATAGGTATGTCCCTTCTCGGTCTTTCCGCTCTGCCCGTTACCACCTCCTGTCCGTTGTCTGCACCCGTACGGCCAACTCGCGCTTGCAGGACTTCCCGCGGGCGGCTCTCTTCCTATGGAATAGCCCACCTACCGCCATCAGACTCTCCCCTAGTCTTGCATCTTTTAAGAAGTGCCTTAAAACCCATCTCTTTAGGAAAGCTTATGGCCTCCAAGACTAACCCCTACCTCACATACCTGTCTCTTGCCCTCTCCTAAAGGGCAGCCCACCTTATTTGACTGCAAATTCCTCTACTAATGTGTTTTACACCCCCCCTCCTATAGAATGTAAGCTCGATTGAGCTTACAACCTATTGTTCCTGTAAGCTTATTTGTAATTGTCCTAGTTATAGTTAAATCCCCTATCATAATATTGTAAAGCGCTACGGAATCTGTTGGCGCTATATAAATGGCAATAATAATAATAATAATATGCAATGTGGGCTTACTAATTTATAGTAGCAAATATCAGTTTGATTCCCTAATGTTTATAAGGGTCTTGTATCTAAAGATGAGTAAAATCTCCAGAAGAAAATTTAAATGTTTTGTTTTCCTGGGTATTTTCCTTGCTACTATTTATTTGTATTCACTTGTTTTACATCTAATTAAATCAGACCTTTTCTCCTTTTATGGAACTCCCACAAAGCAGGAAAAGAAGTTACCACAAGCAAAAAAATACAAATACAATTCCCACATTATAGAGAGTTGGAAAAGGGGTGGAAAATCCTCCCCAAGTGTCTGTTGGAAAGTTTTCTAAATATAGGTGAGTGTTCAGTGTAGAAAGGAAAAAATAATTTGACATTAAAAAATAGACTGTTATTAAAAAAAACTGGAGCTCCTAGAAGTGGACGTTATATCTAAAAAAATATTGTGTGTGTTTTTAATGCAGATTTTCTGTTACTTTTCCTGTTATCAACTATTATTGTTGTTGATATTTGCATTACATTATTTCTCTCTGCATCTGTTCTATATATTTTTCACATTCTATTTTAGTCCTTATTATAAGTTCACAATAATTTTTGGTGTTACCTAAAAAAAGCCTAATTGGATTGCTCCGCTGTATCATATAGAATGTTAATAACAAATAGAGAGTGATATAAGAACGCAGTATAAACAAGGAGCACAGTGATTGGCCAGTTTTAATATTCTTTATGTATAACTTTTGTTGTCTTATAAGTAATGAATAGAGTGCGGAACATCAATGTAAAGACACTGACATTTGGCAAATATAATCCTTGGTGGATATTCCTAGATCTGTTTTGACTTTAATCTATGTATATGTATGATATACAAATTGCAGGATACAACAGAGTCGTCAGCATATGCTTCATAGTGGCAAGGATTAGAAAATCAAAACATTTGATCAGGTATTTCTGGATTCAAACAACATTACGGACTTCAAAGACCTACAGATTAACAGTCAATTTAAAAAAATCCAAGACTAAGAAGACATCTTTCATCTCCTCCTTATCGCTGCTTACATTGTAAAGCATGTCAATTTATGCTACATAAAACTCACATTACTGATAGTAAACCATCTCCGAACCTCACTATTTTCAAAATATTCTTCAAAACAGAGCTTTAAAACAGAGTTTAGAAAAGAGAACGCAAAAGAGAGAAAGAAACCTTAACAATGCCAAATGTATCTCCAGTGGTATTGCAGATCAAACCACAAATAAACATTAGACAAATGTCTTTAAAAACATCTTAAAATATTGTAATACAGATGCCAAAATATTAAAGGGATTTGGCAAAGAGAGAATGAAAAATAAACATCAGAGGGAAGAGAATTTGGAGTGAGACCTATTTTATGCTATTTATGTTTATATAATTCATCGTTTAGTAATTTTTATTCCACAATAAAAATGAATAGGAGCACTTAGAACATGTATAAACGTGTGTGTGTACTCACATATAGGTGAGCCCCAAAAATGGTAAGTGTGAAGTGGTACAATCCTCACCCTAGGTATGGAAAACAAAACAGACATATATAGTGCACACTGTGTTGAGGAATACATACTGATAAGTAGAAAGCAACTTACAGGATAAGGAGCAAACTAGGTTGCTTGGTCCACAAGGCATAGGTGGTATCTTCCCCACCAATAATAATATCCAAGAAGCAGTTGATGATAGAAATAAAGTTAAAGAGATGGAAAGTTAACAATAATAAAATATATATTGCAAACTCATTGTAGTGGAGCTCCCTGTACCCCTGGCTGGACACCTCCACCAAGGACCGCTTCCTAGTTGGAACGGGGACAAACCGCAGCACTTCTGCCCACAGTCGCCTTGGCTTGACTGGGGCCCTGTAATTACTCCTTCCTGGAGCCGAATGGGGAATTCGCTCTAGACACCCCCAGGCAGTGGGCAACACTCATGGGAGCTATAGTCCTTACAAGGACTTTCTCCATTGAATCCCCTGCAAGCTGGAACAGCAGACACAGGGGTTAAATCTTCCTGTCCTCCAATAACAGGATGACACACAGTTTTCGAGTGCCACCTGGAATAATTTAATGGCAGCCACAACTGGCCTTGCATGCATGTTCCCATGCAAGGGGCACTCCCACCTGAACCTGAGAGTAAACCACAGTAAAAACAAATACACAATTACATTGTCTCTCAGGTCCAGGACACTCCCATACAAAATCAGATAATCCCTCCTCTGTGCCTGGAAGATAATTGGATCAGGAACTGTACTAATCTAATCCAATTATCTCCAAGCACAGAAAAAAACCACTTTTTCCAAAACACACCAAAAGTGTCCTAAAATTACATAAAACCCCACAAGTTACATCCCCTGATAGCCCTGATCCTGGTGACAAACATATCCAAAAATCACCCAGATCAGTTCAGGGGTTCAGGAATTTCTTGGAAGTCATTTGTTTGACCGAACACACACATGGTCCCATGCCCAAAACAGTTCCAGAGAATAAGGGCTTGCAGTCGGTCTAGTTCGGTAGTTTGAAAATGAACAAACTACCGAACAGAGTCAAAAGTCTTACCCCGGAGCTTGATCCCCTCATCCAGACGAATGATTTCACCAAACAGTGCCCTTCTAAGTTAAAGGGACACTCCAGGCACCCAGACCACTTCTGCTCATTTTAGTGGTCTGGGTGCCAACTCCCACTACCCTTAACCCTGCAAGTGTAATTATTGCAGTTTTTCATAAACTGCAATATTTACATTGCAGGGTTAACTCCACCTCTAGTGGCTGTCTATTAGACAGCCACTAGAGGTCACTTCCTGGGTTCTAGCACAGGTTTCCTGTGCTAGAGCGTCGCTGGACGTCCTCACGCTGTGTGAGGACCTCCAGCGTCGCTCAAAACCCCATAGGAAAGCATTGAAATGATTTTTCAATGCTTTCCTATGGGGAGACGTAATGCGCATGCGCGGCATTTCCGCGCATGCGCATTAGGTCTCCTCGGCCGGTGAGCGAGATTAGTCTCGCCCACCAGCCGACGTAATCATTAGGAGGAGCGTCGCGGAGGCGGAGACAGCGGCGAGGGACATCGCCGCTGTCCCAGGTAAGTGACTGAAGGGGTTTTCACCCCTTCAGTAACCGGGGATTGGTGGGTGGGAGGGAGAGGGACCCTCCAGTGCCAGAAAAACGGATCGTTTTTCTGGCACTGGAGTTTCCCTTTAAATAGCACTGAACGCAGGCGATGATGGAAGTCCAGCGGTGTTAGGGAGTTTCTGTGTCCGATTTTAGTTCCATGAGATTCATGACCAAACATGAATTCATGACCCCGCCTACTTTCATGTGAACCAGATTTCCACCACCTCATGGTTGTCCATAGGAATTGTGGCCACCCAGACAAAAAATTAGAACACTGCGGTGAGAAGCATTCCAAGTTGTTAATAGGTGTTAGCAAGCTTCAGGGTGGTCTCCGGCTCATGCGGTTGTTCGGTAACCGAAACATATAATCCCAATTGCATGAACGGAGACTTTTATATCACCTTATACAAGGTCCATAGTCTGTGGACAGGAGGCTGGCATGCATGCTCCTCCAGGAACTTGTGGCAAACTCCCTTGGAAAGGGTTTGTCACACTCATCAACAATAAAACCATAAAAAGGCTAATACAATCAACACCAAAAGGTTTCACCACAATACAGGGCTTTTCCCAAATTATTATTATTAGCCTTTTTATGGTTTTATTTAGTTTTTTTCAAAGTGCACTTACGTAAGAGTTCAAAGTGAATTAAAATTTAAAGGGATACTATAGTCACCAAAACAACTTTAGCTTAATGAAGCAGTTTTTGTGTATAGATCATGCCCCTGAAGCTGAAGTCTCACTGCTCAATTATCTGCCATTTAGGAGTTAATTCACTTTTGTTTCTGTGTATGCAGTACTCGACATACCTCCCCTGGCTGTGACTCACACAGCCAGCATGAAAAAATGGTTTTATTTACAATCAGATGTAAACTTACTTGTTCTTAATTGTATTTCCTGCTCTGTAAATGGAACTTTAATTACATACAGGAGGCTCCTGTAAGGTCTATCAAGCTATTAACAGTGCAGGAGATAAGACATTCTAAAATAAACAGAATGTGCAATAGAGGAAGTGTAAACATTAGCTCTCAGTTTACAGGAAGTGCTTAGGGAAGCTGTGAAAGTCGTGTGCAAGAAGGTGTGACTAGGGCTGTATGCAGGAAGGTGGGACACAAGTGACTAAACTTCTAAATGGCAGAGAATTTAGCGATTACACTGCAGGGGCATGATCTGTACACTATAACTGCTTCATTAAGCTAAAGTTGTTTTGTGACTATTGCATCCCTTTAAGGTGAAAAAAGCCAGACCAGAAAATTTCTCTAAGCCAGCTAAGTTACCAGTTTAGCTACTTTGGTCTTAATGTTAAATTCACTTTGAAATCTCACTTTAGTGAATGACCCTGTTAATCTTAAGAAAATAATTATTCTGCAGAATGGAGCTTTCTCTATGTGCACAAATCTATTAATAATGAATTATAATGTAAATGGAAGATTTATACAATATTCTGTACCCCTCTTACAATATTATATGTTTTGATTAAATACCTCATAAGCAACTTGAATTTGGCTTTAAAAATTAGCTATGTCACATGAAGTTTTCCTTGGAAAACGTAGAGTCTTTACATGATGGATGGTTGTCATGCACCAATATATGAGTAATATATGAGTATTTTTATTAAAATGTGTCTTGCAGAAGACGAGTAAGTGAAGTTCATTGAACAATGTAAATAATGTATTAATAGAAAAGATAGATCAACTGATATATAGACAGACAGACATATATATATATATATATATATATATAAATACAGACAGACATATATATACACAGACAGACAGACATAGAGATAGATGGACAGATGGACAGATGGATGGATGGACAGATAGATAGATAGATAGATCTTTTCTAACAACCTACCTCGTACCCCTACTTTTACCCTTTGTGTCACTATACCCCACTCCCTCTAGAATGTAAGCTCATTGAGCAGGGCCCTCCTCTTCTCTGTTCCTGTATGACCAGTTGTCTGGTTACAATTACATGTCTGTTAGTCCACCCATTGTACAGCGCTACGGAATCTGGTGGCGCTATATAATTAATAAAATAATAATAATAATAATAATAATAGATAGATCGATAGACAGACAGACGGACAGACGGATGGACAAACAGAGTTAGCACAACATTAACCTTACATTGATTTTAATATAACATGTAAAATGTATAACGTGAATTCCACAACAAGGATTTTAACTTTTTAACATTTGTGAAAATACCAAGCAAGGAAAATACTAAGCAAGGAAATGTAGAGGAGGTACCAACATGTAGCCCATATTTCCTGATAACCAAGAAGCACTTTTGTGGTTTGAGGTCTAGTAATACACACAGATCAATCCCCAACCCCAGCAGGGCAGTGTGCGTGTCATTACACGGGGTTTTCTTTATAGGAGACTTCACTTCACAATCTCCAACTTAATCTGTTGGATTACCAGTTTGTTGCTGATGATGATAATTGAGAAACCCCCACACAAAACTATATCGCTCCCAAAAAGTAAAGTGAATGTCTAATCTGAATTTGCGCTTCTTCATTGCTTCAGTTGATTAATCCTTAACAAGATAAGGCCAGGGACTAATGAAAGTATTTTAGAAAATTGGGCAGACTAGATGGGCCGAATGGTTCTTATCTGCCGTCACATTCTATGTTTCTATGTTTCTATCTGTGTGGTAATATATGTATTGTCCTTATTTGGATAGAAAGATTGTTGTACATATTTGATATGGATTATCATGTACAGCATTTGATTTTTCTTTTAAATAAACACTTGTACACTAGAGAGCCTTCTAAGCTGGTGCTATAAATACCAGTAATAATATTAATATATCCATTTTTTTCTGGGATGACCAGTGCAAAATTTTTTATTTTAGCCAGTTTATCACCAAGTTGTGTATCTAGCTTCACAATGCCCTCCCATCTTTTCTATTTCTCTAACGCCTCCCTCTGCAAATCTGTCATTCTGTTTTCATTTAATTTTTACCTATCCAGATGAACATGCACATATTCATGTTTTTCCAAATTTCTGTCTCTCTTCCTGCTCTGTCTCTCCACCAGTCTCTGTGACGAAGGTTGCATGTGCAAATTTAGAATAAACAAAGAAATAAATACAATAAAGACAATGGTAAGGATTTAATAGGTATGTTTTCCAGGGAAAGCTTTATGTCACCATAAACACTGTAACACAGTATAGCGGTTATGATTCTTCGAGTTAATTTTTCTATACAAACACCATATTTTGATTGTTGCTCGAAAGAATATAATCTCTGAGAACATTAGTAATGTGATTTAGTCATTTTGTTGCTACATATTTTTAGTTAGCGGTTTATCATTTTGTTGTTATTCAATGCAGACAAATTCAATAGTTTGCTATAATTAACTACAACTAACTCAGCTGAAAGATGAGCCTTTGGCATTCCACTGATGCCCACAAAATGCATCGTATGCCAAAAAATGACCATTTCAGATTATTTCCCACAGCTATTCAGCATTCTGTGCGGGCTCTTGTTTGCTCAGTGGTACAGAAGGATTGAGTGTGAAAACAAAGATTTCATGTTGGGGGTCTCTTAGGGTATCATCACAGACATACTATGGCTAATTTAACCACATTGCACTAAAATGGAAGATGTTCCATCACAATGTGTTCTCCCTAATTCACAACAAGTTTGTTTAGCACAATATGTTCATTTCTTTTATGGTTTTTTTTTTTTTTTTATTAGTTTTGCATTTTGTTGTAAAATATGAAACACAGTTGGCATTTTCAAAATGTATTTTCACGGTTGTTAACAATCTTAATATGGATTATAGTCAATGAAATAGCTCAACTGGTTAGTGCACCCACTGTTCAAGCACTAAGGATGTGAGTTTTTTTCTTGATCCAGTAAATCGTTTAGCCTTTACAGGTTAATGCAATTAACACGTTGATACTATGTAACAACAAGTTTGGAGAGCTTGTACTTAAATATTTTGATTAGCTTTTGGAAAATAATACTGTATGTAACGGATCGCCTGGCACCCCGACTGGGTACCTCCGTTAAAGGATGCTCCTAGCGTTTCCTGAGGACTCCAAGCACTCTGGCAGACACCACAATCACCGAATCAGAGAAGCATATGAATCCTCTCAAGCCTCTGAATTCTGTAGACAGTTGAATAGGAACCATGCGAATAGGTTTTCAATCCTAGCAGTCAAACTGGAACAGCATACAATAAATCCTCCCCCAATAATGAGACGACACTTCACTTTGAGGGTTAAACAGGAACTCTGGACTGGCACATCCAGCCTGGCTTTTATTACAACTGTACACATACAGGCCACACCCAGGGAGAGGCCTAAAATAACCAATAGCATCACGGGTGCAACCCACACATCCCCTCCCCTTAGTGTGACACATAATCCCATTATTCATACAGTTTAAAATATACTTTTTACACAACTTTCATAACTCTAAAACCATACATCACATTCACATAAAAATCCATATCCACAATCAATCCATTCAGGGGAACAACATATTAAAAAAATGGCATGAATCCGAACTAAAAGTATCTTTTGTCCCTTACTAGCCGCATGGAAAACCGGTTTAGACAGGTTTTACATAGGCCTCTATCCTGGAGACAAAGAGGAAAGTAATCCAATTATCCAGGGCTAGAAGCAGACTCCATTAACCACATGGTTACAGAAAGACATAAAACACTTTAAAATACAGAAAGTTACTTTTTATCCATAACACACAGACATTTCACATATCCCCAGATAGCTGGGATCTGAGCCCACAAAACTACCGAATAGCGCGCAGATCCTACTCACACAGTACAATTGCCATGGAGCTAAAGTCTTTCCCATAGTCTTTCATTATATGAATAGGCTCCATGGTATAGCTATCTGGGGTATCACCGCTCACACAGGGCCATAATCACTGGGCAGGAGGCTAGCAACCAGGCTTCTCCAGTTCACAGTGGCGAGGTTGGTTTCGCCACACTGTATATAGAAAAAGCTAATTAATATTTAATGATAATATTGTGCTTATCAATCGTGTATACTTTAAATACATGGAAGACAAAACTTAACATCTGGGAACATTGAAAACAGGCAAAAAAAACAGCTTGCCCTTGATCCAGGGGCTGTACTTCTCAATGGGTAAGGTATATATAGTATATATACAGAAATAAGTACTATGGAAAAATCTCCAGTGGGTGGAGCTAAATTTATTGTGCAATGATGTTAAGGATCGATTTGCTGAGGACGAGAGTAGAGGGAATGCCCACGAGACACTGAATGTTAAGGAGAACACAGTGGAGAGGGCTTGGTTTAAAGTTCCATTCATTGCTGCTAAGTTTATGGACTATTTGTAATGTGAAATTGAGCAGTTTGAGGAAAAAATATATATTGGTTCATTGGTGTCTTGTTGTTGGTCTTCCTCTAAAAAACTAAATTGAGTTTGTTGGATCCACAGCATCTTGTGTATAATGCTCCATCTAGGGATGGATTCAGGGGAACATTAAAGTCTCCTCCCATAACCAAACAGCCTTCCTGAAACTCACTGAGTGATTTCAGTATCTATTTCAGTTACAGAACCCTTAGTTTACATTTTATCTGAACCCAACCTGGGCTCCTGAAAACAATTGGGGAGGTATAGGTATATCTTGTTATATATAGTGCCTCTTATAAACTTATTATATATAGTGCCTCTTATAAACACAAATCTACCTTCCCGGTGTGTTATCCCGCTGAAAACATTTAGTAAAAATATGATTGGTTAATTTGGGAGAGTAGCCCTCTTTGGAATATTTTTTCAAGTAATTAAAGACCTTCTGCATTAAGTGAGAGTACACTGAGTGTAGTGTGGCAAAGCCTGGAAGAGCCCCACAGGGGTTTATGGGAGAGGATCCTCTGTAAGTGTGGGAGGAGGTCCCAGTCAGGTAAACACCTCGGGGTATAACGGAACCATAGGACTGAACAAAAAAAAATATACAAGTTGTGAACTCCCCCACCAGAAGGCCCTGGTGTCTGGAGGTAACAGACCTCAATCCCAACCAGTCAGGAAATAAAGGTCTCCCGACAGGTACAAAACAACCAAGTGGGGGGCGAGCAATCAAACAAGCATTGTGTTTCCTTTAGAAGCTAAAAATAAACTAAAATGCCCAAGTGGAGCATGACTAGGAGATGCCCAGAGACAAATACACCAAATACACTCTAAGACACTGTCCCAGCTCAAATTACCACCAACTCTGACCACCTGCACATGATTAAACAAGTGATATATCCAATGGGGCAATTGCATACAATGCCTCATAATTGTTTATGGTGAGGCTCCCCCATTCCCTAGAGTGAGTAGTGTCTTATAAAAATCCAAACCCAAACTGGGTCCTGCAAAACCCCAAACCACCTCCCCATCACACAAAAGTAAATATCCCACAAAACTCCCATACATTGAGGAACCCCCCTACCCAAGGCCCTGCTAACAGTCTGCACAATTAGACACATGAAGGGCCAATGAGGGACCCCTTGTAGTGGAGCCCCTGGATCAATGGCAATCTGGGTTTTTGCTGTTTTCAATGTTCCCAGATGTTAAGTTTTGTCTTCCATGTATTTAAAGTATACACGATTGAGGTAACCTGACTGGTTACCTTCGCTAATTCCTCCATTCACCCATACTGGAACAATTAAATATACAAGCATCCATTCACTCAGTAACCAGACAAAACATAGTTGTGGGAATCAAATGATTGTGTTCAGGCCACACATGGCTTTTATGCACAGACCCCTAACATGGGGTCTCCAATACAATATTGCAGGGTTCTCCTTCCCAGGGTCCTTTGTGCCTGAGAGATAATTGCATGAGAAAAAACTATAATTCAATTATCTCTCAGGTACAGAAAAACCTATACAAAATGTACAGTACCCCCAAAGTATCCCCATCATAACTGGGAACCCCACAACAGTCACATGCCTGGATAGCTCAGATCTGAGTGTACAATCTGGCCAAGTATCACTCAGATCTGTTTGGTACAATTGGATTGCCACCAGTGTAAAGTTTTGACTGGCCGGATCGAGGGGACAACCCAAAACAGTTCCAGGGAAAAAGGTGCCCCAGCCGTTCTCTGTTGGGGGGTTGCTGTGCAAACACCATGCAAGGGATTCTCTTGATTACGGGGAACGAATGCTCCCACCAGTTGGTAGTTCCCATCTCCCGAATGTAATTTGCATAGTTGTTCGGGAAATAGAACAGACAGCTGTACAACCTTTACCGGGGTTTGTGCAAGTGCATAGCTGAAAAGAGTTCCAGGCACTCAACGACCAAGTGCCACTGCCCGCGTTCGAGAGACAAAATGGCCGCCACTCTTCTACCCCTCCCCCCCTTAGTACGCCACTGCAGGGCAGTCTTGTTTTTTTATGTCAAAAATGGTTTAAAAAAAACATATGGGACTGCACTTAAAGTCTCTTTGGTTCATCATCTCTAAAAAGCATTGCATTGTATTGTGTTATTGGCTGTCTCTCATGAAGA
This sequence comes from Pelobates fuscus, assembly GCF_036172605.1. Lineage (NCBI taxonomy): Eukaryota > Metazoa > Chordata > Amphibia > Anura > Pelobatidae > Pelobates > Pelobates fuscus. The sequence continues at coordinate 38,247,466 of NC_086320.1, forward strand.
GACACACATGTAAAATATTTAAGCAATTTTATAACATGACAGGAGGCTTTGTATTTGCTTAAGTCTCTCTTTACTAGAACTCCACAGCAGCACAGAAAAAACAACCAATCAGAAAAAAAGTTAGGCACTATAAAACTCCCCTCCCCATGCATAATTTCCTCTTTCTTTGCTGCTCTGCAGACAGTACAGGTCAGAGTACCACTGCCTCCTGCTTCTAGTGGGTGGATTTGGGATTTAATATGACTTATTTAGGATTTATATTTGGTATCATATTATATTTATTATTTATATTTTTTGTATACTGTATTTAGTATTTTATTAATTATATTTAGTATATCTTATATTTATTATTTATTTTGTATGCTTACTGTAGATATATATTTGTTATATTTTATATATTATATTTTCTATATATATATTATATATATGGTGTTCAGCTTTACACTTATTAGGCTTGGTTTGAGGATTACTACCCTTCTGAACCTCTCCTTCCCCTGTACCCTCTGGGATTTTTTCCTTTCACGTGGTGGTTCTAGGGGAGTTCTTGGGGGTCCCTTTCAGTTGCTTCCCCTCCTCCCCACCCTCTAACACCATGTGTCCCGCCATTGCTATGCGCTGGATACAAGTGTTCGCTCGGGGTTTCAGGAGACTAGCCGTCTGGCTGCCTCCTCTGATTCCCCGAGCTCCTTCATGATTATACCGGCGGCAGGCCTGCTCGAGCACGTGGCCGTCTTCTGCGATCGGCTCCTTCTAGAGCTGTGGGCGCCCGACCGGGTAGAGGAGGGTGCGCCTGCTCGCGGCCCCTCCTCCATCCACGGTGGTCGGAGCTCATCCCCTGCTGGGATACCCCGGCGGATTTCAACAGGTTTACCACAGTTTTCTCAGAAATGACTATAGTTTCTATCAGTGTATATCTGACAGCTTGCTGTGAGTTTTATGGCATTTTATATATCAGATTTCTTTTACATGTCAGACTTCTGAGTTTCCATGACAGTTTGTATTTAGCTTGCTGTGAGTTTTACTGACAGTGTATATCAGAGATTTCTGTGAGTTTTGCTGACAGTGTATATCACAGATTGCTGTGAGTTTTACTGACAGTGTATATCACAGATTGCTGTGAGTTTGGCTGGCAGTGTATATCACAGATTGCTGTGAGTGTTGCTGACAGTGTGTATCACAGATTGCTGTGAGTGTTGCTGACAGTGTATATCACAGATTGCTGTGAGTTTTGCTGACAGTGTATATCACTGATTGCTGTGAGTTTTGCTGACAGTGTATATCACTGATTGCTGTGAGTTTGGCTGCCAGTGTATATCACAGATTACTGTGAGTTTGACTGCCAGTGTATATCACAGATTGCTGCGAGTGTTGCTGTCAGTGTATATCGCAGATTGCTGTGAGTTTGGCTGACAGTGTATATCACAGATTGCTGTGAGTTTTACTGACAGCGTATATCACAGGATACTGTGAGTTTTACTGACAGTGTATATCACAGATTGCTGTGAGTTTTGCTGACAGTGTATATCACAGATTGCTGTGAGTTTTGCTGACAGTGTATATCACAGATTGCTGTGAGTTTTGCTGACAGTGTATATCATAGATTACTGTGAGTTACAGGTATATATGAACTCAGTTATACAGGCTATGTACAGGGTATATACCGAGCCAGTTGGCTAGTTAGCTCTAGGATTCAGGTGCTTCACAGTATATATTTTTTTGGGTACAGCTATGGGGTCTCAGAGGAGACTACTCTGGTATGAATTCACTGTCCATGGCATATATATAAAGTTGACAGACCTGGATCTGGCTCAAACTGGTGTGGGAGACCAGTCTACACTGATACTATACAATTTTATCAGATATGATGATGGTAATCTATATAATGATTTGAAATATCAAACAGATCTGTGTGAGCATGTGCATACCAATTCACAGTTTAAGGAGAGTATCGCTCAATGTATCTTACATTCATGGCCATGGTAATCACTGAAACTACTTCCGCTTATACCCAATACAGCTGGAATACCGTTATTTGCCTGCTGGGCAGTTTGGGACTGCCAGTCCCAGTTCAAGTTATTCGCACGGCATTACGCTGTCTAAAAGGGTTGATGTCTGGGGGCCCTATGTCACAGGGTGCTCTGAGGATCTACAATTTTTTGGGGAACTCTACCCAAGCTCAGAGGTCCCCATTACTCATTCAAGACCCATGGTAAAGCGCTGCGGAATTGGATGACGCTATATAAATAACATATAATCATATAATAATAATATGCAACCCAGGATTGGCCTGCTATGTCTGTGCCCCATTGATTGGCCTGCTATGTCTGTGCCCCATTTATTGGCCTGCTATATCTGTGCCCATTAGAGTGGCCTGCTATGTCTGTGCCCATTTAAACAGCCTGCTATGTCTGTGCCCCATTGATTGGCCTGCTATGTCTGTGCCCCATTTATTGGCCTACTATGTCGGTGCCTATTTGAATGGCCTGCTATGTCTGTGCCTATTTTCTTGGCCAACTATTCTGTGTCCATTCGTTTGGCCTGCTGGGCCTGTGCCCTGGTGATGGACCTGCTCTATTGGTGCTGAACCCCTTTTGGCCACAGACCTGGGGAATATCACTGAGGAAAAGCCAGTGCCCACCAGTGACATGGAAATAGGCAGGTGTCCAGACAAGCACCATTGCCATACTATCCAAGAGGACACCAGTATACGGCCATCTGAATATGGTGGGGAACAGGCAAGGACCGGTACTCAGACACCTACAGAAGAACGCAGTGTTTTCCTTGTCTTTAACAACTAACTCCGTATCTGCCTCCCGGTATCCATATAGGTATCGGTAGTTATTCCTGTGTAAGATTAGCTCCTGGCCCTGTTCAGTGGGGCTTACTTGTCTTACCTTCCGGCCTGCTATTTGCCTTCTAGCTGAGATAGAATTTGCGTTTTTACTCTTATCTACGTTATTGTTGTTTTTTTGTTTTCGTGACTTCCTTTCCTTTCGCTCGGGTCGTCGAGAGGCCTGACTTGACCTCCTCTGACCTCCCGGGCGCTCGTGGATTGCGGAGAACGTTTCCAGCTTTCCTCAGACTACCAACGGTCATCCTGGACCCCGCGCGCGCGCACGGGATCCGGACGGTCAGTTGGTAGTTTTCCATCGTTGTTTCCGAAGATTGCCCTCAGCCTTATGCTGATACTAGTAATTGGTGTACCCTGCAGTTGGTCACCCTGAGTCTCTAGGGACTCTAGTTTGGATCACAGGAGGGTGCGGCCCTCCATCACTTCGATCCGAGAATATTTTATCTTCAGGAACAGAGAGCGAACCCCTCTCAGATACGGAACCGGACACTGATTTGTTATTAGAGGGCGCAGCCCTCCCTCAACCTCAGCCAGAGACTGAGCTGGATACAGAGGACATGTTTGGGGGACACATTCTCGTAGAGAGAACCGGTCACGGATGTAGACTCTACTGTTTGGTTATTTACGGGTGCGGCCCGCTCAGGCTATCAGCCGTAAACTATCACGATATTCGATCACATTAGTAGAGAGCGCGGCTCTCTCATACACTCGATGCTCTACAGTGCCGACCATTTGTTCATCACACAGGCTTGTACCTGTGCAAGACATCGATGACTACATGGAGGGGCGTCCCTCCTGCATTCAATTAGATCTGACGTCCGTGCTACTCATTTCGTTATAGAGGACTGCCTGGTCATGCAAGTTATACTTATTTAGGCTGGATCCCTCTATTCTATCTCCTGTAATGGATCTATTGGATCCGGACCGCTGTAACACACGCAAGACATTCTCACAGAGGTATAACGGGGGGAGACTCCCACTTATTTACACACACTCCTGGAGATGGCACGGCTAACGGATGGACCTCGGGTATTATGTTAGTGCAGGTTTTGGTATATTCTGCCCCATATAAAACAGAGGATTGCTTTCTGTTTTGGATATCCAGACCATTACGAACAACTGCGCAGACAGTTTCTCCCATATTTAGATGACAGGAGATACGGAGACCTTCATGGAGCAAACAGGCGCTGCCTTGGTCGAGTAACACGATTAAGGAAGGCCTATTACCCGGTCTGAAGGTAAACCGTTCGCATGGATCACATGGTAAGACCGGAAACCCCGGTTGTCTGGAGTTCACCAGTCATTACGATCTTGGGATAAGATGGCAGGACTGCCCCATCTCCTCAGAACGCATACCTGGTGAACAGGGTTCGGAGATGATTGGTCCTCCGTCTATACTCTATTTATCCCTCACGGGAGCCGTTTTGTTCTGGATTTGCACTAACTTACTTTTCAACTACCGTCAAGGAGACCTACGAGACTTTATGGGGGTACCTGGTGTGCCCCGACTCCTACACAGACGTCTTTCACTCTTAGACGAGGACATATCTGGATGGAAATCTGCACTCCGGTTTGCACTTCCCATCCCTTTGAATATTTCTGGGATTCACTATTCCCAGAATAGTCGACTGCCGTTCCTCCACACAAGTTCAGTTCGGAACCCTGAATGGACGTCCTTTTGGAGTCTTTCCTCTACCGCGTCCGAGGATTACACAATCCACTTGGAATATTGGAATCACTTAGGATACGGCTAGTTTGACCACACTCTTGCTCGGTTCTATTGCAATTTGGTGGTGGACTTAGATGCATTCCTTGAGATTGAAGATCTGCCTGCAAGGCCACATTGCCGGGTGACCCTGGCACGATCAAGAGTTGAGACATGGTGGCAGTGTCTTATCGCGGCCCTAAGTCCGCAAATGACCTTCGACATTTTATAACTGCAGGGAAATGGCTAATAGGTCAGCTTGCCAGCTCATGGACCAGCTGGTAGGTAACAGGTCGCAACCCCACGTACAATGGATCTATCAGCGGATTATGTTTTTCCGTTTTTGGGATACTTCATCAACTGGCATCTCCATCGGTCGGTGTATTCATCTATCGCAGTTGGAAAGTCCATTTAGGATTGCTCGGGTAGCTCCGAGAATAGGTACCAGCGAAACAAACAGCGTTGGATTTGTTGACTGAGCGTTAAAACAGCAAATACGAAGCCTCCTGTCATGTTATAAAATTGTAGATTATGCTAGCTTTAGTGTACCTATAATCTTAATTTTATTAATGACAGGAGGCGAGTATTTCCCACCCTTTCTTATCCCTCCCTTGTTTTATGTTAATAGTTTGGTTTAATCAGGTACGTATGCAACTCTGCTTGTTGTCTCTGCTACCTGTCGCCTGTTCTTATGTCTATTTTTTCATAAGTAGGGTTGGGATATCTACATATTAAGGTAATTTTGGTTGCTACATTGGGTGCACAAATGTTTATTCAGAGTACTTTTCATTGGATAATCAACCTGTTCGATTCTGTTTTTTCTCTCGTTTCAGTTTACAGTCCATCAACACTATCTGGTTTGGCAGTTCTTCTCGGATGGTGGACATCGTTGTATTCATCGTATCTAGGACTTCGTTTCTTCCCCATTATGTTTTCTGCCTTGTATTCTGTTTTTGTCGCAGCTTGAAAGAGGAAATGATGCATGGGGAGGGGAGTTTCATAGTACCTAACTTTTTTCTGTGCTGCTGTGGAGTTCTAGTAAAGAGAGACTTAAGCAAATACTCGCCTCCTGTCATTAATAAAATTAAGATTATAGGTACACTAAAGCTAGCATAATCTACAATTCTATCATTCAAGCAAAAAATTTATATTTTCACCAATGAGTTGGATGACAACTAACTTGCAGAATTGGGAATATGGTTCAATCTCTAATTTACCGTTTAGTTAATTGTTGCAGTTTAGCTATTTTTGCCCAATTTTGCAAGTCACTGTCCAATATATTACAGATCACTGTATACTGATTATATCACAAGCTGCTCAGTACTATGTAACTAAGTAAGTGAATATCTGAAGAAAAAAGGATTTTCATCTGTTCAAAACTGTAGAAATAAAAATAAGTAGAGCAATTTGTGTAGAACTGTATATGCTATAAAACAACAAAAAACTATACTAATAAATAGAAAAAAATAGAACAAATAGTAAGAGCACATAACACTGAAATCAGAAGAAAAACAATAAAGTATAATATAAATGTAGACAAAAACTAAAATATAGCACAACCACTTTACAAAAGTAATTGTATTTTTTCTCACATAAAAAGGCAAATTATATATTATAGCATTCAATGCAATGAACGAACACAAATAAACTAGGACATGTGAAATGCATGTCTATATGTATTACCACATATTAACGTAACCTGTTATTTCAAGTACAAGCTATGATTGTATGGTTTGTCCAAAGTATGATTACATATACCCACAATGTCAAGGTTCACCACATTAGACATTCTCTAACATATCATTTTGTCATATTGTATAATGTTCTTGTTTTTGTCTTTAATTTTGAAGAGACATTAACTTTTAGCATTTATGCTTATGAGTTCCCAATCTTGATTTAGTGTGTAGAATGGAATGGAATTCAAGCAATCAGAAACCAATGGTTCCTTCTGAAAGATATTATCTGAATTGAAAACATATTATCTAGATGTATTCTTGACAAGCTCACTAAGCCATCGTATGATACATAATATCTGTTTCTTTCCCAGCCCACCTTCGTGTTACCTGGATGCGGCTATAGTTTGTTGGTTAAACGGCAATCCTTGCAGTAGAATTATATGTCATAAAAGCCATAATGGTTTAACGATTTCTGCTTGGCAGTCATCCAGAAAGCTTCAAAATACAAAAATAATAATCAAAACACAGCTTGCGTGGAGTTATACTGGATGTTTAACAACATCTAAAAATCTAATGTTCTTAAAAGATATGTACTATTTTCATAATCGATCAGAATAGTGAGATTTGTAAAAAAGAACATCAATAGAACGTAATTGACCAATTTCTCAACAAATTTATACAATGTAATGGGTACCTAGTGTTAAGGGAAAGGGACATCAGAATGCCTTTTGTTCTACACATGTCTATGGATACTTCCATATGTTGAAACTGAAATATGCCCTTTAACTCAAATGTGCCCAATTTAATCAAATACATGGGAACTTATTGAGACTATAAAAAAAACACCTTTCCTTGATGGAGTCATTACCGCTATATTAGAACAAAACCAAGGACCACAAATACATTTATTGTGTTTCCATTCAATATTCTTTGTGGACTAATGTTTGATTTATGTCAATTTTTATAATGGTTTCTTATAATGGATTTTTATAACTTATTATATTTAAATCAATCTATATCTAAATCTTAAAATGGTTCTTTTATCCACTTCAATCAAGCCTGTCCTACAATCACATGATCATTATGCCTACACCAGTGAACTTTTAAGGAATATTTATATGCATGTATAAGATTTGATACTATTTCTTACAATCATGAATTTTTTTTTTAATTCTTTCATTTATTTGTGCAGGTGGAAAACACATACAGCATACCATGCCACAACAGCAAGAGCATGCAGAGTATCTGACATGAATAAACAGTGGTTAGGCAGTGGGAGAAATATGTAACATTTTTATAGATTAGTGTTGCATGGCAAGAAGTTATATCAAGTCATATTGTTGGTGAAGGTAGTGATCCATATCAACTGGGAACATACGTTATTATGTACTTAGTTATGTGTCAGGCAGGTTTAAATTGTAGGTCATACATGAGAGATAAACTACCGGTGACTTAACCATAGATATCTGCATTGGTGCAGTCAATACAGTCCAAGCTTGCGAGTTAAATGTTCTCACTAGGCAATAAAAAATTTACGGGAAGACAAATTAAATAAGCTTAACGTGTTCCTACTTGAAGGTGGGGGCCGCACGAGAGTCCAGAACAATGTAAGCGCCTCGTAGCTTCTGGGAGCCGGTTACACTCTTGTTCGGTTTCCATCTTGGGGGGAGGCCCATGGGTGCTCGGAAGGTGATTCCCCATTCACAGGGTATGATTGGGGGTATCCGGGTACCCGAGCTGGGTGTCAGTATCGTAGTGCCTTGTCCCATAACGGGGGTGAGTGTCCCATTATGAGTGCTCAGTCCTTATGTTGTGGCAGCTGCGTACTCGGGATGAAGGGGACTGTCTTCGCTGGGTCCGATCTCGGGACCGCTGTTGTCAGCTCCAGTGCGGCAATGATCGGCAGCCCCTCCAGAGGCAGGCCCAGTTGTCCCAGCAAGGTGGGTGCTTGTTGGATGTCCGAGATGGAGAAGGTCTTGTTGTCTTGTTGCACGTGTAACGTGCGCGGTGAGTGCCAGCGGTAGGCAATCTGCTTCTCTCTGAGCAATTTGGTGACGGTAGCAGGGATCTGTGCAACTGTAAGGTCTCCCCCGTCAGGTCTGCGAAGAAGGATAGGGTCATGGATTCAAAGCTGTGGGTGGCTGCTCCCTTTAGAGCCAGGAGGATCGCCGCCTTGTCGACTGCGTTTCTGTATTTCACCACCAGGTCTCGGGAGGCTGTCTCAGGGGTTTCGGAATCCGGAAGGCTGCTTCAAAGCCGATATTCTTGGCTTGTTTAGGTGACAGTTGGGCTCCCGTGAGCCGCCTTAAGAGGTGTGGGATTTCCTCAGCGGGTATTTCTTCTGGAATCCCGCAAATCTTTAGATTATTGCGGTGCCAGGTGTCTTCAAATGCCACAAAGCGTTTGTCCGTCTGGACCTGCTTTTGCTTTAGAGCCATCAATTCCTTCTTGAGCTCTGCAATGTCTTGAGTTTGACGTGTGGAGGTTGCTTCAACCGTGTCGATGCGGGCCACTAGGCCCGTGAGGTCCGTGCGTAGCTATGCGACGTCTGCCGGGAGGGTTTTTTGCAGGTCACCCAGGAGAGTCTTTAGCTGCATCGCCGTCACTGGTTACGCAGCCTCTGGGCTTGGTGCCTGCTGTGGAGGCCTCGCTATAGGTAAGGTAGTGATATCTTCCTCTGGGTAGAAGTCAGAGAACTCCCCGATGTCGGCGGCCATCTTGGGGCCGAATGCTCCTTGCGCCTGATGGAAGTGATCCCTTATGCTGGCCCCCAGCTTGGGTCGGTCCGGTTTTTGTTTCTTTGTCTACAAATTAAAATATTTTTTCTTATTTTTTTTACATTCCTTATTTTTGTGGTACATGTTAAAAATACAAGCTTTTGTGGACGTTGTGGGTATACACAAAAAATTAAATTCCGAGGTAATATAAAACGTCTGAGTCACTGCACCTTTTAAAATTATTACATGCTATACAGATGAGTCTAGAGGCACAAGGAATGTTTGACTGACAACTATGAAATTCAATACATTGTGTGTAATTAAAGTAGTTATTAAATGAAAAATAAAAAATATATGCTAGGCAGGCATGACCAGGGGGGAAATCCACAATCGAAACAGTGGGTGAATATTGGTGCCCAGACATTTAATATAAGTGAATGAAGCGGAGTAAGTCAGGGCAGATACATATACATTTAAACAAAAGTCTAATGTTAAACTGAAAAAAGAAAACACCTTCTGGTCATGACAGGTATAAACTAAAGATACATGTGGTTAAACATGCTCCATAACAGCAATAGTGAACTGAAATTAAAAGTAAGAGCAGTGGAGTAGAATAAAACAGTGGAAGTAAAGATGAGGGGTTGCAGCATGGTCATGATCATCCGATCCCTTTCGGGTAACAAGTACAGACCATCTGAGCTGCGGATGGCAGGTCTACCAGGGGGCTGTCAAATGACAGGCATTGGATATTAGGTGTATGCTGGTACAAGCGGGCTCTTCTTGAGGGTCTATGCCTCGCAGGAGAATGGTCAGGCGCTGAGGTGCTCCGACCCCCTGCCAAAGGCGAAGGCGGTATAGTAAGCGGGTTTTCAGTTTCGGTCCGCAGGACCACCGTCCCATGGTCACCACCACTTGTGGAGTGTGTGAAACACGGCGTCGCAGATACAGGAGGTGTTTGTACCACGGGCGGGGGAGGATGCATCCGCTTATAGAGCTTGGCCCAGAAGGCTGCAAATATCTGGTCTATGCTGTATGATACCAGTGAATGGGAGGTCGAGGGTTCTTCATGAGGTTGCATGGCGTCCGTTATTTTGTGCAGGTGTGCAGGGTGTTTGCTCCGCCATGTGTACAACATGGTCCCTATATCAGAGGTGAGTACACTGCCTGTGCCGGGATATGCCTCACCGGCAGGGGGGTACCAGGTGATCGGTGGTTGTTGCAGGCTCTAGTTTGAGGAAACAATGGGCAGAGAGATGTTCCTCACCGGCAAGGGGGTACCAGGTGATCGTGGTTTTTGCAGGCTCTAGTTTGAGGAAACAATGGGCAGAGAGATGGGCTCTCTCCTTTTTGTTCTTTCTCATCTTGTCCTTTATATATTTTTCCCTTTATCCTGTTGTCTCAGTCTCTCCTTATATGGCCATAAACTTACACAAAACGAGCACTTCCGTGCTATGAATTATGGAACTTGTAGTTCTGAATGCCGTACACTTTCGTATTACGGAAGTGACGTATCGGTATGATATCCGATATGTCATATCCTGTGTCAGAGGGAACCTTTCCACCAAGGAAATGAGGAGGAGGAAGAAGTTAAGGAAGGAACAAGCAAGCACAGTAAAGATGCACCAAGGAAAGATAAACGCCCACCTCGTCCCCCAAAAAACGAACACCGGATTGGACATATTTTAATGACTTCCCCTATAAAGTGATGAACCCAAGGACAGTGTTACACTGATTGAAAAAGCCAAGAAATTAGGGGAAACGCATCTCAGAGGCCTTCAAGACTATTTTGACTATTATGTTTATTTTTATTAATTAAAGTCATACATTTTATTGTTATACTACTTCAGTCTACCGACCTGATACTTACCTCCTTGGGTTTGGAAAAAGAAGAAATTGCCACTCCTTATCTGTCAATGTGTCTTCAAACTTGGAGCCAGTAGTTTATGGGCTCCAGGTAAAGGTGAGCAAAACCAATACACCTGTGTATAATTTCAGCACTATCTCAGAGGTACTTTATTGTGTGCTCCATGTGTGTCTTCAATCTCTTTATATATTTTGTTGGAGGAATTTGATCCACAGAAGAGATACAGTTGCTGCCAGAAGGGCACACGCACGTGAATGTTCAGAGCCATATCATCCAAAAAGCTCAAAACATTGTGAGCATATATCCATCAAACGTTTATATACTATTTATTATGGTTTACTCTGTTGCACTATTGTGTTTTCTTCTTTCTTTATATATATATATATATATATATATATATATATATATATATATATATATATATATATATATAGGAACATACTACCCTAAGTTCATATATAGGGGTAGGTTTAACATATTGTAAGTGCTGCACTCCCACTTTGATGTTTTTTTAGTTCTTTATTTTCGTTGTGCATATGATACAGTAATAGCATGATGTGACACATGTGCATCAATGAAACACGTAACAATAAACAATAGGTGTCATGGTTAGGTTGCACATTTTTTAAATACATAAAAAGATTATGACCCTAGGTGACCCTGATGAGATAGACATTAATTACTTTAATGTAAAGGAGATTGTGAGGCGTCTTCCTAGGGAGATCTTTGTGGCATATGTGTGGTTAGAGGCAGGACGTAGAGGCATTATATGCAATATTGCTAACTTGTAGATAGTACAGTACAAGATGGTGTCTTGAGGTGATTGGGTTGTATGCTTGTGTCGACAGATTGACTAGGAGTTTGCCTTGCAAGGTTCTCGCCTTTGTTAGAAGGCGTGTTGTTAGGATCTATTGGGGGCTTGCTCGTGAGGGGGGTCATCCCTGACCGGGGGGGGTTGTTCGTGTTAGCTTAGATTGGCCTGGGTTGCGAGACTGGTATGGGTCTGTGTGTCATGCTATTCAGGGGGGTCGCCATTGGTAGACGTCTCCCCGTAGTTGCGGAGTGCAATTTGGTGCTCTAGAACAATAAATGAGGAAGAGGTGTAAAAGAACAATGTGAATATGTAAAAATCATAAACTTAAACAAACAGCTTGGGTTGTGGCTTGTGCTGACGATTTTTGGGGTCGTGGTCTGCCTCCTCAGTCAGGGGCCGCAGGGTGTCCGGTTCCATTTCTAGGCACAAATGGCACCACTTGGGTTGGGTCCCAGGTCTGGGTAGGCGTCTGGGCAGGGGTAGTGGGTGTTGAGTCCATGAGGCCCAGAGCGGAGAGGAGTGCAGGAGCCTCAGTTTCGGAGGAAAGTTTGTGCGTTGTCCCGTCGTGGGTGACGATTAGCGATCTTGGACCCTGTAAGTTGGCTCAGCGATTTGCACCACTGAAGTGTGGCTCTGGTTAGGTCCTGGTAAAAGGATAAGTTAGAGTCCTCGAACATGAGTGGGGTCCGACCCCTCAGGGCAGCCATGATTTGGGCCTTCTCCTGTGGTAAGGAGCAGAGCAGGATTACATCCCCATCCAGGGGTGTTGTTGGTGATGCCCTTGTAGGGAGGCGGTATAACCCTGCCAGGGTGATCTTTTTGGCTACCGACGTAGGCAGTATGGAAGCCAAGAGCCTCCTAATGTAGTGCGGAATTTCTTCAACAGTTACTGTTGCGGGTATGCCCCAGATTTTAATGTGGTTCCGTCTATATCTATCTTCTTGGGCTGACAGCTGCAGTGAAAATGCCTGCTGTGGGGGCGGAGCCTGACTGCCAAGCAGAGCAGAAGCACACTTCATGAGCTCCTGCTATAACTCGACGAAAAAGCCATAAAAAAGCCTAAATACAGGGCTCATTTACCGATACATGGAAGCACTGGCACCCAGGGGACTCCGGGCAAGCGACATCAAACGCATTACAAGCACCGCTACCGACAATAACCCGAGAGCCCTGCTGCGGCCTACTGGCACCTGGACGGGGGAGAGGCGGCCGACCTCCCGACGCTCCGGCTCGACCGGCGAACCCGCAGCACTCTGACCCCCCCCCCGGACCGGTGGGGGATATCCCGGTCCACTCAAGGTGGAAGGATGAGCACCTCAGGGGAACCGGAGGATGAGGGGACCGCCCGACAGGGAACCCATGGCGCGTCCAAGATGGCCGCCATGTGGAATACCAAGCCCGACGAACAGGGCACTTCCTGGGTGGATTTATTCGAGGCCAGGTTTAATGCCATCTGCCATAACTTTTGGCTCCGCATTGCCCAACGAGCAGCAGCTACAACCTGCCTCAACACTGTACGGAAGCCTACCCCTAAGAAACACCCCCGCGAGCATAACAAGCGGAGGAGACGACATGAGAACGGGCCGCACCAAGACACCGCGTGCAGAGCTGCCACTGCTGTCCGCCCTCGGGGCCGACCTTGGAAGACGACCAACCGGAGAATATCTCCAAAGCACCAACCACAACGCCCGAAGCCCGACCGCCGCTGGCGGCGGCAGAACACCCGGGCTTCCAGAGGCGCCCAACGAAGGGGAGACCCGGCCTCAAGAGGTACCCGAGTCTGTGGAAAGCTGGTGCAGGCCTCTCCAGCACCCGGGGACCGGAGAGCGGCTTCTCAACAGAGGTACCATATTACCCGCAGGGAGTGGCCCCAACTACGAGGTTCCCTCGCACTCCGCAAGGGCATCGGCTGACAGGGGACTCATCGACCTGCAGGACCCGCTCATGGACACTCCTGACCGCGAGACATAACATACCCGGACCACCGACCGCACCACTCACGTTGCAGACGAACCCTGCATGTCAGCAACGGCACTATGTTGGACTAGAACTGTCATGACACAATTAAGGGCCTATTACAACCCACTGTACCGCGGTACTAATGGTTTACAGCAGGCCTGACGTTTATATATAGATCCACTTAGACCCGCAGATCACAGCTTAGCAATCATCACTCACGCATGGCACACACGTTCACATAGCCTACTTGATTCCTATAGTATCACAATATACACATGGTCTGCCCTGGGGATGATAGCATTTAAATTGTCCAGGGCCATTGCCCCACCTCCGGATAACCCACATATCACCGCTATATATTTCATACCTTCTGACCTATCAAGCCTGTTGACCATCATCCCTTTACCAACATGAGAATATAACACATTTGGGATAAGCAGCCTATGTACATTATGCGTCCACTACTACTTACTAATCTAACCACATTAGCATGCTTCAATATCTAGCTTGTTATACCCACACTATCTATACTGTTACTAGAGCAGCTTCAGTATTGCCTTGATAATTTATGCCACACAGTTATAGAAATGTTAGTGATTTACTTGTTATTTAAAAAAAACAAAAAAGAGGCAGTCGCTTCACAGAGACGGTTTCAACTGTATTGTTTTACCCCTTTTGAAATGTATCACTGTCTCCCCTTCTTTTTCTGTTCCCATACAACTTTATGCCTCAATAAAAGAAAGATTGACAAAAAAAAAAAAAATGCCTGCTGTGTAGATTGTAGTTGTAGGATTGTCTTGTTCATTGTAGCCATTCCATTCTGCATATCCTGGATGGCACCCTCTGCTGTATGCACCCTGTCTGTGACCTGCTGTATACCTGTATGGAGAAGCACTAGCTCTGCTGCCAGGATTCTCTGGAACTCATGCAGCATATTCTGCAGGTCTTGTTTTGTAGCAGGAGCAGAACCATCTGATGTGGCAGTAGCTGGGAGTTGGGAGCTCCGAGGTGCAGGCTGTTCCGGTAGCTTGTTTGGGACTGGCTGTGGAGAGGGAATAGAGGGGTCCCTGCCTTCTGCGGCAGCCATCTTGGGGCGCACTTGGCGCTGTAGTAGTGTCCCTATATCCCCCTGTTCGGCCGGAGTACCTGGCTGAGGTTTTTGGGATTGTCTCCCCATTGCTGCTTCAGTGCTGTGGGGGCCTGTCGCGTTCTTCCCCGTAGCAACAGGAAGGTCGGTCAGACGTGACCCGAGGAGTAAAGTCTCCCCAACGTTGATGTTTTAAGGTGATGGTACATCACCTAAACATTGCGTTATTTTGTTTTATGCATATGTTAGTGGGGTTTCTTTGGGAGTTCCAACAGAGTGCCGCAGCTGCCACTCAAAGTAAAAATAAGCGCCACTATATACACGCTTATTCCATACCACTTCAAGTGCCTAGGTGTTTAGAGTGTTTCTTTAAGTGTGAAAGTATGTCAAGGAGTCAAAAAGTGGATCTTAGGTGAACCTCACTGACACAACCTGTCACAGACTGAATTAACATCCAGGATTGCTGTGTCTATTGTGCAATGGAAACATGCCTGGCTGCTTGGGTCAGAATATCCTATATAGGCAAAGCACAAAAAAACATGTGAGATGTTCTATGTCTCCCAAATTGGCAAGCTATTAAGCCATGTCCAATCTATATGGTACCTACCCACGTACTGTAGCTCATCTGAGATCTCCTAAAAGCATTTTGGGAAATATCCCATTGCTGGTCAGATGTTGGATAGAAATAAGCAGCATATAGCTTGTTTTGGAAACTGGATGAGATACAGGGTAATAAATGTTCACTAAAGTGAAATAAAGAAAGAAAGATTATTGCCTATATTACATGTGATACAGGACAACCATGAGGTGCTATTAAAGGAAGGTAATAAAGGAGGAAAATATGGATTGAAACAACGCTCATATAAAACTAAAAACAGGGAGCGTCACAGACGAGCAGAGATTAAAGGACAGGGAATATCTGTTAACAAAATGAAGAGGATAATAAGAAATTATTTGGAAAGCATTTAGAAACATATAATATTGGACAATAACAAGCAAGTATATTGAAAAAACATTGTGTGAGAAGAAATGAATGTGAGAATTACAGAGAAAGAGTTGGTCTACATATTCTGTGTTGAAATGTAACATAATATTTCAGTGATGAGTGTGAGCAGAAGTATGAACCTATGTGGGAAATTTTATATACTTCCATTTACACACATATGGAAGCGCATTACACATCACATTACAAAACACAGTTCTGCCTCCGAGGATTTTAATAAGCACCCTGAGCAAATGGACAACGTTTCCCCGTGGCTATGATCAGTACTTTAAACTGAACAATTTAAGATTACATTTTCAGCAGAATTTGGTTTAATAATGTTAGATTTGTATAATTTCAATGTATTTCTTCTTAACCAATGAGTCTCACTGTGGATGTAGATGGCGTAATTGTCAATCATACTTCTATTTATCATTATTACTTTTATATGCAACACAATATTTTGTAGTGCTTTACAACGAGTATTCAAAAAAAAACAGTAAATTGTGAGAAAACAAACAAGTTTAATTTATAAGAAACAATAATTATGATGGTCCCTGGTCAAGTGCTCTGATAGTCTAGATCACAGGTTCTCAATCCAATCCTCTAGAAACATCAGTAATCTAGGTTTTGTCAGTAAACACATTAAAAACAAAAATGGGGATACCGAAATCCTGTTTTTTTTTGGCTGGGATTCACTGATCTGAATGAAGTGGGTAATAACATAGCAGGATCATTTATTAGGAGACTCTCGTGAGCCACCTAGGGCCCAAGAGTTGAACAGGGGCCCTGGAAATATACATTTGCTAAGTCCAATCACACCATCCCTATGTGAAAAATATAGAGGGGCTAGACTGGTAACCTGCCTATGGCACCAAGGATTCTAATTTTTTCTCTTTTATGGAAGGTGAACAGAATTATAGCCATAGGAGTCGTGTGACCAATTGGGGCCGATATTACAATGCAGAGTCTTGTGAGTGGGTAGGAAATAAATTGTGTGCTGTTTCGTAAGTAACCCAGTGGAGATTAACTTGTAGTCAAAAGCAATGTTGCGTCAAAAGATTTAATGAGTCAATAATGCCAATAATCTAGAGTTTTATCATTACAAAATTGCAGTTCACTAGTTTATGTATTTAATGTCTATATCTTCGAAAATTACATTGTCACTACTTATCCATATTCAGGAAAATTAACCAAAGTATTTCCCAAGAAAAATTGTCTTTTTATTTGCAGCTACAATTTTGTTTTGTTCTTATTAAGGAGCTGGTTACTTAAATAAATGGAAACAAGGACATTCTACTTCTACTGTCATACTTTATTTATATTTTAGTGAATTTGGTCCTAAGCACAAATAACATGGAGTTCTTCAATTTTATATTAGTAATAAAAAATATTAATAAATGCTGAAAAAAAGTATATTCTGGAGTGTGAGAAATTACGTCTATCCAGGATAATGTCCTCCTTCGACTGGCTCATTGGCGCTTCTCCATTCCTGGTGTCTAATTGCTCTTCCCCATTTCTTTCTTAAAAGTTGCTGGGATGGTGTTAGAATATTCAACTGGTGTCCTCCATGACATCCTCTTGTGTTTCCGTTATGTTTTACTATTTTAAGATTAGTTGTTCTCTTTATGTAAATTAAATTGTCAAATTATGTAAATTCCTACTTCTTGTTACTCTCTCTATGTTTTCATGACAATAACGCTTCTATTTACAATATATATATATATACACATATATACATACACTAGGGATTTTCATTCTGCAGTCAAAAACACTAAATATAATTATATTTTATGATATATTTTAAACAGGCATTTTCTTACTTCATATACTCCTGGGTGGGTTAGCAGGTGATAGAAGCAAATAACCGAAATTGCAATTTACCTTTTTGGTTGATGAGATTCTATGATACGCAATCAGAGTAACTTTCACAACCAGCCCTCCATGGATCGGATTGTTGGATGGACTGATGGATGGATAGATGAATGAACTTGAGTTATTTCATGCTGTTAGGTACAATGAAATCTCTGCTGCTGAAAATGTGTTTCTGTGCTAGAAAACAGGTTGAGTCTGTATACAGTTTAAGGTATTTTCCCAGTTAACTGGGGAGTAAGAACGATAGTAATAGATGGTGATTGATGGTGTTTAATAACAGTGCTCAGTCATATTGTCTTGTTTTGTTAACTTTCTTCTTATTTTGAGTCAAATTTCAGATGCTATCAAATTCATTTTAAAAGCAAACAATCTTCTGTTTGGTTGAGCTTACAATTAATAACATCAACTATTTTCCCAACATACATTATGTAATTGCTTTGCTATTATGAAATGTCATTCCCTTTATTACCAGGCTAAGGGATGTTTGCACTGAGCGAGTTGTATTACTTACAAATGGTCCCAAGGGTTAAATTTTCATGGCTTTCAACATGAAGGATTACGAAACATTTTAAGAGTGAGAAAAGGGCCGAACCTGAGGATTATTATTGGAGAAAAAAAAAAAAAACATTAAGCAGATTTAAGAAAAATAGATATGTACACACGGCAAGAAAACCCAATATAGGTTGAGACACAGGTTGGGGTTTATTATTTTTTATAAGCATTTCATATGAAATAATATTTTTAAGTAAAGTGTTAAAAGGATTTAATGTGTTGAAAACTATTCTAAATGTTTTATATATTTTAACATATTGACAACATCATCTCAAGGTTTTTTTTTATAAATGATATATTTTTGATATTTTAATATTTTGAAAAAAAATATTCTTAATAGCTTATCCAGAAATATTAAGTCATTTGAACAAAATATCCAAAATTATTGAATTGATGCCAAAAACAATACGAAAATAATATATGAATTACATTTAAAGGAATACATAATGTATGTATATATTTCTATATATTTACCCGCACCAAGATTTGACACTCACATCAATCGATAAAATCCAGTAACTGCACAGGTGCTTCTCAAGTAACACCGCATATAAAACCACATGAACGAGAGCACACACAGGTCTTGCGGTAAATCGTGTATTAACGAAAGATCAGAATAAACCTCAACGTTTTGGCCATTAAGGCTTTTATCAAGGTGTGACACTAACATATAAAAAAATTATTTTTAAGTTAAAGAAATCTTAAATTTATCAATCATGGCAAGAAAAGTGCTACTGTGTCTGTGGTACAAGTTAAGGGTGTGACATTATGACAAAAATTGAGGGAGAGATAGATAGATAGAGAGATGATAGATTGATAGGGCGATAGATCGATAGATAGATAGATAGATAGAGAGATGCTAGATGGATAGATAGAAAGATAGATATAGAGATGATAGATAGATAGAAAGATAGATAGATAGATGATAGATTGATAGGAAGATAGATAGATATATATAGAGAGAGATGATAGATGGATAGAAAGATATATATATAAAGAGATGATAGATGGATAGAAAGATAGATATAGAGATGATAGATAGATAGAAAGATAGATAGATAGATAGATGATAGATTGATAGGAAGATAGATAGATATATATAGAGAGAGATGATAGATGGATAGAAATATATATATATAAAGAGATGATAGATGGATAGAAAGATAGATAGAAATATATATATATATATATATATATATATAGAGAGAGAGAGAGAGAGAGATGACAGATTGATAGGTAGATAGATAGATAGATAGATGATAGATGGATAGAAATACAGATATAAATTTAGATAGATAGATAGATAGCAAAATGCAAAGTCTAAAAAAGAGAAAAAAGGCAAAATAATTAAATGCATGAAATCCTGTAAAAATAAATAAAACATAACTAAATAATTAAATAAACAAACACAGATAACACTGTGCAAGTACTTACAAGTACTAATGTTAGGTTCTGGAGGCTAACTTTTTATTACATGCCTGTGCTGATTAATAACATAATGCCATCAACTCCACAGTGAGCCGTGCCTTCAGCCCAACTTTGAGATATAACATGTTCACCCAAGTGTGACATCTTAAAAGTAAATCACTCTGATGTTAAAGAAGGCACTTCCTTTCAGTTCTTTGAAGTAGCTGATCAGCCTAATTAATGGTCACAACGTGATAACTGGAGAGAAGGCATTTTCACAAAACCTACACAAGCTGCATAATGGCTGTTCATTTTAATACTTTAGATTTCAAACATGTTTTGTGTAAAACTATCGGCTATGAGATCTAGAACATATCTGAAGGTTACGAAAAGTTCACCAGGTTGAGTAAATGAAATTTGCCATGAGGTCATATTTTTGACATTATTTGCTAAAGTTTTTCATTTCAGAAGGGCAGAGACAAAAGTAATTATAGCCATCTGTTCCACCAAGCTTGTAGTTTGATGACCATATGGAAGCCACTCGGTTTGACACAGCCTCAAAGTAATTGTCAGGCTTTCCCCACTGACCATCATGGAGGTATTGCTCAGTAGAAATACCTTTTAAAGTTTCCTTCCCCGAAATGTGAGTAGCATTAACATCTATTTATTCTATGTCTGCAGTCGAAGACATCCCATTATTGACGTCCGAAAAGACTATTTTGGTGAATTACACATTAAATTACATTAAAACGTTAACAATATTTTCCAATTACTCTGTACATGTTGATCACAAAATATTCTCAGTACAACCATTTTGCTTAGTGTAGCGGAGCTCCAATAATAAAATCCCAAATCTCCACTGGGGTTTTCTGAAACTCGAAAGGAAGCACTGTTTAGCAGATATAGCCCAATCCCCCCGTAATCGGACGACACACAGTTCTGGGAGTCAACTGGTTTATTCAGGGCCACATCTGGCCTTTTATGCAAAAGCCTCTACATGGTGTTTCCCATACAAACTTACAGGGTGATTCCTCCCATGATCCTCTGTGCCTGAGAGATAATTATTTGGGAAAAACAGATAATTACATAATCTCTCAGGTACAGAAAAATCTACAATTTCTTTGACTGACCACACACGAGGCCCCTGCCCAAAATAGTTCCATAGAATCTGGGGTAGCGGTCGGTCTCTTTTGGGGGGGTAACGAAAACGCACAAAATACCGAACGGATGCTTCAACCCGTATGCTGTTTGTGTGCCCCTCATTCGTGGGAATGATTACACCAAACAGTGTTCTTCTTAGATTTATAGAAACAGGGGGGGATGGGAGTTCAGCGGTGTTCGCGAGGTCAAGTGTCCGATTTTAGTTCCACGCACTCGACGACCAAACACGGCTGTCTGCATTCACGGGAACAAGATGGCTGCCACCATGTGTTCGTACATACGAACGACGGCCGCCCAGCCGACCGTTTAGGACACTGAGGTGTGAACCATTATTGGAGTGTTAACAGGGGTGATGGAGGTTAACAAGCATATGGATGGTTGGGATCTTTCATGGTTTTGTTCGGACAAACAAAACAAGGATCAAAAGTAGGTGAATGCAGTTTTACTGAACAAACCAGGGAATCACAGGGGAACATAGTAGTTAAGTGACCTGGGGGTTTTTCACACTCATAGGGACACAGGTTAATTCTGCCACACTTAGATTTGCTCACTTGGAACTTGAATTTTTTAAAGGAGAAAAAATGAGGGGGAGGGTGCAAAAAAGAAAAAAAAAAAGGGGGAGCACAGCAGATATGTTTGGCTCATATGAAACGTCCAAATATACTACAATATACATTTAGCCTGAAGTAGTTTACAATAGTAGGCATAGAATTGAAATGCAGATGATGCAGTTTACCTACCAGTTCATGTCTAGTCGTCCTTTTGCCCTCTTAAGTTAGACCTGAATTATAAGTGGTACTGTGTACAGTGCATGAGAAAATGAATTATTATTAAAGGTGTTCTCGAGAGCTCTTAGGGTATTAAGTAATTTTAATAAGTTTGATTTTTTTTAACTGGACATTCAAGAAGTGAATTTAACTTTTGTTAAAAATAAAATGTCTCTAGCCTCAAAGTTGGGAGTATACAACACCCTATACTTCCTATATGTATTATTGCTAACTTGTGGACTCCCTTCTCCTCTAATATTAAAAAAAATAGAATTAAAGATGAATAAAATATGAAGAAGGGATCCGAGCACTCCAAGTGGGGTTAAATGCAGACTTTAATACTAATCAACCAGACGAGATAACATTTAGGCCGCTCAATGTAGCCTTTGTCAAATGATTTGATAAATTAAAATCTACATTTAATCCTACTTTGAGTGATTGAGGCCCTTCTTCTTATTTGGATACTATAAAGGGGGCTGGCCATCTCGATTCTATTGTAGCACCGGTTGGGAAGCAGTTGGATTGTTTTGAGTATGGCCCTTCGATTTGTGCAATATAAAAATAAGTAACAATGTAACATGTGTTATAGAAGTATAATGCCATCAAGAAGTTCTGGAGACATTAATAAAACATTTGACCTTTGTACTCGTGATTTATTATTTATTTATTATGGTGTCTCCAGGAACCCTTGGAGGCATTTTATATTTCTATAATACCCAGTTCACTTTTTTGTACCTTAATATATACATATAATTATTTTATTTTTTTTTCTTTACATTTTCCACTACCTACTACTAACTACGAGCAGTTTCAGTCATCACATCATTACTATGCAACACAGCAGTAATAAAATCGCACTGAGTACAAGAAAAAAATAAATAAAAGTGGTGCCACAATCTTAGAGTGATTAATAGAGTTTATATTTTCAAATCATAGAAGACGTTTGAGAAATGGTCAAGTTAGATTGAACAGTTGGAGCTAATCCAGATTGGAATGCCTGGTGAATGTAAAAAATCCCTTACCATGTTACTTTGTCTACTGCTGTGCTGGCAAAGTGTTACAATATAAAATTACATAACGTGGCTTACATTCAGTGTCCGTTCAAAGAAGCGTGTCTGTATATTGGATAGATATAAAGAAAACACAAAAATTAAATGGGGAAAGTTTTGTCGTCTAGATATTATGTAGAGACCTTTCCATTGAGACATTGTTGACTTGGAGACATCAGAGTTTAAAAGTGTCAATATGTTAACTCCTTCAGACAGATGACGTCCCAAGGCAGCAATGATATAAGTGGTTTTGCTTAGACCCTTGTCATGAAAGGATTAATAATGTGTTTATATCTCCAAACCCAATATCGTACTGAAACCAGCAAGGCATTTTTCTTAACATAAGGCTTTCTACATAAATATGTACGTGGTGACAGGAATGTCAAACAATATTTGAAACCTAACACCTTGCAGAAAATGTAATGTCCACTTTCAAAATTTAGTACCGTACCATGTGCCATGCTAACGCATAAATCTAGGATACAACAGCAATTTGTAATGTAAAATTGTATACTGTATTAAAATATATATATATATATATATATATATATATATATATACATACAGTATCTCACAAAAGTAAGTACACCACTCACATTTTTGTAAATATGTTATTATATCTTTTCATGTGACAACACTGAAGAAATTACACTCTGCTACAATGTAAAGTGTACAGCCTGTGTACATTAGCTGTCCCCTAAAAATAACTCAACACACTGCCATTAATGTCTAAACCGTTGGCAACAAAATTGAGTACACCCCTAAGTGGAAATATCCAAATTGGGCCCAAGTAGCGATTTTCCCTCCCCGGTGTCATGTGACTCGTTAGTGTTACAAGCACAGTGGGCAAGACCATACAGAGGACAGGTTCCACTCAGAACAGGCCTCGCCATGGTCGACCAAAGAAGTTGAGTGCACGTGCTCAGGGTCATATCCAGAGGTTGTCTTTGGGAAATAGACGTATGAGTGCTGCCAGCATTGCTGCAGAGGTTGAAGGGGTGGGGAGTCAGCCTGTCAGTGCTCAGACCAGTGTATAGTTCCTTTGGATCCTTAGCTATACACTAGAGTCAGGTGACCTATTGGCTCTCTCCTTGTCAGTTCGAAATTTCTCATCCATATTTTTCTTTAATTGTCTATACCATCTGCACTATTGTCTTGTCTTTCTTGTCTATTGTCATTCTTTACAGATTTGTGTATACTGTTTAATCATCTGTATCCTCATCCAGGTATACTAGAGCTCCACATATCTATAAGTAGATAGCACTCCATGGACTTTTTATCAATAAAAAATAACTTTTATTGCTCCAAGTTAAAAATCAACATTTCAGTCTGCAAATTCAGACTTTCATCAGGACAAGGTTAGCTAGTGAAATCACGCACGCGTCAGTTGCGTCCCTGGCTGCTCGTCAGGGGTAACCATAGCAACCGGACGCAAGAGCGGCTCGTGAAACAAGAGCCAAGGCTGCTGAACGGGATACCCCTTATCACAGGGGAAAACTAAACATATATACAGCAAGAATAAAAAAGGGGATAAAAAAGTGACGCGTGCGTGATGACGTCATCATCACTCAACTGGCATTTTGGCGCGGAAACGGACCGGGCTGCTCGTGATGGAGTGCCTTCACCCAGATGGGGTAAGTTTATTGATTATTGTTTAGAGGTGTGGGTATATATGTGTGTTTGTTTCACTGGCTAACCTTGTCCTGATGAAAGTCTGAATTTGCAGACTGAAACGTTGATTTTTTACTTGGAGCAATAAAAGTTATTTTTTATTGATAAAAAGTCAGTGGAGTGCTATCTACTTTACCTTTTTATATTTGGCCAACCAGCACCAGGCAGTCATTGGAAAACACAGTGAGTGCAGCATTGCTTGTATTTAAAAAAATATATATTTTATTTTTTTTATTTTTTTTGTGTGTGAGTCAAGTTGAACTTGATGAACTTTAGCCTTTTTTTAAGTTTAGACTATAATGCAACTATGTAACTATTTACAAGTAATAAAAAAAAAATATTGAATGTTAAAAATTGTAAGGAAAGCATATCAATTAAACTGTTATCAGATTCTCATTCCTGCACTCTGACTCTTCTCCTGCAACAGTAAAAAAAAACTTAATAAGCCCTCAGTCAATACTTTTCTACGTTTACCCTTTGTGTCACTATACCCCATTCCTTCTAACATGTAGGCTCATTAAGCAGGGCCCTCAAACCCTCTGTTACTGTGTCACTATACCCCATTCCTTCTAACATGTAGGCTCATTGAGCAGGGCCCTCAAACCCTCTGTTACTGTGTCACTATACCCCATTCCTTCTAACATGTAGGCTCATTGAGCAGGGCCCTCAAACCCTCTGTTACTGTGTCACTATACCCCATTCCTTCTAACATGTAGGCTCATTGAGCAGGGCCCTCAAACCCTCTGTTACTGTGTCACTATACCCCATTCCTTCTAACATGTAAGCTCATTGAGCAGGGCCCTCAAACCCTCTGTTCCTGTGTGTCCAACTTGTCTGGTTTTAATTATGTCTGTTAGTTCACACATTGTACAGTGCTACTGAAATTGATAGTGATATATATACATTTTAAAATAATAATAATAATAATAATAATAATAATAATAAAAATCATAATTATGTATTTCTCAGCATGAAAATTAACTTCCCAATTAAACTATTTAATAAAATATTTTTCGATGGAAACATATATTGTACTAAAAAAATTATTTTCATCATGAAAGAGTTCACACCCTTCATCTGGAGAAAGAATTACTAATGCCCAAATAAAGTTATCTTCATATAAGATGTAAGGATCAAGCTATGGAGAGTCAATAGATATTTATTTTCAGCCGAAAGTAAGCAACAAGCAACTGAAATTTTTTTTTTTTTTATCAGAATCTGTGGAATATTAGTAAGTAATTGTTAGACTTGGAGATTCATTTTGTTATCAACTGCAATTATTCTGAATTTGGGCGGACTGGGTGATTATCCGAATTACGAATTCCTAATTTCCTGACCAGCCTAAACTTTGATTTTGTTCACAGAACAAATTAAAAGTGACCAACAGAGGGCAAAAATAAGAGCAGTAAAATAAATAAATAAATCCTACGTTTATATATTGTATATTTAATAAACATATATAAATATATACACTGCTCAAAAGAATAAAGGGAACACTTAAACAACACAATGTAACTCCAAGTCAATCACACTTCTGTGAAATCAAACTGTCCACTTAGGAAGCAACACTGAGTGACAATCAATTTCACATGCTGTTGTGCAAATGGGATAGACAACAGGTGGAAATTATAGGCAATTAGCAAGACACCCCCAATAAAGGAGTGGTTCTGCAGGTGGTGACCACAGACCACTTCTCAGTTCCTATGTTTCGTGGCTGATGTCTTGGTCACTTTTGAATGCTGGCGGTGCTTTCACTCTAGTGGTAGCATGAGACGGAGTCTACAACCCACACAAGTGGCTCAGGTAGTGCTGCTCATCCAGGATGGCACATCAATGTGAGCTGTGGCAAGAAGGTTTGCTGTGTTTGTCAGCGTAGTGTCCAGAGCATGGAGGCGCTACCAGGAGACAGGCCAGTACATCAGGAGACGTGGAGGAGGCCGTAGGAGGGCAACAACCCAGCAGCAGGACTGCTACCTCCGCCTTTGTCCAAGGAGGAACAGGAGAAGCACTGCCAGAGCCCTGCAAAATGACCTCCAGCAGGCCACAAATGTGCATATGTCTGCTCAAAGGGTCAGAAACAGACTCCATGAGGGTGGTATGAGGGCCCGACGTCCACAGGTGGGGGTTGTGCTTACAGACCAACACTGTGCTGGATGTTTGGCATTTGTCAAGATGTTTGGCAAGATTGGCAAATTCGCCACTGGCGCCCTGTGCTCTTCACAGATGAAAGCAGGTTCACACTGAGCACATGTGACAGACGTGACAGAGTCTGGAGACGCTGTGGAGAATGTTCTGCTTCCTGCAACATCCTCCAGCATGACCTGTTTGGCAGTGGGTCAGTAATTGTGTGGGTTGGCATTTCTTTGGGTGGCCGCACACCCTCCATGTGCTTGCCAGAGGTAGTCTGACTGCCATTAGGCACCGAGATGAGATCCTCAGACCCCTCATGAAACAATATTTCAGTTGGCAGATGCTTTAGTCCAGGTCTGGGAGGAGATCCCTCAGGAGACCATCCGCCACCTCATCAGGAGCATGCACAGGCATTGTAGGGAGGTCATACAGGCACGTGGAGGCCACACACACTACTGAGCCTCATTTTGACTTGTTTTAAGGACATTACATCAAAGTTGGATCAGACAGTAGTGTGTTTTTCCACTTTAATTTTGAGTGTGACTCCAAATCCAGACATCCATGGGTTGAAAAATTTGATTTCCATTTTTTTATTTTTGTGTGATTTTGTTGTCAGCACATTCAACTATGTAAAGAACAAAGTATTTCAGAAGAATATTTAATTCATTCAGATCCACGATGTGTTATTTTTGTGTTCCCTTTATTTTTTTTAGCAGTGTATATATATATGTTTACTGTTTTCTTCTCTCTTTTTGTTACTTTTTCTCACTTGTGCACCAAAACATGCTGGGAAATGCACCATCATTGTACTGCAAAAATTAAATACATACTATTTATATATATATTTAGTTACAGTACATGATCATACATTACATAAGCCTGCCACAACGTCAATGTACCCCATTCTTGTGGCAGGCTTATGCAATGTATGATCACATAATGTAGCTAAATCCCCCATTACTTTTTTACTAGGTGAGATGTTTTTAAATAAAACTATTACATTCTGTGAGGCTTGAAATTGCTGTTTAGATTGCTGTTTAAACTATAATTGCTGTTAATATATATATATATATATATACAGGGAGTGCAGAATTATTAGGCAAATTAGTATTTTGACCACATCATCCTCTTTATGCATGTTGTCTTACTCCAAGCTGTATAGGCTCGAAAGCCTACTACCAATTAAGCATATTAGGTGATGTGCATCTCTGTAATGAGAAGGGGTGTGGTCTAATGACATCAACACCCTATATCAGGTGTGCATAATTATTAGGCAACTTCCTTTCCTTTGACAAAATGGGTCAAAAGAAGGATTTGACAGGCACAGAAAAGTCAAAAATAGTGAGATATCTTGCAGAGGGATGCAGCACTCTTAACCTCCCTAGCGGTATTCCCGAGCGTGACTCGGGGTTAATTTTCACTGCCAGAAGCGGTAACCCCGAGTCACGCTCGGGGTAGATAAGATGTACTTACCTCCGCCGCGATCCGCTTCGGGAGGACTGCCTCACAGCCCAGGCAGCCCTCCCACGGCAAATCAGGCCCCCGGGGGCCATGTGATCGCTCTCAAAGAGCGATCACATGGCCCTCTATAGCTGGCTGTGGATCTGCCAGCATGTTTGAAATATCAGACAGTCCCCCTGCTGGTGAGAAGTATAAAAAAATAAATAAAAGACAAGTGTAAAAATAAATTAAATATATTTTTATATATATATATAATATGTATATATATTATATAATAATATATATATACATATTATATATATGTAACGTCATACAAAGTGTATTTTAATATTAATATAAGTATATATATTAATATTAAAATACACTTAGAATGACGTTACATATATATAATATGTATATATATATTATATATATAATAGATGTACATATATATATTATATATAAATACGTATAATTAAAATAATAAATAAATAAAATAATAAAATAAATAAATTAAATATTGAAACAAAATTTAATATAAATTATATATGCATATGTAATTTCATTCTAACTGTATTTTGTTATTAATATATATATATATCGGTAACAAAATACACTTAGAATGACATTCTATATATATCTATATATATATATAAAATACAAATAACCGCAAATATATATATAGAGATAAATACATATAATTACATAAAAAATTACATTAGTATACACGTAGAATTTAAATACCTATAGATGCATATATATTTAAATTCTACATGTATATTTAAATAATCTTTTAACGTAATTATGTGATTTGATTAATTAAAATTTGATTGACATGCCTGACATGGAGGCGGAACTGGGTGGGTAATTCAAATGCAAAAAAATGGTATCGCTTTTGGTACAAAATTCCTGACATAATCATACCGCCAGGGAGGTTAAAATTACAAAGCTTCTGAAGCGTGATCATCGAACAATCAAGCGTTTCATTCAAAATACTCAACAGGGTCGCAAGAAGCGTGTGGAGAAACCAAGGCGCAACATAACTGCCCATGAACTGAGAAAAGTCAAGCGTGCAGCTGCCAAGATGCCACTTGCCACCAGTTTGGCCATATTTCAGAGCTGCAACATCACTGGAGTGCCCAAAAGCACAAGGTGTGCAATACTCAGAGACATGGCCAAGGTAAGAAAGGCTGAAAGACGACCACCACTGAACAAGACACGCAAGCTGAAACGTCAAGACTGGGCCAAGAAATATCTCAAGACTGATTTTTCTAAGATTTTATGGACTGATGAAATGAGAGTGAGTCTTGATGGGCCAGATGGATGGATTGGTAAAGGGCAGAGAGCTCCAGTCCGACTCAGACGCCAGCAAGGTGGAGGTGGAGTACTGGTTTGGGCTGGTATCATCAAAGATGAGCTTGTGGGGCCTTTTCGGGTTGAGGATGGAGTCAAGCTTAACTCCCAGTCCTACTGCCAGTTTCTGGAAGACACCTTCTTCAAGCAGTGGTACAGGAAGAAGTCTGCATCCTTCAAGAAAACATGATTTTCATGCAGGACAATGCTCCATCACACGCGTCCAAGTACTCCACAGCGTGGCTGGCAAGAAAGGGTATAAAAGAAGAAAATCTAATGACATGGCCTCCTTGTTCACCTGATCTTAACCCCATTGAGAACCTGTGGTCCATCATCAAATGTGAGATTTACAAGGAGGGAAAACAGTACACCTCTCTGAACAGTGTCTGGGAGGCTGTGGTTGCTGCTGCACGCAATGTTGATGGTGAACAGATCAAAACACTGACAGAATCCATGGATGGCAGGCTTTTGAGTGTCCTTGCAAAGAAATGTGGCTATATTGGTCACTGATTTGTTTTTGTTATGTTTTTGAATGTCAGAAATGTATATTTGTGAATGTTGAGATGTTATATTGGTTTCACTGGTAAAAATAAATAATTGAAATGGGTATATATTTGTTTTTTGTTAAGTTGCCTAATAATGATGCACAGTAATAGTCACCTGTACACACAGATATCCCCCTAAAATAGCTATAACTAAAAACAAACTAAAAACTACTTCCAAAAATATTCAGCTTTGATATTAATGAGTTTTTTGGGTTCATTGAGAACATGGTTGTTGTTCAATAATAAAATTAATCCTCAAAAATACAACTTGCCTAATAATTCTGCACTCCCTGTATATTAAGTGGAGGGCACTGTTCTGCACCTCCTTTATCCAGAGTTGATATGGGTACAGGTTCAAGAGTGGAGCTACCATCAGCCGCCTTCTCTAAATGGATAACATTAAACTGTATGCAAAATGTGAATGGGGCATTGACTCATAGATCCACTTAAATAGGATATACATCAAGGGCATCGGAATGCTATTAAGATTAGATAAGTGTGGGAGGATGATAGCAAAAATAGGGAAGAAGAAGATGATCCGGACAGAAGAAGTTCAAGGACCAATAGGTCAAATTTGAGATGTAGAGAACAGCTACAAGTACCAGGGGGTACCACAAACACTTGGCAACCACGAGAAAGAGGTAAAGAGGATAGCAACATCCGAGTACCTCCAGAGAGTAAGACAGGTCCTGCAGTCCTAGCTTAATGGCAAGAACAAGATCCAAGCTATCAACACATATGCCCTACCAGTCATCAAGTACCCAACTGGAAAAACAACCTGGCCAAAAGAAGACCTGGTCACCATTAATGTCAAGACTCGGAAACTACTAACTATGAATGGAGGATTACATCCAAAATGCAGCACCCAGAGACTGGACACCTGGAAGGAAGGAGGTCGGGGCCTGTTGAGTGTCAAGGCCACTGTCCTGGATGAAACTCAGATCATCTGCAAGTACATCACAAAGATGGCTCCCAAGGATGAACTGTTAAGGGAATGCAAAGACCAACCTCTCCATGTGATGTACTACCAGCAAATAGTGGATGTGGCTTATATTACAAAATCCTACTATTGTTTGAGGACTGAAAGACAGCACTGAAGCATTAATCTTAGCCACACAGGAATAGACACTCAGCGCCAGATCAGTAGAAACACAGTCTACCACACCAGACAAGATCCAAGGTGCAGACTGTGCAAAGTGGCCCCTTGGACAATCCAGCACATAATAACATGGTGCAAGATGTTAGCAGGGACAGCATAGACTGAGATGCACAATCAAGTTGCTGGGAAAGTGTACCAATATATGATGGACCTCCCTAAGTCCAGATGGTAAATACCACAAAGGATAGTTGAAAACGTCAGGCCTAAGATCCTGTGGGACTTTTAGATCCAGACAGACAAGCAAGTAGTGGCCAACAAGCCTGACAACATGATGGCAGACAAGGCGTCGAAGACTGCAGAGGGGGTGGATGGTGGATGTGGCATTACCCAGTAAACATAACATCAGGAAGAAGGAACATGAGAAGTTTGACAAATACAAAGGATTGAACAAGGAGCTAGAAAGAATGTACAGCGTGTAGGCAATAGTAGTTCCAGTTGTGATAGGAGCACCCAGGGTTGCTACCTCCAAGTTGAGGGAATGGCTTCAGCAGATTCCAGGTGGGACATCTGAGATTGCTGTCCAGAATAGTGCAGTTCTAGGCACAGCTAAGATACTGCAAAGAACCCCCAGACTTACAGGCCTTCCAGACAAATAGATTAAAAATACAAATATATATATTTAATATATTTATTAATTTATATATATATATATAATTTATTTATTTATATATATTATTTATATATATATTGATTTTTATATATATTATTTATATATATATTGATTATATATATATTGATTTTTTTTTTTACTTTTCAGACACATTTTTTTCACCTTGCACAATTCCAGTAATGACTTTGTGTCAACATATGGACAAAAGTTGCAAAGCTCTCTACAGTTTACTTGTGTAAAAATATTCATTTTAAAAAGCAATATAATCAATTTTCTGTCTTGTAACATAGAATAAAAATCTGCATTTAGCAAAATGTTTTATTCCTTTTATTGTTCTTGAATTGTCTCTTGAGTTTTGATCTATTTTGCATTTTTATTTAGATATACGGTATGCTTTCCTTATGCCTACCATGGTTACTGAATTTTGAAAATCTAGGTATCACAGGAGACTTTATAGAGATATGGAGTTCACAGACTATATAAATTAGCAAAGGAAATCTCCTTGGAAATATTCCAAAACTATGAAATATTTGCAGCTGTAACAAACATCAATGTCCAAAGAATCCAGCATCCTCCAATAATTTCGGAAGGATAAATAAAGTGTTTTATTTTCATAATATTCAAGTACTCATAACATTATTAACTCTTGATTGAATGCTATAAACCAAACAATAGATTATAGCTTTAACAGCATAGAGGTCAAAGTTGTTGACTCAAACTTTAACATATGAGTATAGCACAGTGGACACGGAGAGACATTTTTAAGCAATTTTCAAACAATCTTTCAAGGCTGTTTAAAATCATATTTCTCAGATACAACATTTTGGGATTTTAGTTACATAATATGACCACATTGTGTTTAAGTCCACCATGATTTACTCCAACATCAGTGAGTCCTAAACTGCATTTTAACATTGGAAGAATATAAGATAAATTCTAGCTGCATCACTTACTTGCAGCACCGTGTAAATGCTACAAGAAATTCTCTTATGATTTAAGAATTTTTAAGAAAACTTTTTATTTAGCACCTGTGTTTGGAGTGGGTGTGTGCCCAAAACTTCAGAGCTTTTTCAGACTTTTGATATATATATACTGACACAAAGATACACACACTGATACACGCACACACTGGCATATACACAACTTGACACACAGATATGTGACCTTGCACATACACACACATACCCACTCTGGCACACACTATATATATATATATATATATATATATATATATATATACTGACACAAATATACACACACTGTAACATACATCCACTGGCAAACACAGAGGACCACATTAGCACATACAAACAAATACACACACTGGCACATACACACAGATACACACTGGCATACATACAAACACAGATGTCTACACTGGCACATACAAACAAATACACACACTGGCACATACATACAGATACACACTGGCACATACACACATTGGCACATACACACAGATGCCCACACTGGCACACACTGGTACATATACACAGGTACACAGATACCCACATTGGCACATACACACAAATACACACACTGGCAGATACACACTGACACACAGATGCCCACACTGGCACATACACACAAAAACGCATACTGGCACATACACACAGATACACACACTGGCACATACACACATATGCTCACACTGGCACATACACACAAATACACACACTGGAACATATACACAGATACACACTGACACACAGATACCCACACTGGCACATACACACAAATGCCCACCCTGACACATACACACAAACACACACACTGGCACATACAAACATATGCCCACACTGACACATACACACAGATGCCCACACTGGCACATACACACACATACACACAAATGCCCACACTGACACATACACCCAAACACACATACTGGTGCATACAGACAGATTCCCACATTGTCACATACACACAGATGCCCATACAGGCAGATTCAAATGCCTTTTTTGTTTGCATCTTGGGATACCTGTTATATTGGACCCAATTAATAAAGTGTTTTAAAATAATATCAGGAAGTATTACTTTACAGAGACGGTAGTGGATGCATGGAATTGCCTTCCAGCTGAAGTGGTAGAGGTTAACAAAGTGAGGGAGTTTAAGCATGCGTGGGATAGGCATAAGGCTATCCTAACTATACGATAAGGCCAGGAACTAATTAAAGTATTTAGAAAATTGGGCAGGATAGATGGGCCGAATGGTTCTTATCTGCCGTCACATTCTATGTTTCTATGTTTTTATCTTTATGGTTGTGCTCCTCATTCAGTATTACCTGTAGATTATTTAGGGCCTTGGGAAAAAGGTACCTTTGAGTGAGCACCCTATTTGTTCTACTCTGTTTTTGCTAATATATTCGTATGTCATTTGACTAGTGTGCCCACCTTTTTCTAATTAATGTCCTGGAAATCAAACACACAATCTGACATACATTGTATATCAGATTATGTGTATGATTTCTGGGATATTACAGATGGTGTCAGGGAGCCGCATTAAATATGGGACCTACCGGGAGACTTGAGATGCAGGGCCGGTGCTACCATTAAGGCGGACTAGGCAGCCGCCTAGGGCGCCCCTTGGGAAGGGGCGCCGCTAGGAGCGCCGGCCCCCCTAATGCTGCAGCCGCCCGAGCGCTCTGTAGAGCGCCTCAGGCGGCTGCAGCTTCGCCCGGGCTGGTGCGTCCATGAGGGCGCACCGCCCGGGCACAGCATGAGGAGAGGGGCTGACAGGAGGGAAGCGCTCAGCGCTCCCTCCTGTCACTCCCTCACTGTAGCGTGGCCGAGCCCTGTATGATCCGCCGGTACAGGGAGCATTTGTCTCCTGTACCCGGACGGACTAACAGGAAGTGAACACTGAGTGTTCACTTCCTTTTAGTCCGGCCGGGTACAGGAAACAAAAGCTCCCTGTACCTGCGGACAGTACAGAGCTCGGCCACGCTACGACATAGGTAAGGGAGGGGGGGGAGAAATAAATGGAGAGGGAGGGAGGGGGGGAGAAATAAATGGAGAGGGAGGGAGGGGGGGAGAAATAAATGGAGAGGGAGGGAGGGGGGAGAAATAAATGGAGAGGGAGGGAGGGGGGGGAGAAATAAATGGAGAGGGAGGGAGGGGGGGAGAAATAAATGGAGAGGGAGGGAGGGGGAGAAATAAATGGAGAGGGAGGGAGGGGGGAGAAATAAATGGAGAGGGAGGGAGGGGGGAGAAATAAATGGAGAGGGAGGGGGGGGAGAAATAAATGGAGAGGGAGGGGGGGAGAAATAAATGGAGAGGGAGGGAGGGGGGAGAAATAAATGGAGAGGGAGGGGGGGGGGAGAAATAAATGGAGAGGGAGGGAGGGGGGGAGAAATAAATGGAGAGGGGGGGATAAATGGAGAGGGGGGGCAGGAGAAATAAATGGTGAGGGAGGGGGAGGAGAAATAAATGGAGAGAGAGGGGGGAGGAGAAATAAATGGAGAGGAGGGGAGAAATAAATGGAGAGGGAGGGGGGAGAAATAAATGGACAGGGAGGGGGAGAGAAATAAATGGACAGGGAGGGGGGGAATAAATGGACAGGGAGAATAAATGGACAGGGAGGGGGGAATAAATGGACAGGGGGGATAAATGGACAGGGAGGGAGGGGGAATAAATGGACGGGGGAGGGAATAAGTGGACAGGGAGGGGGGAATAAATGGACAGGCAGGGTGGGGGGAATAAATTGAAAGGGGGGGAAATAAATTGACAAGGTGGGGGGGAAGTAATTGACAGGGAGTGGAATTGACGGGGTTAGGAGGAGGAATGAGAGTGGGGAGGGGAGAAGAGAGTGACAAGGGAGGGGGAGAAGAGAGGGACACGCAGGGGAGAAGAGAGTGACAAGGGAGGGGGGAGAAGAGAGGGACAAGAGGGGGAGAAGAGAGGGACAAGGGGGGATAAGAGAGGGACAAGGGGGGAGAAGAGAGGGACAAGGGGGGGAGAGAAGAGAGTGACGAGGGAGGGAGAGGGGGAGAAGAGAGTGACAAGGGAGGGGGGGGGAGAGATTGACATCCATCACACACACACAATGCACCCCTTGCACACAGAAAAACACACAATGCATTACACACACAGACACACACACACAAGCAATTCAACCCTTACATACAATGCATCCCTTACACACACAGAAACACACAATGCATTCCTTACACACACTCAATGCACCCCTTACACACACTCAATACACCCCTTACAGACGCACACACTGCATCCCATACATACACAGAAACACACATTGCAGACCTTACACATACAAACACAGATTCACACAATGCATTCCTTACACACATATCAGGACATCCCCTACTCCTGTGAACAAACTATTTGGTGGAACATGAAGGTGGACCCTGGGGCCCAGACC
Organism: Pelobates fuscus; assembly: GCF_036172605.1. Classification (NCBI taxonomy): domain Eukaryota; kingdom Metazoa; phylum Chordata; class Amphibia; order Anura; family Pelobatidae; genus Pelobates; species Pelobates fuscus. Next base: position 38,283,220 of record NC_086320.1, read on the forward strand.
ATGAGCTGTGTAAAGGGCCTTTAAAAAAATGGAGCTGCTTTCTGTTCTCCCAGAACACAAACAGCCTCCAGAGAGCCTGTTCTACACCAGACAAGTGGAGCCAGACTGTAGCTAGAGCCCATCACCATCCTCATCTGATTGTAAGTAAGCAATCTAGTATATTATTCGTGGCACTAATCTCTAATTTACCTCACATTAAAGGGACACTTTAGTCCCCAGAACCACTGCAGCTTAATGTAGTGGTTCTGGTGTCTATAGCCTGTCCCTGCAGGCCTTTTAATGTAAACACGGCGGCACTGCAGCACTTGCGTTAGTTTACATGGGGCATTGTGATGTCATATGGGGGGGGTGGGGGCGGGGGGGGGGGTGGGGGCGGGGGGGGGGGGCGGCAAACTTTACTTTTGCCTAGGGTGGCAAAAATCCTTGCACCGGCCCTGTTGAGATGTCTCACAATGTAATCAAAATAAGTAATCCTTTCTTACATATCAAGTACTACACATTTCCATGTAGTTTTTATGTATTTCAGAGACAAACTCAAATATGAAAGGCTTAGGTGTTTTACAAGGGACCTCCAGAATGGAGGAAACATTTTTAGGCATACTTGAAACAATTTGTTGTATTTTACATATTTGACTATAGCAGCCTTTGAGATAAGTACATTTATATTAAGTCATATTTATCAAAGAAACAGGTCATTCTGTGTATAGGAGATTTCCTTGCGGGCACTATATTTTTAGGCCAGTTCAAAAATGCTTATGTTGTTTGTCTGGTTCCTGTACTAGCTGTTGGTGTTTCCGGAGTTCCCTGTATCCAGAGGCGTTCTCTAAGTTCCCTGTATCCAGAGACCGTCCTGCATTCCTTGTATCCAGGGGCCATAACTGCATTCCCTGTACCCAGAGGCATTCTCCGAGTTCCCTGTATCCAGAGACCGTCCTGCATGCCCTGTATCCAGGGGCCATACCTGCATTCCCTGTACCCAGAGGCATTCTCCGAGTTCCCTGTATCCAGAGACCTTCCTGCATTCCCTGTATCCAGGGGCCATAACTGCATTCCCTGTACCCAGAGGCATTCTCCGAGTTCCCTGTATCCAGAGACCGTCCTGCATTCCCTGTATCCAGGGGCCATACCTGCATTCCCTGTACCCAGAGGCATTCTCTGAGTTCCCTGTATCCAGAGACCTTCCTGCATTCCCTGTATCCAGAGTCCCTTATCCTACATTCAGTTATCTGTGTTTGTATTTTATTTTACTTTCTTGTAAATAGCAATACACATATTTTTCTCCCCATGATGTGTGTATATTGGTTTCTCTGCATTCTGGGTTCTACCCCATAGAGGATCCACCCTATAGAGGTTGTTGCACTGGTCAGCAACACTTCACGACCAGACCCCTGCCTACCTGTCTTTCTTTTTGTCTGTCTATATATCTGTCTTTCTATCTTTTAGTGAATTGCAAATTTAAGGTCAAAATAGCCTCTGAACCAGCTATACTTTCAATTCAGCTACCCTGGTCTTAGATTTCAAATTCTCAATTTAGTAAATAACCCTGTTTGTTTCTCTGTCAATCCTATTGTAATGTCCCAATATTTTAGTAGTAATCTTTCAAAAATACTATTGTGGAATCTAATGGAATATATGTTACTGATGTCTTTCTGATTCTCATTACCCATGCGTGTTTCCTGCCCTCACTTCCTCTTCCAGGTTGTCCACTTCTCTCTTCTATTTTCATCTTATGAATCATCACCATTGTAAATGTTTTTCCTCCAATTATTTCTTCTATCTTTTTTATTCCTTGCAGTGATATGGTCTGCAAACTTTCTTCTCTTGCATGCCTACCAGATAACTTCCATACTCTGATTTTTTTTTCAAAGTCCTCTTCTTATTTCCCCACTGCCCTGATGTTTTCCATCTTGTGCCTACCTCCTTGTATTGTTCGTACTTTGGTGTGTTCCATAAGACTTTTCCCTCAACGTCTTTTACTGTTCTGATTAATTAGAATCTCATAATAGTATTAACAATAATAATGTAATCAGCTATGTCCTACTTATGATGTTTCAGCACAAAAGGAATGATAAAGTCCTTGCCAATTGATTCTTTAGTCCCATTTCTGACCCCACTTAAGCTGCCCTAAGGTCATCAATGTATTCTTCTACGAGCAAGCAATAAAAATACTTCAACAATAAAGAATGATATACATACTGACACAATCTGCAGCTTAAAAAATTGGGAGACAGACATGTTAGATAGTGGAGAACTTTAGCAAAGTTCATTTCACTTATACTTAAAGAGATAAAATTATTTGTGCATTTATTTCATCTCATTAACAACAGATGTACATATATGTTAAATATGGTAGGAATGCTTGTTGAACCCAATTTTTTTGCTGTTAGTAAAAAACAAGATATGTTTGCAAAATTTGATACATAATTCCGCTGGAGATAACCTTTCTTTGTCACTAAGTTTTTTATTAGTTGCTTTCAATTGAACTCAAGCTCAAACTTGAGAGAGAGGGTAACAGATATCTATTCCGAAACCACTCCAAAAATAAGCTTACATAAATCTTTGCTCATATACTTGAAATATCAGTGCTGGTCATTGATGAAATTGAAAAAACAAAAAAAACAAAAAAAAGAAACAAAAACTGTATATAAATATCAAATACTTTGTCAGTCTTTTGGTATACCCGTGGCCCACAAATAACATTTAATTCTCCTCTGTTTATGTTGAGTTATGGAAAAAGTACATGTGGACCTTCAAAGAATTTACATTTAGATGGTAATATAATAAAATCAATGAGCTTTCTGAAAAGGTATAGAGACAGAATAGGAGTGCAAATTTACTGATGGCAACCTTCTGAGAATGTTAGGGATTCATATTATTGGCCTAAGAACTTCGTATAGTAAACAGGACTCGCCTAATGGCATAATCCCATGTTATAATAATGCAGACACTCGTATTCCTCCAGCATCAAATGCAATTTTACTGCAGAGAGTAGATGCCTGCACCGTAGGAAATTAGTTTATTATGTAGATATTATACAGGCTGTGGTCGAAATAGACTCTGAAGAAGACAATGTCATGGTTGGCACCTTATCTCAATGGTCTGCACTTGGTGTGCACTTGTATCCATACATCCGTATGATTTGGGCTACAATAGCTGTCTGAGGGCTGCGCTTTAGAAAATGCATCCAGTGGAGACATTTGTATTAACCAAACTCTACCCCTTACTTTTTCTACCCCTAGCATTTCCTATCTTACTGATTTTAATTCTAGCTCGTGTAGCTCGTAATATACTATGGACATGATTATATTAGATAAAAAGACATGTACTAGTGGAAATTGATTTGTCTTCTTTACTGGGAGCTGCTCACCTCTGCCTTCGAGTTGCTGTGTTAACCTTCTTCCTATACCTCCTAATTCTTTCCTTTTTTTTATGTGTCAAGTTGTGTGGGATCTTCAGCGGAACTTATTGAACTGCAAATCACAAAGTTATAGATTTGTTTACGTTCTGCAAAAAAGAGGGGTGAGTTTATTACACTACCATGATTCACTAAACATGTGGACCTTTCTTAACCCCTTAAGGGCCAAACTTCTGGAATAAAAGGGAATCATGACATGTCACACATGTCATGTGTCCTTAAGGGGTTAAATGAAAACTCCATAATTATACTTACAAGGAAATTGACCACTTATGACAATACAGAGCCATTTTTCAGCTTTCCATAACCTCCCTGGCGGTCTGATTATGTCAGTATGTTTTTACAATGTATTAACCAGGGGCAAGGTAAATGATACTACAGTGTAATCCTGAGCGTGGCTCGGGGTTACCGCTTTTGGTACTGAAAATTAACCCCGAGCCACGCTCGGGATTACCTCCAGGGAGGTTAAGGATTATAGTTGTTTAGACAGGTAGTCGAATAAAATGTGTTGATATTCTTAAAAGAACACTCCTAGTCCCATAGCCTCCACAGCATGCTGTAGTGGTTATGGTGCCAGGAGTGCCCTGGTGTACCCCCATTTTATGTAGTAAAAATCTTTTCCAATGTTTTAACTACTTACGTGGGGTCTGCCGGATGCTACTCCTCACCACTTCTCAGCTACCATAATAACAAGAAGCTATTATTTAGGAACTTCTATTAGCTTTCCTGGTCCCCAATGCAGAGCTAGCATTTTTTTTTGCTGAGAGTATCAGCTGATCGCTCTCAGCCAATGAGCTAAGCCCTGTACCTCCAAGCTTAACTCTGGCAGAGAGCTAAGGGATTTAGTGCATGGAGTTGCATGGAGTGAACTCCAGGTAAAAAGTCAAACTGTTCTAAAATTGTTTGACTGCTTA